>NW_022105908.1:9375001-9376027 GCF_000313985.2 Echinops telfairi | reverse complement strand
GAGTTTACAGTCCTTTCTTAAAATTAAAAGGTTCCAGTCTTGTTACAAGATGGTACACCTTCTTCACTTATGCACAGCAGCTCTTAAAAGAAAACTTAGAATTTAATTTTTTTAATAAAGAAAAGTGGACGCAATCTCACCCTTGAAACATGTAACATGGATTATCCAATGACTTCCATATGTTAGGATATGTTCTGACATGTTTTCTGCACAAATTTAAAGAAGGAAATTTTAGATCTTTAGGGAGAAGATTATCGTGTAATGTCCTCATTTCTCATTTTGCTCCATAATATGGCCCATCTTCTCTGCTCCTGCCCTCAGTGGGCTTGACAAGCCTTTCACCACTGGATACTGCTCTTCGAGATGCAGTCAGAGGATGCTGCTGGCATCCCTGCCATAGGAGCTGCACATAATGTTGCAATGTTTGGAGCCCAGCTCTCCTGAATGAGAGCATTCCTGCTATGTACTGTGCATTCAGAAGCATGAGAGGGCACACAAATGCCACAGCGGGGCGTACACATGGATGACTCGCCACGGTGATGAAGCTTTGAGCTTTTTCATTCATGAATCTCCCTGCTCACATGTGAAAGCGTACATATTCTCCAGATGGCATTTCACACCACGTGAATGGACTCATGGACACATGATCCGAGGAAGAAAGAAAAGAATGAGCAAGAGGAAAATCAAAAGATGGGGAGATCTCCAATACGACCTTTAGAGAAAGTTGCCCGGTCACTAATTTTTTTTTTTAACAGACTACTAAGCGGGATGCTTGACATAAGCATTTGCTGACAGGATAAAAAAATGAAAAATTAATAGACAGTAGATAAATCAACGAGATAGATAGATAGATGATTGATAGATAGATAGATAGATGATTGATAGGTAGATAGATAGATAGATAGATAGATAGATAGATAGATAGATAGGTGATAGATAGATAGATAGATAGTAGAGAGGGTTAAAAAATCACACAAAGATATAACTGGAGTGTTACCCAAGCAGAATGGGAAAACAGAATCTATA
>NW_022105908.1:9370186-9374512 GCF_000313985.2 Echinops telfairi | reverse complement strand
CAAACCCAAAGCTGTCGAGTTGATGCCGACTCATAACGACACTATAGGACAGGATAGCACTGCCCTTTGGGGAACTCCTTATGGCAGTAGAAAGTCTTATTTCCTTCAGAAGAGGAGCTAATGGTTTTGAACTCCTGACCTTGAAGTTAGCAGCCAAACATATAACTTCTACACCACCAGGGGCATTGTACTAAGAGGCATTAAACATGCTCTTGGCCCATAAGAAACCAAATCTCAAGAGATTTTTTGAAGGAGAGTCCATAATAAAAGAAGGGTATGGAATGTGTACGTAATTGCCTCCAGGAACCACGATCTCCTTTACCATGAAGTCAAAAGAACTTGATGGTGCCCAGTTGTTATTACTGAACATTTTAATAAAAGCTTGAATAGAAGAATTCTGATCGAAGGGTGGAAATGCACAAATTCTTATGATTTTCAGACTTCTTAGAACTATGAAGATGAAATGAGTCCCTGAAATTATTGCTATGAGATTAATCTTTAACCCTTACACCAAAAATGTCTCCAAAAGCCTTAAAACCAAAAAATAGTTTAGCCTAACGCATAAAAAATTGACTTCCTTAAGCATTATACTCTTTTAACAACTATCCATATGGTATCAAATTGGCATCACAACTTGAGAAATGATATAGGAATCTTCTTTGACACTGAATTTATATTAACGGGGGAGAAACCACTCAGAAATGAGGGTGTGGATGGTTACACAACTCAAAGCTCTGATGAACACACATTTTGGTGATTCAAACATTAGACATGCTTTGGGGTATTTTTTCCTGCTAATTCTAAAAATGGAACCAGGTATCAGCTTTAGTTTTCGAGATACAGCACTATTTTTAATGTAGTGTTAGTCTAAGAGGAAGTGAACACTGGCTTTGTTTACACTTTGTGTTGTATCAAATATTTAGGTCAAGTTATACTTTACACGGTGTCCTTTGATTCAAAGATATATTTGAACAGTGAAAATTATATGAACTTGGGATTTTCATCAAGTATCACTTCACCATCATTAGGAAATGAATAGCAGACAGCTCCAATTACTTATCTTTTAAAGGGGTCATCAATAAAGGCTACTGTACAGTAAATAAGCAGCCCTGGTGGGATAGGGGGTTACCACAAAGTCAGCTATTCAAACCCACCAGCCACTCAGCAAGAGAAAGATGAGACTTTCCAAGGGCTCAAGTAGAAAGAAAATGTTTTGGAAAGGATGAAGGCAACATATGTGCGTACACATGTGCTTGACACATGTGTGGATTGTTACAAGACCTGTATGAGCCCCCAATAAAATGATTCATTAAAATGAAAAAAATAATCATGATAAATACATTTTAAATGACTTTTTGCTCCCATCAAGATTTTCAGCTTTTAGAAATCTACAAGAGATATTTTACTATGTCCTATAGGGTGCCTATAAGGTGTAAGCAATAGACTGGTAGTGAGGTTGATACAATAAATGGAGATCGGAATGTTCTGAAACCCAAAATATCTATCAGAGTTTACAGTCCTTTCTTAAAATTAAAAGGTTCCAGTCTTGTTACAAGACGGTACACCTTCTTCACTTATGCACAGCAGCTCTTAAAAGAAAACTTAGAATTTAATGTTTTTAATAAAGAAACGTGGACGCAATCTCACCCTTGAAACATGTAACATGGATTATCCAATGACTTCCATATGTTAGGATATGTTCTGACATGTTTTCTGCACAATTTAAAGAAGGAAATTTTAGATCTTTAGGGAGTTAGGTTCAAATGTAATGTCCTCTCATTTGAATTCCCTTTTGATCCATTTTTAAAGTTATTTCAGTTTTTGATATTTTCTGCAATCTCTTGGAAGCTTTGTTTTATTTTGTCTAGTTATTACTGTTGGGTATTTTTGTTTGTTTGTTTACTTTGTATGATTGTGTTTTGTTCTTTATGATTTTCTGCACATGATATCCAAGATAGGTAGATTTAAAGAGACAGTAACTGGATAGGGGCTTGGCAAGGGAGGATGGCGGGAAATCAGCAAATAACTACAACTCTTCTTATAATGATTGAACAATTAAAGTGTATAATATGTGACGTATATGCCAATAAACCAATTTTAAAAATTAGCTTCAAAATATTCATGAACATTGTTATGAAGTTTTACATTTCAACACTCCACCTTGCCCCCACATCTTCCATACATGTGAGGATTTTCTTTTTTTTTTCATTCAATTTTCTTTTTTTCTTTTCCATTCTTCTCTGTGTTCTAGCTTTGCCTGCACATGCCCATGCCCCAAACAAAAACCTGCTGCTAGCTAATCAGTTCTAACTCCTATAACCCTATAGGACGGAGAAGAACCACCCCCATTAGGTGTCCAAATCTTTACATTTTTTATTGGCTGCATAATGACTGGTGAGTTCAAACCAGTGACTTTATGACTGACAGGTCCCCATAACCAACTAGCGTCCTTTGGAAGTATCTTAGTATTGAATTATTTTTGAAACACTTGTCTCCTTTTTTATCTTAGTAATTTTGGAGTCTGAACTCGTCTCATATTTAAAACTAGAATGATAAAATTAATGAATTAGTAGAACTTCAAAGCTGACAAGAGGAGTCCTGGTGGCAAAGTAGGTCACAAGTTGGGCAACTAAAAGGGCAGTAGTTTGAAAACGTCAGGTGCATCATGGGAGAAAGACCAGGCTTTCGACTCCCTGGTCTTTGTGTCATAGTCTAAGAGAGCCATGGGGGTAGTTCTACCCTGTCCTATAGGGTCACTGTGGGTCAGAAACAGCTCACTGGCAGTGAGTGAGTGAGAATAGCTGAACATAGAGTGGAATATCATATATAAGAAACTAACGCTGATGCAGTCTATCCAGTGAAATTTTCTGAATCAGCACACACCAAATCACCCTATACACAGGCCTGAAATCCAGGACCCCAAGAAAATTTTTTTCTTGGGCTATGTAATAGAATCAATGATTCTAAATAGTATACATTAAAAGTTTTGAACGCGTGCATGTTTTGTTGTGTGTATGCTCAACACAACAACAACAAAAGACATAATTTTCTCCACACAACAACAAAAGAAATAACATTTTTTAAAGGACAGATTTGTCTTAAGTATTTAATCCATTTATTTAACCCAAGTACTGGGGGCACATATACTGTTGAGCATTGTACTACTCATTGGTCTGACAACGGAGAAAACAAACTAAGTATCAGGATTCCTTTGCTTCTTGTCAAGAGGAGTAGATACATATTACACAAACAGTAAACATATAAACACATGGTGTGATAATTACCATATATACTCCAGTATAAGCTAGCCCGAATATCAGCCGAGGTACCTAATTTGACCACAAAAACTGCATGAAAAGTGTGCTGAAAAACTCGACTTATACTCGAGTAGATGCAGTACTAAGAGGGAAAAGGTACTGGAGTCCAGAAAAGAGGAAAAGAGAATCATTTAAGTTGAGGTATCTTCAGGAAGTCATCTCTTAGTGGTTGACATTTGAGCAGACTTGGAAGGGAGGTAAAAAGGAAATCTTTTTTAAACCATGTGGACTAACTATTGACAAGGTCTTAAAGCAGAAAATGGTGCATTAAGACTGCCTTCATTATAGTCTTCAAATTAATGTTACCATTTCAGCTTTGTCCGTTTTCAGATTCCTTTCGGTTATTCTAGAACCTTCAGATGATAATCATGTCATCTTTCCCTTTAAAAGTCTGCTGTAATTTTGATGGGCGTGGTACAGAATCTATAGATCAGTTTTTCAGGGAAGCACTTTTTTAAGTCTTGAAATCATGAACTCTGGATGGACGTGGTCCATTAATTTGATTCTTTATTTTTTTCTCAACAACTTTTTAAAAAATCTTCAGACAACAAATCAGACATCTCGGAAACATGTGTTCTTTATAAATTTGTGTGTGTGTGATTTCAATGGAAGACTTTTAAAAAGTTGTGCTCCAGTTGTTGCTAAGACGTATCATTCACTCACTCACTCACAGAACATTGGAAAGGGTGGAACTGCCCTTGTAGGTTTCTGAGCCTGGTGGTGTTGTGGTTAAACATTGGGTTGTTAGCTGCAAGGTGAGCAGTTCAAAACCAGCAGCCATGTCTTTAGGTCCACATAGTCATTTATTTTCCTTGACTGTCACCAGGCCATTTAATCCCATAGAGTGAGTCTCCTAAATTCACAAGGGCCATCCTGCCCTATTCAGAGGCTCCTTGTGAGTGAGTGAGTGAGTGAGTGAGTGAGTGAGTGAGTGAGTGAGTGAGTGAGTGAGTGAGTGAGTGAGTGAATGTGCGAACTCTTTAAAAGAGTAGAAAACCCGTCTTCCTAC
>NW_022105908.1:9348060-9369634 GCF_000313985.2 Echinops telfairi | reverse complement strand
TGAGTTTTGTATTTAAATCCATCTGGAATACCGGTCTGTACTTTTCTCATTTTGTAATTCTTTTCAGCTTTTGATATCAGGTTAATGCTGGATTCATGACATAAGTTAAAAGATATTCTCTCTATTTTCTGAAAGAGTTTTAGATTAGTATTACTTCTTTGAATATTACGTGTAATTCAACAGTGAAGCCATCTGGGCCTGGAATTTTATTTGTCGTGAGATGCCTGGACCCAAATGATATTTCTATAAGAGATAAATGACTATTTGTAATTATTTTTGAAAAAAATGCATTTTGATAAGTGTGTTTTTAATAAATATACCTACTTCATCTAAATTGTTGAATCCATTACCACAAAAGCTACTCATTTTATTTTGTTTTTAGTCTTTTAACATCTAAAACATCTATGATGATACTCCCATGAAAAGTATTAAAGATCAAAGATGCTACTTTGAGGACTTAAGTGTGTCTGACCCAAGCCCTAGTACTTTCAACAGTGTTATACACTGGACAATGAAAGAAATGTCACAGTCAAGGAAAAGAAGGTAAATGGAAGAATTGATGCCTTTGATTTATGGTGTTGGAGAAGCATATTAAAGGTGCCACATACTTCTAGAGGAACAAACAGATTTGTCTTAGAAATACAGAGGGAATGAGTCTTAACAGAAAGGATGTAAGACTGTGGATCCATAGCTGGGCCTTGTGATGAGGAGGTCACTAGAGTAGGGCGTTAGGTAAAGGCTTTGAAAAGTGAAGAGCCAGCCACAAAGGAGAAAATCCTCAATGAAACAGATCGGCACGGAGACGGCAATGATGGCATCTAAAAGCAATAATTGTGAGGATGGCTTACGATCAGATCATTTTTCGGTTGTATATAAGATCTAATGGATCGCTGAATCTGAACAGACCTGATGATGCTAACCAGGACATACTTCATCTAAAATCCACTGATAGTAATGTACCCAATTAACAAACCAATGAATAAAAATCATATGCCTTATTAACTGGTGCTGCAAAGAGCAGTTGGTAGAATCCAACATGCATTCATAACGTATAATCTTAGCAAGTTAGCATTTGTATGTTTAATGCCATTAAAACTGCACTTGATACAATTTGAATAAAAGTGCCAGAAATGGGTTGTGGTATACATAGACAACTTCATTTAGAATTTAAATCGAAAAGCAGACACTATTAGCTATCATGAAGTCAAAGATCTAAGATAATCTTGAAAAGGAGATTAAAGTGAAATAAATTATTACACGTTACATTAAAATCAAAATCAGTTGCTTCTGACACCATAGAAACTTGTGGTGTGCCCATCTAGGTCAGAGGAGAATAGCACTCCACACCAATGGCTGTGACAATTTGGAAGTAGAGCACAAAACCTTCTGAAATACCTCTCGGTGAGTTCAATTGGCCAAATTGTTAGTTAGTAGCTGAGTGACCGATCCTTTGCACTACCCATGGACTCCTAGAAAACAATAGCAGTGAATTTGACTTTGACTCTTGGCGACTGTATCATCCCGGCGCACAGGTCGAGCTGCAGTAATTACAACTGCTATAAAGGCAACGGTATAGGTACCTAGGTCAGTATGACAGAATTGAGAACCCAGAGTGCCCAAAGGTGCAAAAAAGAATTCAATGGAGGGAGCATAGCCTTTTAAACAAAGGATGCTGGAGCAATTGGACTTGCATAGGTAAATATAAAATTAAAATGAACCTTGGTCTAACGGCTACTCTATATAAAAATGAACGCAGGTCATGGGCTTATATATATATAGGAGGGGGGTTCAAAATTTCTGTAGAACATTTCATTATCTTCTCATTCTGTTGGATCAAGAACTCTGAATCACCACCACCACCACCATGAAACTATGAAACTTTTAGTAAAGTTAATGCAAAAAAAAGAAAATCTCTAAGATACAGGGATAGTCAAAGGGTTTTTAGATTTGACACCAAAAGCAGAATTTAAAATTTTTGTCAATCAAATTGAACTTCCTCACATATTTGCCTTGAGAAAAACTCTGTGGAGAGGTCAAGAAAAGCTCCAAAGTGGAAGAAAATATACCCAAACCCTGTATCTGATCAAGAACAAGCATCTAGAAAATACAAACTCAGCAGTAATAACCAACAATCCCATCAGAAATTGGGCAAACACATGATCTGGCACTTCACCAATAGTTACATGCAAAAGGCAAACTAGGACATGAAAGAAAGTTCACTGTCACTTGCCATCATTAAAAGCAAATTCAAGCCACAATGACATATTGTTGCATGTCTATTAGAATGTTAACATTAAAAATAGTGATAACACCAAATGCTTGCAAGAATGCAATGGAATTAGATCATTCCAACATCAAATGGTCCAGCCATTCTAGAAAATGGTGAGATTCTCAGAAAGCTCAATGAGCCATCACTATAATGCTGAGAAATTGTACTCTTGGGCATCTGTCCCAGAGAAATGAAAACCTATGTTCACACAACTAGTCATACACATAAAAATTAAAATTTAAAAAATTAAAATAAAACAGTCATATACATGATTCATGGCAGCTTTATCCATAGTAGTTAGAATCTGAAAATAACTCAGATGCCCTTCAATGGATGAAGGATGAAACAGACCATGTTACCAGGAATTGATAATGAAAAAGAAGGGGGAAAAAAAAAGGAGAAAAGTTAGCGTGGAGGGAGGGGGCAGGGTGAGAGAGAGAAAGAAACTCAAAGTAAATGCAACAACTTGAATGAATGCCCAGGGATATGTTGAGTTCAAAAAGCAAATTATATAAGGTATAGTGTACAATCCCATTTTATGACATATTTGAAATGTCCACATTTTTAAAATGGAGAACATAATAGTAGTTTCTAGGAATTAAAAGTAGGGGGGAATAGAAATGGGAGAGAGGTAGAAATGGGTTTCTTACAGTGATGGAAATTTCTGTATCTTTATTTGGTGGACACACAAAACCAAGGCATGTATTAAAACTATAAACGATGACACACATAGACACACACACATACACAAACACAGCCACCTGCAAACAAATGAAGGAGACCTGTCAACACTATAAATGTCAATATTCTGGTAGTAACATAAAAATGCTACCATTGTTGGAAACCATATGAAAGGTAAAAGGGATCGATCGACCTGTATTATTTCTTAAATTGTATATAAATCTACAATTATCTCAAAATTTTCCGTTCAAAAACAAAACCAGAAACACTTAACAAAATCATTCTGAATCTTGCTTCCTGGCCAATGAGTTTGAACTCTCTTACATAGGCATTGAGAGTCATAGAAGTTGTTCGAGTCTGGATGAATTGCTAAGAGAATGGAACTTAAGGAGTCAGGATCATGGCACTGAGCGTGAGGGGTTAAAGACTGCACTGAAAGCAGAAACACAGGAAACCATGTACCAGGGCTCGAGGGAGAGGTCATTGTGAAGCCTCTCTGGTACTCAATGAAATGCAGTGTGGAAGAGATGCTTGCTGACCCAGACTAAAGCAAACCACAAGTCCCACACCGCTTTATCGAAGTGTGAAGCTGATCGTGAAACAAAGGCACTGTAAGAGTTACTTTAGATTCATTCGTTTATACTATACTTGTTAGATTTTGTAAAAATGTAAAAGGCTTCACTAATTACATTATTTTCTAAATATAATTGAAAAAATTTCTAAGCATTGTGATCATTGGAATGCTTTCTAAAGTAATTAAAGATATTTAAATTTTTGAAAGCTATATTAGACTTATGGATTCAATTAATTTTAAGTAAATGTTTAGCAAATTTTGATTAACTAAATTTGTAATTGCTGTTTAAGCATTGGAGGAAACGTAATCTGTTAATTTTTAATATTTTGATTTATAAGTTTCATTAATAGCATTGAATGTTCTGAGATGGTCGGTTAATGAATATACATATGTATTTAATTGTGCATGAAATGCAGTACAACAGGAGAGACACTCTTCGCTCTCCATGCACTGCGCCCTGTGCACGTCTCCATAGACTCTCTCATCATCCAAGAGCAGACCCAGGCTTGAAGTCGTGTCTCCCTCCAGGCTCTCTCCTGGACACCAGGCTGTCCCTGGAAGGCTCGTATTCTCCCTTTGTCCCCTGTTGACGTGAAATGACCCTATACTCAAAAGCAGGAATGGGATGGCCCTTACCTTATGGGATTGTCCATCCTGGACACTGTGAGGAAGGCGGCGAGATTGGCTGTGTAGGAGGAACAGACGATAAGGGTGAAGAGCCACCAGCTGCCCATCACAATCCGCATGGCCATTGAGTTCACGGACGACTCTCCACCTGTAGAGGGTAGGCAAAGGGTGGTTGACTTGCACGCTCGAGCTTTGGTGCTCACCCCACTGAGAAGTTCTTCCTTCCACGGAGGCTGGTGCCGTTGGCTAGGATGGAGGGCTCATGAGAAGGTGAACAGTGACCAGCTGGTGGGAGGACTATTACAATTCTGGGAAAGGATCTAAGGACCACCATCATTTTTTTGTTTTGTTTAAATTATTTTTTAATCATTTTACTAGGGGCTCATACAGCTCTCATCACAATCCACACACACATCAATTGTGTAAAGCACATTTGTACATTCATTGTCCTCATCATTCTCAAAACATTTGCTCTCCACCCAAGCCCCTCGCATCAGCTCCTCATTTTTCCCCTACCTCCCCGCTCTCCGGCCCCCTCATGAACCCTTGATAATTTACAAATTATTCTTTTGTCATATCTTGCACTGTCCAACATCTCCCCTCACCCACTTTTCTGCTGGCACCATCGATTTTATAAAGGATTCAAATATGGAAAAGTGAGGACTGTTCTCCACTATGACACGTGTCAAAACTCCAAGGATAAAGTTCTGAATACCAAAATCTTTCAGCTAGAAAATTCCAACACAAATTGATCAGAATTTATAGGGCTGCAACCTGATGTGAGATTCTTTTCTGATTTCAAATTCACATAGAGTAGTTTCCTGAATTATGCAAATACAGAATTACCCCCTATCTATAGGGCTCAGCAGCTCTTTTTTAAACTCAGAAATGAAATGCATCATCAATGTTTGTTAATATAACTCGCACGAGAGAACATTTTCCCCATCAGGATTTTTTTTTTTTCCTCCAGAAATCATTACGTGTGACTTTGAGTTAAAGGCTCCTTCTTTGAGGCCAATGATTTTTTTTTTCTTGGTCCCTTGGGTGGTAGCAGCAGAAAGCTTTCCACTGTTCGTCCTCCTTACATAACCGCACACAGCCATGACCATACTGAAAATGGAGCCAAGGCTCACATTAGGAACTTTGCAATTGTATACTCCAATAAAAACTGTACAGTCTTGTAACTTGCCAAGTGCTATCCAAACCTCTCAGAGACCTGAGCACTTGCTTCTCAAGAATGGCTAGGAGGCTGCTTAGATGATTGCAACACAACTGTGATTTTTTTTCCCATTAAGACTTCCAATTTCATCAAGACTTCAGGTTTCATTTGACAACCTCATGTGCATAAGAAGCAGTGTGATGTGGACGGGGGGCAGGGAGGAAGTACAGAACTGAACTCCAAAGTTAATTTTAATCGAGCGTGGAGAGTCCGGATTTAAAGTGGCGATCTCTGTTGTCATGTCATTTAATTTCCTCAGAGAAATCAGGTGCAGCACAATATGAGTACTGTCCAAGAGATTAAATAAAAGTTCCTTGTAAAAGAATTCTGAAAAATGTCTCTAAAAGCTTTGCTAATGGATAAGCTTTTCAAGGACCCTCTTATTGTTGTTCTGACCTAGGTTGAGTTGCCCTCTGACTCACAGAAGCCTCATGAACAACAGAATGAACAGTTGTCTGGTCATATGCCAACCCTATGATCAATTGTAGATCAAATGGTGGTGATTTGCATGGGTGGTCACTAGCTAGTTGTCAGGAGCACATTACCAACCCTTATTTCCTAGACCCTCTCATTCTGGAAGTGCCACTTAAAACCTGTCCATCATCACAGCAAAATGCGACCCTCAGCTGGCAGATGGGCAGGGCATGATGTCCACTGGGTAGGAAATTGAACCTGGATCTCACACATGGAAGACAAGAATTCTACCACTAGCCCATCAATGGCTCCCACTTTCGGACCTAGAGTTACTCAAATACCAGAAAGCAAAGGAAGTACCTTGCTGCACAAAGGTGCCGTAGACAATCCAGATAGCACTGTGTAGGGTGGCAGCAGTAGAGGGTCTGGGCTGACCTGTCGTCTGAGCCCTCACGGCCTGAATTCTATTCAACACAAATATCAACACCCCAACCACAGGGATGGCCGCTGCGATACAGGCCCACACGGCAAAATCAAATGGAGCGAAGAGTGAGAAGATGCTGATTCTCTCCTCGGGCTTCTTGATGAGCATTCCCACGGAGTAGTCCATGTACCGCTTGCTGAAGTCCACAACGCTCTCCCTCTCTGGGGTGATGGTGATAGCTGAGATCGCCAAATCTGCTCTCTGAAAGGCAAAATGATCTCATCAGGATCAGTCCTCAGTTCTAGTGAGAGGGTGGGTTCTGCCCTAGGGACAGGATTTGAGAGTTGACAAATATGGCCATGAATCATGTAAGAAAAAGAGCTGATACGAAATTCTTCATAATCTCTGCTTCGCCTTACAAATTTCTATCCCAAAACCTGGACACCTCTTCTGAAGAAAAGATTAAAACATATCTTGATTTCCGTGTGCATCATGTTGTTTAAATATTGTTTCTATTTGTATTGTTGTTGATTTGTTTAACTTAGCAAATCTTACGTTTGCCCATGTTTCACTCACCCCACCCCCACCAGAAGAAGCTCCTTCTAACTTCTATGAGATTCATCGGCATCCTCACTTTCCTTGAACAGATACACCAGTGCCCAGCAAGCCTCGGTAACACCTATCAGCCCACACTAATTTCCCTCCTTTCTCAAATGCACTGGGATGGAGCAGATGAGTTACACAACTACCGTGCATCCCTTTATACAATGCCCAGTAAAGAGCAACACCTGTTGATGGTAACTCTGCCAGAGTGCTCGTGTGCTATGGTAACTGTGGCCTGTTTAGCTGGTTCCAGGGTTCTGGGGCCAAGTTCACCTAACAACACAATGATAGACTACGGCTCTTCCTATCCCTGTGGGTCCGCTTTGAGAACCTACCTTGCTGATGAGCTCTCCAATCATCCCATTCCAGGAGGTGTTGTGCAGCTGGTGACCATACCTGCCGTCGGGGGCTTGGTAAACATCATATTTGAAGCCCAAAGCCTTAGCGAGTGCATCCAAGACATCCATGGAGAACCCTTTGTAGCGTTTGGGCTGCCCAAGTATGTTCTCGGCCACCATCACGAAAGGCTCTTCCTGAGGACAACAGAATGAACAGGTAAGGCAACACGGAGACTTCCGTTTTTGAGTTCTTCCATTACATAGCAGGTTCATGAATGCATGTACCCAGCATATTGTTGGAGGGCCCTACCTGATCGATTGTAATCTAGAGGGTTTGGGGACATTTTATCGTATTTGCCCTATTGAGGGCTGGGCCCTGAATTTTTCTGCTCTTCCTAAAAGCAGTTTATGTGCATTCAGGATATAATGCAAAGGAAGATGACCCCAAGTAGTGTATCAATGTGGAGCAATGGGCATCTACTTGTCATGCTTTATGTCATTCCAGGTTCTCTGCAAAATCTTGGTTCTCAGAATAATATGGCTTCTTGGTAAAATCTGTGCCAAACCAGGACTCTGTCTTTAGAAAATGCCACCATATGACTACTTTTCAGGTAGTATCATAAATGGCAATGGCGCTCTATGACATCAAGCGGAGAGAAGACACTGCCCTATCTCGTGAGTTGTACTAGAAACTAGATGTTGATTAGTTGGCCAGGTCATGTTCTTAGTCAACGAATAGGAGAATAATTAAACCCACATTTCCTTATGTAAAGCCACCCACGTTCCCCTTCCCACACTCAATGCTGTGGCATCATGACTTCCCGAGGAGCATGCGGCCACCTGGAAAAGATCTCAACCTCGTCCCCGACGTTCATTCTTCTGGGAGTGAAACAAGTAAGGAAGCAGAAAAGGGGCCCTTTGGGAAACCACCCAAAGAATATATTTCACTAATTTAATTTTGTTGGGGATATAGGGTATGTGATGTGTTATTTGGGAAACTCAGAAAAACTACTCTCACTGACTCTAGAGTTAAGGAGACACCCGTGCATCTTCAGGGTGGAAGTACATATTAGCATCATGTCTGATACAGTTAATAAGAGGTACATGGAATATTTTCTCCCATAATCCTTCTGAAAATGTAGAGAAGGAACCTGAAAAGAACAACAATGCCTCTGTGGTCTTTTCCAGATGTTCAGTCTATCACTTCCAAGTCTACCATGCAGAAAAATTCAAATAACAGAATATCTCCATTATGAATTTTATCTCCTTTGGGATGATAAGAGATGCTTTGGTCTGGAAGAATGTCCTTCTGCCAGCATCCCTCTGAGATATCCTAGCTAGCCATACAATTTTCCTAAGTTCCATCTACTGATCTAGGTCCAGCTGACATCCAAGGACAAGTGGAATAGCTGACCCCCCTCTATAGGTCCATGGTCAAGTTTTGTTAAGGACACATTTCTAGGGCAGTGCAGCGACCTTGGGGGTAAGACCTTGGAGATACTGGGTAAAATTCCCAACATTATTCTCCTCATTTCTATACACATGATTACTTAAATGAAAAAGCTCAATTAAGATCCCAAATTCAATATTCTCTTCTCTCCCAAACAAGCACTAAAGTACAGAGAAGCCCCTGCCGCAAGGTTTGAAAAGTGAAGTTCCCGAGAATCCCCATGATCCTACCAAGACAGTCACCACTTTGAGGGTCAGTCCTTGCAGGCGGCTGCCCATTGGCCTTTCTTGCAAGCTGCCATTCAGACCCTTCTCCGAATCCCATGTGGCCAGCTGTGAAATAAACATAAATGGAGTGTAAAAGGCAGAGAAGACACCCATGATCGCTATATGACCTTGTCTCAGAGTTGGGATTCTGGGTCATCCAAGTAGGTAAACAGCAACCTTCTGAGTTTTACCAGAGATCTAAAGCTTGATCAAGAATGAGGTATGATCGAGTGTTTCACTTCCTGTATCAATGCATCGGTGTCTCCAGGACAGGGCAGACCCCCCAAATAAAACCATTTTTAACAACTTTTCTCTAGAACAGATGTTTATGTCCTACTTCATTCTATCCATACCCCACAGGCAAATGACTGTGTCTCCCATGAAGCATGCTTTTCTTTCATTCCTCCTTTAACTTTATCCAGCCAGGAAGTCCTTGGATTCAACCAGGCCCTCCACCAAGGGCAGACATATACCTACCATTGAGGAAAGTAATAAAACCCAGGTGCACAACTTGCCCAGCATCCTGGTTCCCACTGAAGGCAGGCTGGAGAGCTCTCTGCTTATCCTCACTGGAGTGCAAAGCCATTGGATACAGATGGAAGTCAAAGGCAGAATAAATGTGTGGTTCTTTCTTTAGCTTACAGGACCTCTTTGAGCTTCATGGAGAGCCAAATGCTTCTCTGATATGCACCGTGTAGTATTTGAAGAGATCCTCTTCTGGCTCAACAATAGTAGAAAAAAGCCATTGTTCTTGGAATGCTCCCCTCTCTGTGACCCGTAAGTATGGGGCAAAAGTGATAAATGCTTCCTCCGGCCAATTAGTCCAAACATTAAATGAGGGCATTTTGTTGAATTCATATATTTGATCTCATTTTATACCGATTTAATTATATTCGCTGGAGAAAAGGTATCTAGTATTCCAGCCTCTTCAGTCTTTACCTGGGTCTCCATGAGAGCTACGAGATCACAGTTCAAAACTTTGCGAGACCATGCCACCTGGAAAATACCATCGTTCTGATCCTAAATCAAGAACCTCAGAATGAAATATGCAGTTCTACAGCCCATTTAAATGAAACCTGGAACATCTTACGGGGGCTCAAAGCCATAATACCACTTGTTGTGCATATGCTAAAGCTGTGATTTTGAATATAGCACAAAACAATAACCACTCCAAGTTAGGGTACCTGGCCGGGGTAAATCATATATACATCAGCATATACTCCAAAGAGCTCCCAAACCACTCTTGATGTTGAAGGGCGCTGTGGGAAAGTACATCACCATCAAATGAAAAGCCCTTCTTGAGGACAATTAAGATCTCACTCTCTGGGAACAGGCGCTCCGGAGCCTGAGAAGGAAGCATTGCATTGATTTCTCTCCTGGGTCTCAGATTCAAAAATTCTTGCAGCTGGATTAAAATGTACTCAAACATGAGAGAACAAACTCAGACACAAAGAATCAAGGTGTGGGATTACTGGATCCTCCAGACCAGGGACTGGATCCTCTGAATTCATGGGACAGCGTATGTATATATGTGGGAGCCCTGGTGCGATAGTTATTACATGTTGGGCTGCAATCTACCTGGTCAGCTGTTCAAAACCACCAACGGCTCAACAGGTGAAAGACTAGACTTTCTACTCCCGTACACAGTTGCAGTTTCAAGAACCTATAGGGCGTCACTGTGAGTCAACATTGGCAGATGTATAATCTGAGATGCCGCGATCTGTACCTCCAGGACTGTTTAACCTTGGTACTGGGCCTGGTATTTACCCTGGATGTGGGTGGAGTTACTACAGTACCCTTGACCATTTGGATGACTCAGAGTGAGGATAATCTTACGTCCATGATTTGTTATGGTCTTGAAGTGCCACTGAAACTTGTCCACCATGGGTAAGCTCGATGAATTATGAAATATGTGTGACCTCTGACCTTTGAAATACGTAGTTACCAACACATACTATCACAGCAATATTTGAGCTACCACAGGACAACCTGACAGATGGCTGGTGGGAGAAGATGCATTAGGATGGCATATTTAAAACTAATGAGCCAGTGATTATTGACTAAATTCTACACTTTATTCATATTTCTTTAGTTTTTCCCTCGTGCTCCTTTTTTTTCATTCAAGATCCTCGTGTTACTTTTAGTCATTTGGCATTTTCTAAACCCTCTGACTACACAGCTACTTCAGATCTGGTTAGCTGCTGGCTTGCTTAGCACCCAAAAAGCCATGGGAGAACAGGACAGAACATTTGGAGGAACAGCTACATATATATATATATACCACGTTGTCTACAAGTTCTTGTTTCCAATAGTTCTCGCATTCATTACACCTTGCTCCCAAATGAAGGGTCCATGTCATATGAGGATTCTATAGCTCCCAGGTATCAGAGATGAGGTTGGCAATCAAATAGGGACCTACTGGATGCTTCTTGAATCCAAAGATGTTGCCAGAGACAAACCGGCCTTGTTGAAAGACCAGAGGCGGAGGAGAGCCACTACAGAATGCCTATCATTGCTGAAGAATGTCCTGAAAGTGCAGAATGAGAAAGCAGGCATAATATGAGAGAAGAAGAGATCAAAGAAGGAAAGACAAAGCTAAGAACGTGGCCAGGTGGCCAAAGACTTCGCTTTTTCTGATGTGGGCAAAGCTGAAATAGAAATTATCTCAGGATCTTTCATTCTGGCCTGAAATTCCCATTCCACTGTGGCCTGAGATCCCCATCTTGCTTTCAAATACTATCCAGAACACCAGGTTCTTCGACTAGGCTTGAACTTCCCTTGACTTATGTATTTCCATGAAGGGTTCCCAACTATACCTTGAATACCAATATGACTTATCAGATACCAGGATAGATTTTGGCAGGGGTAGGGAAAGGGACTTTAGGATTCAGAGAACCTATTCCTTGCTATGTTTCCATTACTTACCTCAGTGCCTTCGGACAAGCCATTCAGAGCACATTGCTTACATGTCACATCAGGCTGCAACTGAGCACCACTACTTTAGCACTGCTCGCATTCCATTTCCCTATGTCCCTTGTTCAGCAAGTTAAGGGGCCATTTAAATGAGATACTACATACGAAATTATTGTAACACAACAGTAATAAAAAAGTAAAGATGGCGTTACTTTGACACTAAAGTTAATAAGCTTTTGGTACCTAACTAAAAACAGCCATAGATGATTAAATCCAATCCTAGCATATGCAGCCAGAGGGCTAAGAATGGAACCGGCACCAAACAATAGAATAGAAATTCTCTATGGCGAGGCCAGCTTGAGAATCCGAATTTTGAACGTTAGTCCTTTGGCTCTAAGGAAGCTGGTCTCAGGGGCCATTTAATCTTCAGGAGAATCAGGACCCAGGAGTTGTGGCCAGGAGGTGCCACATCTCCTAGAAAAGCCATATTCCTTACACATCCAACAAGGTGTCTCACAGTCTAAGACCCCTTTCAGTCGGTGCAGGGTCTATCAGCCTGTTCTCTGGGATGGAGGAGTGGCTGATGCCCAGCTCCCGGAGGACAATCTTTCTCCATTAAGGAAGAGAGACGATACCAAATCATCCTAGTTAATATCCAGATATCTGAATGTAAGACCGAGCCTTGATGTCACAGTGGGTTTGGGCTACTAACTGCAAAGCCAGCAGTTTGAATCCACCAGTTGCTACTTGGGGAAAAGATGAGTTTGTCTACTCCTGTAAAAAGTCCCAGTCTCAGAAGCCCAAAGAGACGATTTCACTCTGCCCTCTAGTGTCGCAGAGAGTCAGACTCAATTGGATGGCAGTGCGTTGTGGTTGAGAATGCGAGAAGGCTATTTAAATCAGCTGAACTTTAAGTGAAGGGAGGGGGGTAAGTTTAAGGACTTTTAGCATCCTTTTCTTTTGGACAGACGTGCTTATGACTTGAATGTTGGTTTGTTCATTTTAAAACATATAGACAGCTCAGCTCCTTCTCTGGTCTCTGGGTATTCCACACCTTGAACAAGAATGGAAAAAGTCCTTCACACCAAAACCAAAAGTTCTGCCTTTCAAACACATCAAAGTGTGGCAACGTGTCCTCAACTTTTTACACTGGGTTTGGTACATTAGGCTGGAGATGAGAGCTCTAGTCTGAGTGGATTCCTACCCTGCTTCCACAAAGCTATATGCTCTGCCCCAGCTCTGAATACCAGGTGGTGAGCCTTAATAATTTCTGGGAAAGGACATCATTTTAAACTTCTGGATATTTACAACCACGTGGGAGAATGCAACAGTTCATGTAGAAAAATGGTCAATATAAAAAAATTATAAAAGGAATACCTTTAAATGATTTTCAGATTTAGAGTTGACCAGGATTCGAACAGGCTAAGTCACCTTCCTCAGGAGAATGTGCTATGGTCCCATTCAAAATGCTGACGTGAAAGTTGCAGTCAATAATGTTTGGATGAGGTTGACAGGCCTGATACATGGGAATCTAGGAAAACTTTTTACCCAGAATCCTGACAGTCATACAACCCCAGATCATATCTCCTGTACATTAAGTGTATCTACTCTGACTTCCCCTCATATTTTGCATGCACAGTTTTATGTATGGGATCAATGAATTTGTGGCCACAAAGACCCATTTTTTGACAGCTGGCCGGTCACGATCACTGCCTGAAAAACTAATTTCCAGCACTGTTAAACAAAACGAGTCCTGCCACTATTTGATAAGACAGTCGTGATTTTCATTCATTGCTAGAATCTGCTCTACTCAGACCAGAGAAGTGGATGGAGCCAAAGGTTACTGCACTTGAAAGGAGATCTGTGGTCTCCAAATCTGATTATGACAAACAACTGTTCGCAGGATCAGCCAATTGGAGAATGAATCTCATGAACCACTGGTCTCAGGAAAATATATTTCCTGAGTCAATAAGAGGTGTTCTTCATGTTCACACTTCTGAATTGTGAGAGGTGGGGAGTGGGGGCCTTGTGGTCTTATACATAATAATTGCAGACTATTAGCCCTAACTGAGGCAGGTCTTCTCTGGAAGACTGGCCTTTGTGATCTATTATAGTTGTCTCTTAAAGGCCACCTGGCTCTAAATTGGGGAAAGGCATTCTGATGGCTTGACACCACTGTCAAACCTAGAAGCTTGAGAATCCTGGAATGGGAAGGAAGGAACAAGGAACAACAAAGGAAAAGAAGCTGATTTAACCCTAAATGTCATGCTTAACAATGTCCAATAAGACCATAGTTCAATAACATGGTCATACTTTTGCATCTGATGGGAGATCCTACAAGAGTACTAGAGACAAACACTGGAGACGTTTCTGTACCAGGTGGCTGTTACCTTCATCCATCAGCGATTGCTCCTTGCTAAATGAAGATATGGGATCTGTATAGGCTTGTCCATAGAAGCTCTATTATAAGGCAAATAATACAAATACTGCAAATGCCTATCAAGAGGGCTAGTGGGTAAACCAATTATGGTATATTTTACAATGGAATCAGGGGGGAGAGCCTACTGACACATGCATAACATGAATAAAGAGCAAAATCAGTATACTATATGTGTAAAATCCAACGCAAAATACTGTCTACTTTATGACTGGTCTTAAAAAGGCATTATTCTGAAAACAGTTCTGTATATAAAATACTGAAAGTAGATCAGCAGTTGCCAAGGGCTGGAACTGGGAGGACAGTATCAAATTTAGAAGAAAAGTAGATTTTGAAGAAATAGAAGTGTTTTATGCTTGGAATGTTCTGCTGACTTCACTGCTGTATACATTTGTTGAAACTGGACATATTGTGCTCTTAGAAAGATGCTATCTTGCTGCTAGGCATCCTCCAGTCAGTCCCTGGCTCTTGGCAGTCTCATGCAGGATGGAACACAAGACTGCACTATCCCCATGGTCGATTGCAGGTTGGACTATTGTCCAACAGAGGGTTTTCCTTGGCCGCATTTTGGAAGTACATCGCCAGACCTTTCTTACTAGCACCTCTTAATAAATCTGACTTGTCACATGCATTGATGGTAATTTGGGAAAGGATGGATCCACGTGGGGGCAGCAAGAGTAACCTTTCACGTGACCCTCGACCTGGGATTATGAAGGGAGAAATTTCCCAGAATAACAATATGGGAATGCAAATAACAATACAAAATGCACTCAGGTAATTTTGCTTGAATTATCTAGAGTCATATGAGTATCAAGGTGTGAACAAAGTATCTAATAATCTACAAGAATTGAAACCATCTTTATGAAGGCTTACGAAAAACATACTGCATATTTACCTTCAACTATTTCTATGATGTGTGTAGAAAACGAAATGGATTACGGAATAGTATATAGAAAATGATCTACTTTTTAAATACTTATTTTTGTGTGCGAGATAGTAAATATGCATCCTTAAAATCATAGGTGATTGTACAACATTGGGAAAAGTCATTGAATTACAAAAAATGATCATCTTTGGTATTGCATAATCTTGTAATGTTTAAATTGTGTTATAAAGAGGAAGTTTTGCTTTTATAATCAGAACAAACAATAAAGCTATTCTCATTTTGAAATTGCATTGCAATCTAGCTTATTACCGCAATGTTGATTTTGCATTTTCCTCTAATTGTTTTAGGTGTATTGATTTTTGTCTCTAAGTAAACTTCAAATATCAAGGACAGACTCTGGAATGAGACAGAACTATTAGAAATGAACATCATGAGTTCAGGGATTTCTGGTGAGTTATTTAAACTGGTCATATTCTTTTTCTAGACCGAAGAGTACTTGTTGGAAGGTGGCCAGCAGATACCAGCCATTGTCTTTGCAATACTGTATCTTTCTCTATGGTCTAGAGTAGAGTTGGGTCCATAGTAGACCAGAAGTTAAAATATATTGCTAATTTGAATTGACTAGAATTAATTGGATTACATATCATCATCATCATCATCATCAACATCATTTGCAGGGTGATACATGAATACACTACACTGCAATAAATCAGCAGTATGTGAACAAGTTTCACACACACTGTGTACTTTAGTGATTCCTGGAACCATTGGTTTTTTGGCTTTTTAAATTTTTTAATAATTTTATTGGGGGCTCATACAATTCTTATCACAATCCATACATCCATCCATTGTGTCAAGCACATATGTACATTTGTTGCCCTCATCATTCTCAAAACATTTGCCTTCTACTTGAGCCCTTCATATAGGCTCATTTTTCTTCCTCCCTCCCCACTCCCCTTCCCTCATGAACCCTTCATAATTCATAAATTATTATTATTTTGTCATATGTTACACTGTCCAATGTCTCCCCTCACCCTCTTCTCTGCTGTTCATCTCCCAGGGAGGAGGCTATACGTAGATTCTTGTAATTGGTTTCCCCTTTCCACCCCACATTCTCTCCATTCTCACCACTGGACCTGGAGCGGTCATCTGTCCTGGATTACCTGTGTTTCCAGTTCCTATCTGTACCAATGTACATCCTCTGGTCTAGCCAGATTTGTAAGGTAGAATTGGGATCATGATAGTGGGGGGGAGAAAGCATTTAAGAACTAGAGGAACATTATATGTTTCACCGTTGCTACCCTGCACCCTGACTGGCTCATCTCCTCCCCACAAACCTTCAGTAAGGGGGTGTCCAGTTGCCTACCGATGGGCTTTGAGTCTCCACTCTGCACTCACCCTCATTTACAATGATGTGATCTTTTTTGTTCTTCGATGCTTGATACCTGATCCCTTCAAAAGCTCGTGGTCACACAGGCTGGTGTGCTTCTTCCATGTGGGCTTTATTGCTTCTGAGTTAGATGGCCACTTGTTTATCTTCAAGCCTTTAAGACCCCAGATGCTATATCTTTTGATAACCGGGCACCATTAGCTTTCTTCACTACATTTGCTTATGCACACATTTGTCTTTAGTGATTATATCGGTTAGGTGGGCACCCACTGATATGATTTTTTGTTCTTTGATGTCTGATAACTGGTCCCTTCTACACCTTGTGGTCAGACAGGCTGGTGTGTTTCTTATTCAGGAGATGGGAAAACTGTGCTCCAAGCCTAGGCTTAAACTTAATGATCCTTAGAAGAGAGGATGCCAGGGATTTGTCTCATGAACTTTGGACATGTTATTAGGAAATACTCTTCTTGTTGTTGTTAAGGTTAGGTGCCATCAAGTTGACTGAATATCAGCAATGCTATGCACAATCGAATGAAACATTGCCTGGTCCTACGCCATCCTCACAGTTGTTCCCATGCTTGAGCCCATTGTTGTCCCCACTGTATAAATCCACTATGTTGAGGGCTTTCATCCTTTTTACTTCCCCTCTTCTTTACCAAGCATGATGTCCTTCTCCAGGGTCTGGTATCTCTTGACAATGTGGCCAAAGGGTGTTAAGACTACATCTCACCATCCTTGCCTCTGAGAAGTACTCTGACCATAGACTGCTTCGAAGACAGATTTGATTGTCCTTTAGACAATTCATGATATTTCTAATAATCTTCACCAGTAGCACAATTCAAATTCATCTAGTCTTCTTTGGTCTTCCTTTTTCAGTGTTCGACTTTCACATCCATAAGAGCCAATCAAAAACACTCTGGCTTGAGTCAGGCCCACCTTAGTCCTCAAAGTAATCCCTTGTTTCCAGTACTCTACAGAAGGCTGGTGCGGCAGATTTGCCCCAAGTGATGCACGGTTTGATCTCTTGGCAGCTGCTTCCATGACCGTGGATTGTGGACTTAGACATGATGAAATCCTTGGCAACTTCAACCCTTTCTCCGTTGATCATGATGTTACCTCTGGGTCCAGTTGTGAGGAGTGTGGTTTTCTTCACATTGAGTTGTAATCCATAGTGAAGGCGGCACTTCTTAATCTTCATCAGCAAGTGCTTCAAGTCTTCCTCACTTTCAGGAAGCAAGGTTGTTAATAAGCCTTGCTTTAATACTGATGCCACATTTTTCTTCAAATAATCCTACTTCTCGGATTATTTGCTCAGCATAGAGTTTGAGTGGTGAATGGACACAACCCGGACACACACCTTTCTTTATTTTAAACCATGCATATTCCTTTGTTTTGTTCTCACAACTGCCTCTTGATCCATACACAAGTTCTAGATGATCACTATGAATTATTCGGGGATTCCAATTCTTCTCAAAGATGCTCATAGCTTGTCACGATCCACATACTCGAATGTCTCGGCATAGTCAATAAAACACAAGTAAACATCTTTGTGGTATTCTCTGCTTTCAGCTAAGATCTATCTGATATCAACAATGATATCCCTTGTTCCCTGTCCTCTTCTGAATCCAGCATAAATCCTGGCAGCCCACTGTCAATGTACAGGGTGATCTTCAGCAGTATTTTATTTGTATGTGATGTCAATGATATTGTTCTGTAATTTGAGCATTCTGTTGAGACACCTCTTTTTTTTTGAATGGGTACAAATATGGATTTCTCCCAGTCAGTTGCCCAAGTAGCTGTCTTCCAAATTTCCTGGCAGTGTTTCATTAGCACCCATGGAAGCAGAGGTCAAGAATCGAACTGCATATTGCATTGGGTGAATCAGCTGCTAAAGACCTCTTTAAAGTGTGAGAAAGCAAAGCTATCTCTTTGAAACCTAACGTGCAGCTGATCCAACGCATGGAATTTTCAACCACTTCATATACATAGGGAAATAAAGATAACTAAATAAATGAGAATGAAAGATTTAGGATCAAATCTAACTAGAGAAACAAAGAACTTACACAAAGAAAACCACAAAATACTCCTTTAAGATACCAAAAGGAACTTTAAAAAATGGAAAGAGTTACCATATTCCTGGATAGGAAGATTAAATATTGTGATAATGTCAATGTTACCACAATTACTTTACAAAATCAATGCAATTCTGGTCAAAACCCCATTACATTTTTTCAAAGAAATGGGAAAAATAAGAAAAGCAAAAACATCTAGGATAAATAAAGTACTTTTAAAAATTCAAAGCAAAGTGGAAGGCTTTTTACTTCTAGACCTTAAAAAATACTACAGAGCCATGGTAATCAAACCTGTTACACTGAGAGATATGAAAACCAATAGCTTAGAATTGAAAACTCAGGTATACAACCAAGTACCTATAGGGCCCCAGACACCCCAGGCATCTAATTTTTGATAAAAAACTAAAACACTTTAAATGGGCAAAAGGCAGCCTTTCAACAAATAGTGTTGGGAAAAAACAGATCTTCACCTGCAAAAGAATGAAACAAAACCCATATTTCACAACATGCACAAAAACAAACTCACAATTGTTCAAAAACCTAAATATAAATTACACAATTATTAAGACCATTAATGAAAAATACAAATAATCCCATTAAAAATGGGCACAAGATATGAATAGACAATTTATCAAAGACGACTTACAGGTAGCTCACAACCATATGAAGAAATGTTCACAACCATTAGCAATAAAATTAAAACAACAATGAGTTATCACCTCACACGGACACTTTTGGCAAAATTTAGTAAAACAGAAATTAACAAATGGTGGAAAGGACAGAGAGAGATAAGAACGCTTTTACATTGCTGGTGGGACTGTAGAATTGTACAACTGCTATGGAAATCAGTATGGCACTTTTTAAACAAGTGCAAATCTAAATACCTCATGATCTAGCAATCCCTCTACTGGGTATATACCCAAAAGAAATTAGGAATATAACACGAACAGACACATACACGTTTGTTTATTGCAGCAATTTCCACAACAGCAAAACATGGAAACACCCAAACGCCTGGACTCAACACATAGGAATGAGTAACGAGCTCTGATATATTTCTGTTATGGAATTTTACGCATCAGTAACAAAACAATGATAACTCTTTCAACCACTGCAAGACATGGACAAAACTAGAGAACATTATGCTTAGCAAATTCAGTCAACCTTACAAAGATAAATATTTAATATCACCACTGTCATAAGAAAAACCAAAGAACAAATTTGTTTTATACGCCAACAGACAAGAATCTGATGCCCACGAGGAGGCCAGGGAGAGGGGGGAGAGCAGGGAAAGGGAAGGGGTGGGGAGAACAACAACAACAAGAAAATGGAAGGTTCAATATGAAAACATAATTTTAAAATGACGCCATTAAATAAAAAGCCTCCAGATTCCTTACCTTTCAAATCTAAATATTGGTCTGAGTGGCTGAAAAAGGAGGAAAAGTAAAACTCCAGTGGACTTGGGGTCTTTAGTGACATTTAAGTTCATTAAAAATAGATATATATTTTTAAAAAGAACATGGCAGACTGAAGAGGCCTTGATAACACTGAATTTTGATATTGGTGAAGAAGATTGAGTATACCAAGACTTCTGGCAGAAGGAACGGATTTGTCTTAAAGAAGTACAGCCAGGTATCCCTTAGAAGGGAGGGTAGTACAACGTTAGCTCACGTATTTTGGACATGCTATCAAGAGGGACTGGTCCCTGGAGAAGGATATAATTCTTGCTGAAGTGGAGAGTCAGCAAAAGGAAAACCCCTCAATGAGATGGACTACCGCAGCTCTCACCATGGGCTCAAACGCAGCCACAATGGAGACGGAGGGTCTGCGTGTGGAAGCGGGCTGCTCTTTTGGACTTAGGGTGAGCTGTGCCTTGGGACCAAGCCCATGGCACCCAACACCATCAACGATCTCGGAGTGACATGGCTGCGTCTCATGATAATTCTGAAGGCACCCTGGAGACAGTGGCTTAAACTCTGTAGTAGAAAGGTTGGCATTTGAAACCACCAGCCAATCTCAAGGGAGAAATCTGAGTCTGCCTCCATAGAAATTACAGTCTTGGAAACCCTATGTTTCAGTTCTACTTTGATCTGTTGCGTTAATAGGAATAGGAACTCATGTCACTGGTAGGTATCTTTTTGGTTTATGGTCAGTGTATGTTTAACAGTTTTAGGAACCGACAAACTGCTTTTCACAGCAGTTCTACTACATTACAATTGCCCCAGCTTTGTCTGGCAATTCTCATCTCTTCCTCTCATATTTCATGGATGACTCTCATCTCTATATCTAACCTGATGAGTCATATCCTCTTAGTAAAACCTTCCTACATACTCATGTTAAGTATTCTTAACTTTGATATTTTTCACAGTTCTCATGCAATTAATTATCTCCATTATAGAGGTTATGTCTATTTACCATATAGATGAAAAAAATAATGTACCAGAAAAATGAAAAAACCATTGGCAAGTAAATTCCAACTAATTACCCCAGTCAGAGGAGAAGAGTACCATAGGGCTTCCAACTGTAACCATTACGGAAGCAGTCAGCCACATCTTACTTACTGACCTTTTAGTTTAACGACTGAACCATCAGGATTCCTTTCCTGTCATATAGTATGCATTTTACAAACATTTACTTAATAAACATACAAATCAATTGCTCCCAGGCAACACATCTTTTTTTTCTTAATCATTTTATTGGGGGCTCGTACAACTCTTATCACAATCCATACATACATCCACTGTGTCAAGCACATTTGTACATTTGTTGCCCTCACCAGTCTCAAAACATTTGCTTTCTACTTAAGCCCTTGGTATCAGCTCCTCATTTCCCCCCTCCCTCACTGGCCCCTCCCTCATGAATCCTTCATAATTTATAAATTATTATTATTTTGTCATGTCTGACACTGTCTGACACCTCCTTTAACCCACTTTTCTGTTGTCTGTCCCCCAGGGAGGGCATTATATGTAGATCCTTATAATGAGTTCCCCCTTTCTACCCCACCTTCCCTC
>NW_022105908.1:9324248-9346266 GCF_000313985.2 Echinops telfairi | reverse complement strand
CACATTTTCCATGGCACGTAGCGCACATTGCTCACACTAGCATTTTCCTGTGGTTCCTCTAGCAGATGATAGCTTTTAAAGATAGTGGTAACAATATTTCCCACTCCACATCTTCTACAGTGTGACTCTATTACCCTATATCATGAAGTAATATTTTTGTCTGAATTTGATGATAGGTCAGGAAAACCTAGTTCCCTTGGAATGCTTACTCTAGGATGGGGCTTCTCAACTCTAGGACTATTGATATTTTGAACTAAACAATCCTTTGCTGCAAAGTACTTTCCTGTGCCTTATATAGGACAGCGGTTCTCAACCTTCCTAATGCTGCGACTCTTTCATACAGTTCCTTGTGTCGTGGTGTACTCCCAACCATAACATTATTTTTGTTGCTACTTCATCACTGTAATTTTGCTACTCTTATGAATCAGGCAACCCCTGTGAAAAGGTCATTCAATCCCCAAAGGTGTCGCGACCCACAGGTTGAGAACTGCTATTGTAGGCTTGGCTGTAGCATCCTCAAGTTCTAACACTACATATCAATAGCATCAGCCCAGTGTAAAAAAACAAAATATCTCTAATATTTCCAAATCGCCCCTCCTGGGATGATGCATCTAGAAGCCAGCTGCCATGTCGATAGTCCCAAAATCATGAGGCCACTATGCTAGAGACACTGCATGTAGGGAATATAGGCAGCAACCCTAGATTAGTCCTACCTGCCAATTACCCCTACGAAGTCACTGAACGTGTGAGTGGAGCCATCTTGGACCCTTACCATCAGACCCTCCACAAGCTAAGCACCATCCCACAACCTCAGTTATTAACTCAGAATTGTTGATCATATCCCTGTACAATTCTCTAATATACAGAAGCTAGTCGATATTAAAACAACACATTGTTGTGTTTTTATCAGGCTAAATTTGGGATATTTCCTTTGCAGGAAATAGGTTGCCACTATAAGAAAAATGTAAAATATGTTGTGATAGTTAAGGTTTATTGTCCCAACCTGGCCGATAAACACATGGGATTAATGGAAGGACAGAGGGATAAATGGCTTAGTGAGCCTTGCCTTTCTGGTTCTCTGGTCTCTTGTTCTCTGATGGTCGGACCAGGGTGTGGCTGCTTTGGCTGGCCCTTTGCCTCAGCTGGCAAGACTCACGTCTTGCGAGACCACCATGAGGAGAAGCTGCAAGGACCTACCCCGATGCAGCCCTGGGTGCTGGAGCAGCCTTGTGGAGACGCCTGCCAGCGCTGGGATGCTTACACATTCACTGACTCAGCTTTCCTCCTGTAGTCGGCATCATTGTGTATTTTGTGAGATGGAGGAGGACTTTGTGGATTGGTGTTGGACGTATGGGTTAATGTTGGACTTGTGGGCTTGGGCAGCACTGGGTTGGGATGTTTTCTTGATGCGCACTTACCCTTTATATAAACCTCTCTCTCTTATGCATGAGTTTCTGTGGACTTGTTTCTCTAAAGCACCCAGACTAACGCATATGTGGAATGCGCTTTGGGACGGCAAAGCAGGAAGAAGCTCAAAGAAGTTTAAGGAAAAGGGTAGTGAAAGCACAATGAGCCTCAAGGAGACTGACTAGCAGAGTTTAAAGGATCCCGAGAAAAACATGAATGGAGGATGGAGGAAAGGAGACTCTTTGTATGTAGTGACATAAGATTTAACAAAACTGTCACCTACAGTAATATAGAAAGTAGAAATTCTATTTTAAAACGTACAGATCTAGCTAAGAAGTTTCCCACACAGAATTTGCCGGTGAAAAAACAACCCTGTAGTGTCTTTTAGCTGTAGAACTTAACATATGAGTGGAGGTGAACTAATAAAAGAAAGAACTATTCTGTTTTTAAGAATTTAGAGAAAACATCAAGCAAAGACGTGTTGGATTTAAGAACTGAATTCTACATGTAGAAAATGGTCAAATGGCTTTCTACATATATATTTCTACGTATATATTTAATAAACCATGAATATGTAAATAAACAAGCAAACAAATAAACTATTCTTCATTTCTTGTCTCTAGTAGCAGAAATTTCCCAAATAAGGATTCAACCATTAAACCAGCAGAATGTTGAGCTATGGTAGCAAGGGTGCGACTGTAAAGCTGTTTGGTTTCGTTTTCAGTGAGGGGGAGGTGTGGGGGGTGAGAGGGCATTACTCAAATCAATTAAATTTAACATTGAAAAAAAATCAACAAATCTTGCTTGGGGGAAAATACCATAAACATGAACATTAGTAAACATACAGCTCATATAACTAATGTCCATATAGACAGTAGATAGTAAGAAGAATTCCCGATCACATTTCTATCGGAATTTCAGACATATAGAAGCTATTAGATATAATTACAATAAATTATCGGGGCTTTATAATACTAAAGTTGTGGTATTTGTTATAGAGTAACAGTAATTCAATGATCACTATGTGCCTCCTAACTGCCCCTCACTTTATGGATAGAAATGTTTACTGTGATTATCTGATCCCTGTTTTACCTTTGCATGCGGAGAGTGTGTGAGGAACAGACGACTCGTCTACTTGGATTACAGGTCTTCAGTTTGAGAGGAACTTTACTGAGGGAGCTAGCTGTACCCTGGGAGGTTCACTGGCACCTTGATTTGATTTTGAAGGGCACGTTCTGGTCTTTGAGTTGATATCATAATGGAATGAAGCCGAAGTGCTTAGGTGGAGGGTGAATGTGCTTTTAATTTGGAAAGGACGTGATTGCTGTGGCCAGAAGGGTGGTTATAGCAGATTGTATCTTCCAACGATCACAACTCCAGCATCCGTTTGATATTCTGGAGAGTGCCCTTTCATGCCACCTAGCTCTCTTCAGCCATCCTTGAATCTAGCTGAGTTCATTTCATTATAAATCATGGTGACAGGGAGACCGCTCACTTCTGAGGCTACTTTACAAGAGGTCAGGCGATATCCACTTGGGTCCCTGTGGCGCTTGCTCTGTAAGAAGCCAGCACCATGTAAGGAATCTCACAGTCCAAGGACCCGCAAGCTTCAGAGACCGCATGCAGGTACCCTGGAAGACAGTTCTAGATAAATTCAATCTTCCAGCACGCCCCAACAAAGCGTCACATATGCAAATGAATCTGTTTCAAAGCCACCAGATTGATTTCATCTACCAGCTGATCACAGCTAAGTGACCTCTGTTGATGCTACAAGAAATCCAAAATGCCCCTAGTCAAACTCTGCTCAAAGTCCTAACCTGCAGAATCGGTGAGATGAGATAAAACGGTTGCTATTTTAGACCACTAAGTTTTAGGGTGGTTTCTTATGCATCGGTAGTACTCATTTCTCAAGCATTTGTCTTTAAAAGTATCATGAAAATAAGCTCCGTTTTATTCCTCTTGGCATAGTGGTTAAGTGTTGGGTGCTAACCATTAAGTCAGCAATGTAAAACCACCAGCTGCTCCGTGGGAGAAAGAGATGGAACTGCACACTCCAGTCAAGAGCTACAGTCTTGGCAACTCACAGGGGAAGTGGTACCCTGTCCTATAGCATCATTATAAGTCAGCTGGGACTCTTTGGCAGTGGGTTGGGTTTCTATTCCCCAAGGAATTCCTGAGTGGGATAAAAGGTTAATGTGCTTATCTGCTAGCTGAGAGGTTTGCGTTTTGGGGTCCACTCAATGGTCCCTTGGAAAAATGGCCGCATGGCACACTTCTGAAAACTCAGTTTCTAAAAACCCTGTGAATCATAATTCTACTCTGACAGATTTGGGGTTGCTTTAAGTCAGAATCCACTTGGCAATGACTAGTTGTACTCCGCATTGCACCTAAAAGAATGCCTTCCACATAGTAGGAAGACTTAGTAATGCTCTGAAAAAAAAAATATATATATACACACATATATATATATACATATATATACATATATATGTATATAATACACAAGATATCATTTGAGTGCCACCAACAAGTCATGAGTTAAGTAGAGCAAGAATTATTATCCTGAGTTTTGCCTGTGGAGAAACTGAAGCTCAGGTGGCTTCAGTCATGGTGCATACCTAACAAATAGTCCAGTGAGGCTTAAAAGTCAGCACCTCTGAATGTAAGTCCAAGAGAGTTTGCTTTTTAAATGACACTCGTGTACACAGTGGACTGTTACATGTAAGTATTTCTTTAATAAAAGAAGAAGTAAGGGATGAGGGAGGAAGGTGAGGGGGGGGAACTACCCCGAAGCCACTTATTATCATGGTACTAGAATCCCATCTGGACAATGGAATTCATGATAGACCCCAAACCTGGGCACATGCCTGAGAGCAATGTTTTGTCAACTCCAGTTCTCCTAACTCATTTGACACCCTAGGAGCCAGATCATTACACTGGTTCAACATAGAATGTCAGAGAGGCCTCAAGCCTCCTTCAGTCTGTCACTTTGTCCCAGCGCATACTTTATAGGTCTCTCCAACTGCATGAGAGGCCAATGGACTTGTGTTACCTCCAGTACAAGAGTCAAGCAATTAACCTTACCCATAAAATGTAGACAAGGGTGACAATAAGAAAGCAAAAGCATATCACTGCATGAGATTAGTATGTATAACCTGGGAGTGGTGTTAGGAAAAAGGAATTTAGACATAAAGCTTTTGAAAGCATTTCATGTTGTGGTAGATAATACAAGTCTTGAGCTCAGATGAGGTAGCTTAGGAAATGTGTGGGAGGTGAGCAATAGTTCTTCCTGGTTCCAATTTTCTCTTTCAAAGTCCATAGTCGGAAGACAAATTATATTTGCTTTCAGTGCCAGTAACTCATCTTGGGATTATGCATGTCACCCAGATCTGAAGTTAACCAAATTTGAAGCATCTTTATTGCATAACCGTTAAAAATCAAAACAAAACAAAAACCCAGAGACTGGTAAGTCCCTAACTTTGTGCTACTGGGGGGAGACTTCTGTCTTGGCTGAGCTGTATGGTGATGGACAGGGGATGAGTAATGGGGACCAGATCCAGCTTGCACTGTGCACATCTCAAGGTCAAAGCTGAGAGTACCTGCCCTTTTTTGACCTCCAAAGCCTTCAGGCTCAGAGAAAATGCTCAGCAAAAGTCACTGTAAATAAAATGAACTGAATGGAATCGAATGGAAAGGAAAGGAATGTCTTGTAATACAAAACATTTGAAAAATCAGAACTGATTATGTGGACAAAGAACAAATATTTCCACAAAAGAGAATATGCAATTACCTAGCTGGCATGAGACAATGTTTATTCTAATCACATGACAAGACACATTGGAGTAATTCATTGCTTATCAAAATATTTTAAGTGTTGATGCAGGTACTATGAAATTAACACAATTATAATACAGAGTAAATGAATATGCTGTGGTGGGCAACTGAGCAGTATGCACCAAGAACAGAATAAATAAACTGTTTTTCCAATGAATTAAATGCCAGCGAGCTTTCATAAGGAAGGGGTTTGACATGTTAACGGTGAAAAACAAACGTTACGAATGAAGACGACATCAAAACACTAAACATAAGGGTTAAAAAAGAGACACAAAAGGAAACTACCAAACATTTAATAGATGAGAATTATTACGTAATTGTGGTCCACCCACTGGGTAATATCAGAAACATATGATCCTAACTGTTGAGTATTAATAATCAGGGGGAAATCTTGCAATTACGGAAGAAACGTTTCGTTCGTGTGAACAGAATGCATCTGGTGGTAGGAGGTGGAGGGAAGGCCCTGAGAGAAGAGGATATGAGAGGAAGGAAAATTCTGAGGGGTTTACATGCTCGCATTCTCAAGAGAGAAATCAGCCAAGAGCGTGCTGAGATCCTACTAAATGGAGCTGAAAGTCAGGCAGTGGGAATTGCAAAGGCACCTCTTCCTGTTGCCCTGGTTACAGGTCCCTTCTCAGGATATTAAACTGAGACAAATCAAATGCAAATGAGGTGAGCAGTGAGCAGGCTAAGGTTAAGTTTGGCTATAAAGCTCTGCCTTGGGGAGGTCTCTGGAAGAATTTGGAAAGGGTTTCTGTAGGAGACACAAAGTGACCTTAAAAACAGGCAGCATTGGTTCAAAATAATAATATACTGATGTTGACAAAGTCAAGAACCATCGTCCTGCTGATATGTCACAGGGATCCACCCATCATCGCATCCATCCTTCATTGCATCATCAACCAGCCCACATGCCTTCACCTGTTTAGTTTGGTGCCTTCTGTAACAGCCCTGGTGGCATCATGGCTAACCCCCAAGTCAGGAGTTCATTGCTTCACTGGAGAAAGATGGAGCTTTCTGATCCATTATTGATTTATCCTCAGAAACCCACAGGGGCACATCTACTCTGTCATATAAGATTGCTCTGGTCAGTGACTGTGAGTGCAAATGAGGGCTCCATGGGGGAGGAAGTCCCAGGACCTTGTAGCACCCAGTCTCCTTGGTGAACGTCAGCATCGGGTTAGGTAGAAAGTGGGGGATCAAATAGTACAAAATTTTTTACAGAACCAAAAGTGCAAATAAATGTTTATAATTATTACAAATGTATGCATATTTATTATTGTTTATTATTTAGTGATATGTGCATATCACTACTAGGCATATAATATAGTGAGATAGATGACAGATAGATGATAGATAGATAGATAGATAGATAGATAGAGCCCAAAGTTCATAATGATCTCTTGAAAAAGTGAATTTAATGCTGAATTTTTCTTCTCTAGAATTAAAGACATTTTAAACTTTTTATAATAAATTTTACTAGCTCATGTAATTTGAAAAAGTAAAATAAACTATAATTTTAAATAACAGGATCCTTCAAAGCAAGAGCATTCTGTATTCACTGGCAGCGCAGCCCAGTGGTGTGGACTTGACATTGCCATGCCGCTGACAAGTAGAAAGGCACTGCCCTCACAGAAGCCAACCAGCCCACTCCGGTGGACTGTTTACAGTCACATGGGCCTTCCAAAGACAATGGTCTTTCTTTCCCTATAGTCTCCGATGAAACTTGGACCAGACAGACTGCACAAAGGGTGTAAGTGTCCCTGGAGTATGTCTTCATGATCCTTGTAATTAGTACAAGACTGAAGCCCACACAAGCCCACCCTGTGAGCCCTTTATGAGTGAGATTTTGTGGAAAGACACATCCCAGGGTCCGTATGACCTCACCCTCCTAGAAAAATGCTCTGCTCTAGCTGGGGAAAAAAATCACAAATCCAGACCTGCACTTAAAGGATAATGATTGAGATATGAAAACCGACTTTAAGTTGGGGAAATCTTTTGGCATGATCACCAGGTTCCCTAATCCCTACACCATCAGTCAGAGTTTCAAGCCTTAACCCAATATGCCAATGTTATTGATAAATAATTTACATATACAAACATATTACATTCTTTATAAACTATACCTAAAATAGGATGCCATAGTATAATTGCAGGATTACAGAAATAAATTATTAATCAATGTCTTGTGAGGCTTTATATAGTATATTTCATTAGCTAATGGTAGTCAAAAGCAATGAACAATAATATGTCAACAACAATATACACTTAAGACAAGGTATATTATTAACTATAAATTTAATTTGATATTTTACCCGTTCTTTTTATTATTTAAATATTTGAACGATAACCAACTTTAAGTAATATCTAGATATAGTGGTACTCTTGTGGTTTCACCTAACTGACAGGAAGCTCACGCCAAGATTCAGAAAAGTGTCCACTCGGCAATCTTCTTATTGTTTGTTTTACTAGCATTTGCTTCAATATGGAAAGTACTACAATCATTTTAAAGTTACTTTTAAGCCATTCTATTGTTCCTATGTTGCTGGTGAGGAATACTGAAAGGACCAGGGCCTGCCAAAAGAAGAAACAGATCTGTCTTAAAAGAACGTTGTCCAGAGTGCTCCTTAGAAGCAAGGATGCTGAGACTTTGTCTCATATACTTTGGAAATGTTATCAGAAGAGGCCAGTCCTTGGAGAAGGACAATGTGGCAACGAGCCAGAGGAAGGTCCTCAACAAGAGGGGTTGGCACAGGGGCTGCATGAGTGGACTTGAACTGAAGACGACTTGTAAGAATGAGGCAGGGCGGGATGAGGTCTCGTCTGTTGTATGTCACCGCTGACTGGATGACAATCATAACAGCATCGTTCCATTCTGTGAAGACTATCTTATTTATAGCTCAATATTATCCAAAACTCCCTTTAAGCGCACACATATAAATGATAATACATTACAGGTTTTTAAACTAAATAAAAACATACAGCAACTCTGTGTTCTTAAGCCCCAGTCTCCCCTGGAGAGAATCCACAGTGTCACAGAAGAGATGCTTAGAGTGGGACCCAGGAGCCAATGTTGGGCCTCAAATGGTTTCCAAACCAAGATAAGTAGAGAAATGTAAAGTGCTTTGACACATCTAGCAATTTGAAAGATTACACTGCGTATTCTAATTTAACTAAAGGGGAGAAAATTCGATTCTGTATGTCTTTTTCACTTTAGATTTTAGCAAGCCATTTTATTGTCTGTTATAAACACATTGGCCGGCCACAGATTACAGATAAAAGAAAGCAGCCCTTCACGGCAGCTCAGAAGCACTCCGCAATGTGACCCAACGATGTACAGACAAGAGAGGAAAGGCCAAGACCCGACCAGCTCTTTGGTTCAGGATACAATGAGCCACTTGAGTCAGGTTATTCTTTATACAAAGAAGGGGTAGCCAAAGACTCCCCGTCATTGTCCTCCACACCAAACAGGATGCCACCGATATAAAAGGGGTGGAGGACCGCAACACAATTGTCCGAAGCCCTGCTACTGAGAAGCCCTTTCTAAACCGCAGCTAAGTGGCTTTCTGGCCTGCAGCTACACCCCACAGGAGCATGGCAGAAAGCTTTATATTTCCCGAGAACCTGGAAGAGATGAGAAACTGCCTTATGACGGTCTCTGGGGGGAAGTAGGAAGGTAAGTGAGGAGCAATGGCTTTGTCACCATTCTTCAGGGGCCTCCAAATTCCCTAGAGTTTCGGGAGCCACTCTGCCAAGGTGTACTGCCAAGACTTGGATTAGCTGCAGGTCAAGTCTTTGTCTGTGTGACCCGTCTGGTTACAGCAAATAGTCAGGGTGACACGATGAGATTCTTTTCCTACAAACACCAGTGCCATTTCCTACAATAAACCCGGTAAAGCTTAATTTCCTTAATATTTTGAAGAACCATTCGAATTTTGCCCTACATCACTCCAATGGACAGATCACCTCGCTTATGTTTCGCTGATCTAGTGAAACCTTCATACGATGCCAGTATTTACACAGCAAGCAGCCATCCACAGAGCTATGTAGTCACACAACAAATGGACTAGAGAGGCTCACCTTCCTAAGGGTATCGTTTCCTGATACCCTGAGGAATGCTTCATCCAATGGCTCCTTCTATAGATTCAACACGTTGATTAATTAATTGAAGAAACCTTTAGTAAGGCCTGCCACAAGTCATATCATGACAGGTGTAGGTCACAAAGATAAATTAAACACAGTCTCTGTCCTAGAGAAATGTATGACCTGGAAGGAGCAAAGGTAGAATAATAGGAAGTTATTAAAATCGTGGAATAAATATTTATTTATTTATTTATTTATTAGAGTTTTACAAAATTCCCTCCAGGACAAGAGAAAGAAGAGGGACTCTGAGTCAAAAGCCTGGGAAAGAGTTGACAACAAGAATGGCATAGGATATGAGAGTTAAGGGGGAAATTGGATTTCTTTAATTAGAGAAGAGCCAAAAGGTCATGGTGGGCTAAAAGAAATAAAGGTAAAGGGAAGCATGCAATGCTCAAAGCCTACTCTCTTAGATCCCCTGAGGTCCTGACAATTTCCAAGACACTGCTGGCATGAGAAATACCAATACCAAAGCTTCCAGCATCACAGCAGCAGAGCAACCACACAGCACGGCAAGCAGACAGAGCAACAGCTGTGAGGATGGCGCAGGAGCGGCACTATTGCATTCTGTTGTGCGTAAGGGTCTATGGGTCCGGACTGACGTGATGGCACCTCACAGCAGTGGGTCAAGAGAAAGAATGCATGGTACGATGGAGAGAGGGTGGGATTAGAAGTCATGTGTGAGTTCAAATACTAGCTCTTCCCGCTACGTAATAGGACCTTGAACAAATAACTTCGTATCTTTGATTCTGTTTGTTCATCTCTAAAATAATAAAACAAATCTTACCTAATTCTGCAAGTTAGTCATAAGATTAGACTAGGATGTGTATTTACACACTGATGTATTAAAGATAAGATCCAAACCCACTGCCCTTGCGTTGCTCCCTGCTCAGAGAGACTCTATCAGTCAAGGTCGAACTGCCCCCCTGTTTTCCCTATTGCAGCAGACAGCTCCATCTTCCTCCCGCTGAGCGGCCAGTGGGTTCAAACTCCTGACCTTTCAGTTCACACCTCAATGGGTAACCCACTACACCACTAGGGCTCTTTTATATATTGAAGATGTTGCATTTACATTTACCATTGCTCTGAGTTTTTTACATTGTTCTTAGCACTGGGGTGATTTGAATCAGCGTAGTCTCTCTGGTCCATGACAACCCTTCCTTGTATTTGAAGCAGCCTAAAGGTGTGCCTGGAAGTGATTAGTTCTTTTTTCTTTACTTTTTCATTTTTTTAATAAATCATTTTATTAGGGGCTCTTCAGCTCTTATCATAATCCATACGTCCATCCACTGTATCAAGCACATTTGTACATTTGTTGCCGTGATCATTTTCAAAACATTTTCTTTCTACTTGAGACCTTGATATCAGCTCCTCATTTCCCCCTCCCCCACCATCCCTCCCTCATGACTCCTTGATAATTTATAAATTTTTCCCTACACCAACTGCTGTCTTCCTTCACCCACTTTTCTGCTGTCCATCCCCCTAGGGAAGGGTTATATGTAGATCATTGTGATTGGGTCCCCCTTTCTCCCCCAACCTTCCCCTCCCCCTCCTGGTATCTCTATTCTCATTATTGGTCCTGAGGGGTTTGTCTGTCCTGGATTCCCTGTGTTACGAGCACTTGTCTGTACCAGTGTGCATTATTCTTCTTGCCTAATATTCCCATTGATCCCTGTGAGACATATTTTTTAGTTACCTGTTTGCAAACACAATCTAATGGCACTTTATATTGTCAGTAGAAGTCTCCCCGAATGACCTGGGCAGGCGTTTCAATGATCTCTTACCTAAAAAACAAAGCATCCCAAATGCAGTGGTCTACAGTAACAACAAAGTATTGTGGCTGATGAGACTTCCTTCCTCCACCACATCATCTGGAGAATGGGTTCAGCCTAGAAGGCTGGGTTGACTGGACCTGTCTTTCCATGTGAGTCTCCTCTGGGCCTCTTCTGGGTTTGGCACACTCAGGGCAGTTTCTGAATGAGCAAAGACTGGAGTGACATGGCCTCTTGATGTTCTTGAACTAGCACAGCATCACTCCTGCCACCTTCTAATGGTTAAAAGAAGCCAGAGGCTGACTAGATTCATGGGGTAGAGAAGAGACTCCTATCTGGAAGCCAAGAGGTGCATACTGATGTGAGGAGTCTACTGCTGTGAGGGAATCTAACAGCTAGGGTAGTGTGGCTCTGAATTCCCAGGCTCTGACAGGGTACCCTGGTTTGGTGAGCTCAGCTGGAATCTTTGAAAGGAGAACAGAGGACCAATAATGTATGTAATGGGGGTTCTAATACTTGACTCTCTCCAAAAACCCAGTTTCCTGTTGCTCTGACCTAAGAAAGTCATCAGCCCTGGGTGGAAAGATCTGAAATAAGCTTGCTCTATGAATTCCACAGGGCTCTTCCTCCCTGGGCTTGGCCGTCAGTCATCTCCTGCTCCAAAGGGGAACGTTCTGTCGCATCTGACGAGCTTGGAAGTGACACAGACCCAAGTTTTTGCACACAAGTATGCTTGTTTCCACTTGGGGCTACTCTGAGCCCTGTATTAGTAAGACCTACTTTAATCCATAATTCGCTATGTGATGTATTATAACTATGGACTCTATGCCTGAGGCTCTACAATACCATTTTGGAGGGCACTCTCTGTTACAGGATTAAGGTGGGGATGTATTTTGAGACTCTATTTCACTACTAGAGGGTATGACAGAAGCCACATTCTTTGTATCCTTAGGACTATGGTCTGCTTAAAGACAAAAACCACACTTCTATCAAAGCCATTCTTCTGTGTTTAAGAGACAATACAAGGAGCCCGTTCCAGACCACTGAGGTGGGAGAGTCTGAGAGCAGAGGCACCAGAGACTGTGGCATGGAGACGACAGAGCAGAGCAAAAGGAGCAACACTGAGACTGTGGGGCTGCGAGACAGAGCTGTAGAAAGGCTTTCTGGTCCACGAAGGCAGAGCCCAAGGGACCGCACGGCTGAGAGGCTGAGGCCCAGAGAGAGACTTGGTTGCTGGCTGAGGAGAGGTGTTGCTATGGACCAATGCATCTTAACATTGACTGATCCTGACTTACGGTAACCCATTGACTTCTCTAATAAACCTCCATCATCAGGAATGTTGTCTGGATGGCCATTGCAATGAATTACCAAACCAGCATAGAAGGAGAGTACCACGGGGGGAATGGTTGGTGTCCGAGAAAATACCCAAGGATGGAGCGTGGAGGCCTGTCTGACCCCTGCTTCGTGATAACAGGGAAGCCAGAGGGGGTCAGTTGGGTCTTCCCTTCCGTGTCCTTTATTGCATCCACAGGCAACCCAATTAGGCAAGCGTCATTACCAACACAATTCCCCAGGGGGAGACTGAGGCAGAAAATCATTTTCTAGCTGAAAGGGAAATGATGGCAGTTTTTACTCAGAACGCATTTCCGCTCTGTTAGCTGCCTGAGCACCGCTTCCCTGCGATGTAGCTGCTGAGATGTGCCCTCTGAGAAGCAGACCGAGCCAACGGAAGAGAAACCTGGGAGCTCAAGGTTCAGCATCGGGCCCTCCATCGACATCAGGCGCAGCCTCCAACTCCCCTTCCAATTCTACAACCCTGCTTCCATGGAAGAGTAAGTCAGTCTTTCCTTTAGAAACACCTTCACTTCTTATCTGTGGGTAAAAAAGAACGACAGTCCCACAATCCAGCCAGAGATGAAATCTTGTATCCCATCAAGAAAGCACACTGACCCTGCTACTGGATGAATGGTCCCCAAGATGCTTAGTGGGGGGTGAGGGGCGGGGCCTGTTGATTCCCATCCTGCACACAGTGGGCTGAGAGCAGGACACCTGCCTGTATACCTGCCTGTAGGGGGTCGAGCACACACAGAACAGCAGACATGCTAGTCTCTGATCAGGTAAGGTGAGAAGAGGCTACCAAATCTGGGTGATCTTGCTGGTTCTGGTCTAGGGTTTCATGTTATTAAAGATAAGGTGTAAGACAGCTGAGGGGTCACATGATTGAGCCTGTCCTATTGGATAACTCTGAAGAATGGGCAAGGGGGCGAGGTAAGTGGATGAGGTAGCGGTATGGGCTGTGGCTGGAGCGGGAGCTGAACTAGATCAAAACCTAACTCCAGTCACTACAAACGGCATGCTGTTTGACCCTGAATGCAGACCTTACACTTTAGAGCCTCAGTTTCCCTGTCTGTCAAGTGAGGACGATCAACCCTACCTGTTGTGAGGCTCACAAGACAAAGCTAAGAAAAAGTGTCTGGTGCGTTCTTGGAGCGCACCCCAAAGCCTGGCTCACTGCTCCGCTCAGGATTCTAAGGGAGAGTATAAGCTCCCGCCACCGTGAGGGTGGGGCCCCGGGGATGACACATAGCATGCCTTGTAGCGCCTCCTACAGGCTGACTCTGCAGTCACTGCAAACATTCTTACAAGATGTCAACCAGAGTGCAGACTAGAGATTTGAGCACACACTGTACTCTTCTGGATTCCATTTCTGCATCTGCCACTTCCGAGCTTCCCTGCATCACAAATGTTTCATCTGTGAAGTGAAATTAGTAGCTATTTCGATCCTCTTTTAATGCTCTATCATACTACCGCACAACGCAGTGGCGAGCACAGCTGTCAATTTTGATCGCTTTATTTGTTTGCTCGCATTTCCACAATCTGGACAAAGTTAGGCGGCTCTCATCTCTGCACCACGTGGCACGGGCCAGGGAAAAACAGCGGCACTGGACGACCTCTTCCCAGGACAACTCTGCTCACATGGTCAGTTTCCTCTCACTACCTGCGTCCTCTCTGCAAGGCCTATCCTTGTCACCAAGTTTCTGGGGGTTCTCCCTCAGAGTGTCTCAGGGAAGTCAGACCTCTTACAGGGCAGCTTCTCGTAATGCCAGGCTGCCAGGGTTCCTACGGCTGAGCCCAGAACTGTCACTGGGTCACTTTTCCCATTTGCTTCATTCTCTTTAGGAAACCAGGGCGGAGGGCCAGCCCCTAGTCCAGGGGAGTGTTGTAGAAGGACACGAGAGTTGTGACTCACTGGGGAGGACTGGAGTAACAGCTTACCGCTGTCTTGTTGGACTTGAACTACTCTGACTGAGAAGCTGGTGGCTACAGTGGTAACCGACTAAAACTCCAGCCCCACTTCCAGAGTCCAGTAAGGAGAGCCAGGACAATCCACCTTGTGCACATCAGTTTCAGGATCTGTAAGCTGTAGATGCTGTAACAGTGCCTGCCTTGTGGAACTGTTGTGAAGATGAAATACAATAGTGTTTGCAGAGCGCCTACACCCATGGCCTGGCTCACAGTAAATATGATAGCAATGCTTCCTCTTACTAGTATCCGAATCAGAGTCGACTCTAGGCTCTCAGTCTGGGCCCTTAACCACGTTGCTGGCATCAGTACTTCCCAGGAACAAGACAGAAGCAGTAGAGATCTTATTCGTCGCTGGGTCCCTGGATGTTGATCAAGGGCACTTCGTGCCCTTCCTTCCGAGCAGTGCCCTGGTGCTCTTCACCCAAAAGGCCATTCTCGTGGTCCCAGAGCCATTTTGCTGACTCCTTAACCAGCCCCCAGCCTGCTCCATCCTTCTAATTCAGGAGTTGCTAAATGCTTTCCATTCTCGCGGTCAGACCCAGAGCTCTGGCAAGCCAATCTCCCCCACCTTCCCACCTTCTCTTACTAGGAAAGGCCACTGTCATGTTTCTTACTCCCTGCCCTGACTTTTCCTTAACTAATAAGTCCATGGACACAGCCCTCACTAACCGGAGAGAAATGTCTCTTAGGTGATAAAAGAATATGTGTGCAGTGATAGGAAAATAACATTTTTTTATCCAATCCATAATTAGGGCCTGGAAAAAAACAAATTAAATGAAGGCAAAATTATCTTTCTTTAAAGCATGAATACTGATCTACATAATGATGTACATTTAATGGTTTTAATTTCCAAGGGAAACTATTTTTAAAATGAGTTTGGAAAATGTATTTTTTTCCCTTCCCTTCTGTGTCTATGAAGTTAAATCCCTCGGCCTGGTACCGTATGATCCCAGACTGCAATCCTGGCTAATTTGTAATGGTATTTTAAACCTAATACAGCAAAAATACCTTCTGCCTCTGAAGGCACCCTGAGTTTCCAGGTAAAGAATTAGCACCAGAAAGAAACTGTCTCTGAAGCGTGGGACTGGAGACGCTTTCTCTCCCGGAAGGTTAATATCCAACATCACCTCCACGACTGCCCAACTTCCACCACCTCTTCAGATCCCAGGCTGAAGCCCTTCAGCAGATCCTTGATAGCAACACTTGCTATTTTTATGAATATATAAATGCATTCGAATACCTGTCCTTGTTTTTTTCCTTTCCAGGAAATGATGTCATGACAGAAACTCGAAGTCAGACAGTCATGTCTCACTTAATTTAGCCATAAATGAGATAACACGGAAAGTGTTAACCTGCACCTTCTTTTGACACCTACACATGGCAGTTGTACATGGTTCAACTTTATAAAATGCCCGACATATGGCAAATGCCCCATAGATTTTAGGAGGTATATGAGTCTCCTAGAGCTGCCGTAACAAAGGACCCCAAAGTTCGTGTTTTATAAGAACAGAAAATGACTGACGCACAGTTCGGGATGCTGAAAATACACATCAATGCATCAACTAAATCAAGCCCCGTAAAGTCTCCAGGGAGGTCTTTCGTGCCTTTCTGGAATCTGGGAAGTCCCAGGAGCTTCCTGGTTCCTAGATGCATCTTTATATGGCTGACTGTGAAACGGGAGCAGTAGAAGTAGTCGTTGTAGTAGGAGTAACAGCAACAGCAGTAGTAGTGTTATTATCTTAGTAGTAGGTAGTCATTGTATTAATAGCAGTAGCAGTCATTGTATAAGTGATAGTATTGGTAGTGTTGTATAAATAGTAGGAGTCATTGTGCTATAGTGGTAGTGGTAGTGGTAGTAGTAGGTAGTCACTGTTGTAGTAGTAATACCATCAGAACCTTCCTAACTCAACAGCGGGGATAACAACCAGAATCAGCGTAAAGTTGATTCCTATGAAGTAGACGTCATATATATATATATATATATATATATATATATATATATATATACCCTCCATATATATATATACCCTCCATGTTTTGTTTTCATTAATTCTGACACCGTCTGTCACTATATACGTTTCTTCTAGTGTCAATAACCCATTGCAATGGGCACACACAACTCACAAACTGCATTTGCAGTTAAGTAGTTTATTAAGGAAGTACCAGGACACAGCGTGACTGCCATTCAGGATCAGGAAGCCTGGAGCAAAGTCTCTCTTCTGCAGTGAAGGACAGCTCACTTAACTCCTCCTGGCTGTGCAGGCCTGCTTTCAACCCACCCCAGACAGACTCATTGGAGGGTCCCTGAAAACAGGCTCTTCTTGGTCCCCACAGAACTGATTCCTCTCAGCCCTGACCAGTGCCAGCACTTTCTCTGCCACAGGGCTACTTCCAGGTCTGGGGCTACTGAGCCTGTGGCTGGGACCATTTGATGCTTCTCCACTGTCTTCAGTGTTAATGCCATTAACCAGTGGTACCACTCTTTTAGGTCTCTTGTCTCCTCTATCTCTGTTGCTATTTCTCTCTCTCTTTTCACTCTTATTTCTTCGCTCTGTGCCTTCAGGTTGATTCTCTTCCAGGTTCTTTCTGTCTGAAAACATCTGTGAGTTTGACTGCACATCTGAGGGGACTTTAAAAGGTTCATAGCAAAAATTCACTATCTTTTCATTCAATATGTCCATGAAATTTTTGAAGCACCCTCAAACACAAGGGAGTACCCTCCACCTTAAAAAGAAAACCAGAAAGAATCTCTGCTGGGCAGAGCTTCCATGGAACACATTTTTCCCCCAGCTAATGGAGCATGGAGCAACTCACTCTGAGTTAGTGCACCTGGTGGTGGCCCCTGGGAAGGTTCTCTGGTCACAGTGAATTTTTTTGCAAGAACCTCGTTTTTTGTGCTGACCAATTTAAGAGAACAGTGTGCAGTTGTGAAATTCTGTTTCCTGATTGGGAAAAATGCCACAGAAACTGTTGTGATGTTGAACACATCTTACAAGGACAGCCCTATAGAAAAAACTCAAGTGTATGAGTGGTTTTCTCATTTCAAAAAAGGTGAAATGTTGATTGATGACAAACCTCATTCTGGATCTGTGTCAACTTCCCAAACTGATGAAACTTTCCACCAGATCAGACTGTTAATCAAGCTTTCTATGTAGAGATTCTGAAAAGATTGCATAACAATGTGCAACTAAAAAAGGCCTGATTTGTGGCAGACTGGGGACTGGTTTTGCCACCATGACAAGACACCTGCTCATGCAGCCATCTAAGTGCACCAGTTTGGGGCAAAAACCCAGCATGCCTCTCTTGCCTCACACACTTTACTCACCTGACCTTGCTCCATATGACTTCTTTTTGTTTCCGAGAATGAAGAGGGACATAAAAGGATGGTGATTTGATGATGTAGAAGAGGTGAAGAAAACAATGTGGGAGGTGCTGTCAGCCATCCACACCAATGTTTGAAAAATGTTTCCAAGAATGCTGTAGCAGATTTGACATATGCATTAAGTGTAATGCAGAGTACTTTGAAGGTGATAAGGTTGTTTTGTAAAAAATGTTTTTTAAATATTACTTTGAAATAAAAATTCTGTTGGTGGGGGGGTTAGGGTGCAGGGCTACTCCCTCATATGCAAGGCCTTGTTAATTTAAGACATGACCCCTTTCAATTGGACCCACAAATTGACCAATCTCCTCCTGGTAAACAACAGACACATCATTGGCATAGTATATTGGCCAATTCTTTCAAGGTGCATATAAAGTACAGGGCAGTATAAACCTAGGAAAAGACAAAAACTATCAAACCTATTGTTTAGAGTTTATACAACATACCTTTTCAGGAGGACACAACTCAAGCCATAAAAAGCAGTATTTTGATTATTATCACTAATACTGTGACTATTATTTATTGAATAATTTGGACAACTCGTGTAAACAGAGACAGTATTACCTACTTCACAGGTTGTTGGAAGAATTATAAGAATTTAAATAAGCTATTATATACCACTCTCTCTGGCACATAGGCTACCTCCTAAACAATTTAGCTCCCACCCCTCCATCCTTTGGACTTTGCCTCATTCATAACATCCCAGAAAAATTTGAGTCACTCAAAATCACAGGACATTTTGTACGTTATACTTTTAAGCTTAACAATGCCTCAGACCAGCTGGTCACGCTCATTGTATTGGGGAGGGGGACCGAGGTTCACAGTTTCTATGGTGCTGACAAAGAATACTGGAAGTGCCATGGAGATCAGAAGAACAGGCAAAGCTCTCCCGGAAGAAGAACCACCGGAGCGCCCTTAGAAGCAAAGGGGCACACAGTTCTACATGCTTCCTCCCCCCCTATCAGGATCCGAATTCTACCTTGCAAGTCTGGCTAGACCAGAGGATGTACACTGGTACAGATAGGAACTGGAAACACAGGGAATCCAGGGCAGATGACCCCTTCAAGACCAGTGGTGTGAGTGGCAATACTGGCAGTGTAGAAGGAGAGTGGGTTGGAAAGAGGGAACCGATGACAAGGATCTACATGTGACGTCCTCCCTGGGGGATAGACAACAGAAAAGTGGGTGAAGGGAGACGTCGGACAGGGCAAGATATGACAAAATAATAATTTATAAATGATCATGGGCTCATGAGGGAAGGGGGAATGGGGAGGGAGGGGGGAAAAAGAGGACCTGATGCCAGGGGCTTAAGCGGAGAGCAAATGTTTTGAGAATGATGAGGGCAATGAATGTACTAATGTGCTTTACACAATTGCTGTGTGTATGGATTGTGATAAGAGTCGTATGAGCCCCTAATAAAACGATTTTAAAAAAAGAAGAAGAAGAAGCAAAGAGGCTTCATCTCATGTCCTTTGGACATGTTCTCAGGAGAGACTGATCCCTGAAAAGGACATCGTGCTTGGGAAGCAGGAAGGCAGGGCAGGCAAAAAGAGGAAGACCTGCGATGAGGAGCTTGACTTGGTGGCTGGAACCATCACCTCCAACGTAACAGTTAGAAGGCTGGTACGGGACTGGGCCGTGTTTTACTCCGTGGTACATTGGGTTGCAGTGAGTCAGCACCAACTAAATTGCCCCTAACAACAAGGGCAACCATGCTTTCTCAAGCACAGTCTTCTTCAATGTCATATTTGATGTCCCCTAAGAACTCCACAAGACAGAAGCTAGGCATACATTGCTGGGGTGGTGGTAGGCTATACGAATTTCAATCATAAGAGTTTGGGATGAGACACTCACATTAAGTAAGGTATACATAATGGGTAAAAGTTCAGTGGGACCATCTTATTCCATCAGCTGCAACAAAGGGATTAGCCAAAACCATGAGGCAAAATGTAGTTCCTCATTATAGACAGGTAGCTTCACCCATGAACTCCCACATATAAGATTTACCTCAGCTCTATGGCATAGAGAATATAACAATCGCACCTCTAAACGCAGTCGTGAGCTGGATTTTATTTTTTAAATTATGACATCATTATTGGAGGAAGATTCATCAAAGACATGGCTGCAATAGGCAGATGACGCAATTTGGCGTGCTCAAACTGAAGAAGACCTGAATCGCTTATTGCGGAGGATCAAAGCTGGTGTGGATTACAGTGTAGACTACATTTTAACATACAGAAAACAAAAATTTTTACAAATGGATGAGTAAATATGATCAATAACGAAGATATTGAAATTAAGAATATAACTCTTCTTGGATCAGCAATCAATGCCCATGAAATCCTCATCAAAATATCAAAGGGTGCATTGCCTTGGACAACTCTGCTGCAAAGACCCTTTTAAGGTATTTAAAAGGAAATATGTCACTTTGTGACTAAGGTAAGCCTGTCCCTAACGATGGTAGTTTTAATGACCTCATGTGTCGGCTGTTCTTTGCATTAGGGTACAAAAGAGACCCCATCTCAAATATCATTCGAAGAGAAGGTTTATGAAGTCCTAAAAGAGACAAACACCACACAAGGACACAGACACTTCATCTGGATGAAGGTGATCATCCACCTGAGGCTGAAAAGGTTTCTAAGGGTTCCCAATCGAGACTGGAGATAAATAGGGTCAGGGTTGGTGGCAGGGGGGCAGTGAGGAAACTGTCACAAGGGCACAATTGGTGGCAGATCTATACCTCCCAGTAACAGGCCGGATAACAGAAGAAGGGGTGGACATGCTTCTCGTTGCTGTCGTTGTTGTTGATGTTAGGTGACATCTAGTTGGCTCTGACCCACAGTGACCCTATGGGCAACAGAACCAAACACTGCCTGGTCCTGGGCCAGCCTCACCACCGTTCTAGGCCTGAGCCCACGGACGCGGCTCCTGTGTCAATGCATGTTGTCCAGAGCCTTCCTCTTTTTCACTGACCTTCCATTTTACCAAAAATGATGTTCTTCGCCAGAGACTGGTCTCTCTGACAACATATCCAAAGCATGTAAGATAGAGTCTTGTCATCCTTGACCGTAAGGATTACTCTGACCTCACTTCTGCCAATACAGATCAGTTGGTCCTTTTTTGTACTTTCTATATTCTTCCCTTGCCACACCATTCAAATACATCTATTCTTCAACAGTGTTCCTTATTCAATGTCCAGCATTCCCATGCATATGATGCAATGGAGAATACCTTGGCTTAGGTCCGGCTCACCATAGTCCTCAAAGTAACATCCTTGCTCTTCAACATTCTAAAGAGGTCTTGTCCAGCAGATTTACCTAACGCAACTCATCTTTGAATCTCTTGACGGCTGCTTCCAAGAACACTGATTGCGGATCCAAGCAAGATAAAATCCTTAACAACATCAACCTTTTCTCCATTTAGCATGATGTTACCTATTGGTCCAGTTATGAAGATGTTCCTCTTCCTTACATGGAGATGTAATCCATACTGAAGGTACCAATCCTTGGTGTTCATCAGCGAGTGCTTCAATTCCTCCTCATTTTCGGCAAGTAGCGTTGTGTTGTCTTCATATTGTAGGTTGTTAAGAAGCCTTCCTCCAATCCTGATGCCACACTCTTCTTTATATAAGCCAGCTTCTCTGATGATTTACTCAGCATACAAATTGAACAGGTATGGTAAGAGGATACAACCCGGATGCACATTTTTCCTGATTTTAAACCATGCCGTATTCCCTTGATCTGCTCACACAAATGCCCCTCGATCCATGTACAAGTTCATCATGAGCACAATGAAGTCTTCTGGAATTTCCATTCTTCCCAAAGTTATTCACAGTTTATTATGGTCCACACAGTCAAATGCCTTTGCGTAGTTAATGAAACACAAGTACACATCTTTCTGATATTCTCTGCTTGAGCCAGGATCCGTCTGACCTCAGCAAGAATATCCCTAGTCTCATGTCCTCTTTTGAATCTGGCCTGAACTTCTAGCAGTTCCCTGTCAATTTAGTGTTCCAACTGTTAGTGGATGATCTTCAGCAAAATTGTACTTCTGTGTGCTCTCAATGATACCATTCTATGCTTTGAGCATTTTCTGTTGGGTCACCTTTCTTTGGTGATGGACGCAGATATGACTCTCTTCTAATCAGTTAGTCAAGTGGCTGTCTCCCAGATTTCCTGGC
>NW_022105908.1:9314476-9322808 GCF_000313985.2 Echinops telfairi | reverse complement strand
TCACATTTTGAGTGTCCTCCTCTGATCGGTCAGTTTGTCTCATACTGTGGCGGCTTGTGTGTTGCTGTGCTATTGGAAGCTATGTCACTGGTATATCAATGCCAGAAGGGTCACCCAACGTGAATAGGTTTCAGTGGACTAAGAATAGACAGTGAAGAATAGCTCGGGTCCCCACTTTGGAGGAAGAAGCTGCTAAAACCCTTGTGCAGAGCTTCAAAGCATTGCCAAATACTGAAAGCCTACACAAAGAAAGCAGACCACTGTCTGAAGTTCTGCTGGAGGGTCATTATTGGGACACATATAATGCTAGCTAGAAGGGCTTACAAGATGGATTCAGGGCCTTCTGGCCAAGGCAATCAGGGACAAATTGATAGGGCATGACTTATGACTACACGCCCTCCTGTACCATACCCAGGAATGACCTCCATCCATCAAGGATACACCTGGGCAAATCCCTAAGAGAGAGCATGCCCCTCCCTCAGCTGGTCTGAGAAGGGTGGGGCCAGTTCACTCTGCAAGACGTTCTCCCTGAAGGCAAAATTATCCATGGTTAATGATCAGAAAGGTTTCAATGGAAGCTGAGTCTATGTGGAGATACTAAAAATGGATTTTTAAGCTGTCATTGCTATCCATATCCTTTGCAAACCAGAATGCCCCTAATTTAAGTGTTAGACCTTACACAGCAAAAGCTTGACAAATGGAAGAATGAAGAAAATTGACACAACTGAGCTGTGCTATTAAGAAGTATATTAAATAGACCGTGGACAACCAGAAGAGCAAATGGATCTGTTCTAAAAGATGTACAGTCAGAATGATCCTCACAAGTGAGGGTGGCAAAACTTCATCTCATTTTTGGGGGGTGGCTATATTATCACAAGTGATCAGTCCCTAATGGAGCACATCATGCTTTATTAAATACAGGGTCAGGGGAAAAGAAGAAGACAAAAAAAATTCATCAGCAGCCTTTTAAACTACAGCTATTGACCTTTCTCCATCTGGAAGGAAAGAAGAGTGATGGGAATTGAAATAAATATGGATACAATTAGTCCAATGAACTGATGGCCCATACAAATATCAGTCTCCACACCCCTGAGACCTGAAGAACTAGATGGTGCCTGGCTACTCCTTCCAATTGCTGTGAAAGGGATCATATTAGAAGGTCCTGCATAAGATGGGAAATATATGTGGAACGGAACTCAAAATCATACAAGAGACCAGACTGACTGGCCATATAGAAACTGGTGATGCTTAGTCACCCTACAGATCTGGAAATGAATCCACTTCCATGTTAGAAGAATAAGCTTTTTAAGACCAAATGAGTAACATTTTCCCAATGACAAAGTTCAGAGGGTTAGGAAATAAGGAGGAATGGGGACAATAAACACAAGGCGGAAGTGAGAGATGTGAGGGTGCATTGAGAGGGTTTCAATCGATGGGTTGAAGCAAAATTGGTGTGAATGGTTCATGTAAAACTGAGGAGCTGTTCTATAGACCTTTACCTACTCCACAATAAAAACTTAGAAAAGATAGAAAGAAGGTGATCCTCAATGAGATGGATTGATATAGTGGATGCAATAATGGGCTCAAAACAGAGCAATGATTGTGATCACAGCAGTGGGCCCTGCAACACTGCCTCTCCAATGTCGGGTCACCATGGTGACTTAGCGGTTGGCATTGACCTACCAGAGCCTAAATACAGCATAACAACCTGGAGTTTAAAGTTTTAGGCTTTTGAACTTGTGATCTTATCACAGTCCATACATATATCCATTGTATCAAGCACATTGGTACATTTACTGCCCTCATCATTCTCAAAACATTTGCTCTCCACTTCTTGATCAGTCTTTATCAAAAGATAAAGCAACTCTTAGATTAGGTTGACACCCAAAACAGAAGGTTGCATGTGGATATACAGGGCATTTCGCCTATATTAATTCAGCTGGTTCTGCCAGGTGTACCTGAGGCCAGTTTACCAATCCTCCAGGAGTCCCAGAGGACCTGTGTTAGTCTGGGTACTTCAGAGAAACAAATCCACAGAAACGCATATGTATAAGAGAGAGTTTTATATAAAGGGTAAGTGCACATCAAGAAAACATCCCAACCCAGTGCTGACCAAGCCCACAAGTCCAACATTAGCCCATATGTCCGACACCAATCCACAAAGTCCTCCTCCATCTCATAAAACAGATGCAACAATGCCGACTGCAGGAGGAAAGTGGAGTCAGTGAATGTGTAAGTATCTCAGCGCTGGCAGGGGTCTCCACACGGCTGCTCCAGCACGCAGGGCTGCATCGGGTAAGTCCATGTGGCTTCTCCTTGGGGATGTCTTGCAGGAAGTGAGTCTTGCCAGCTGGAGCAGGGAACTGCCAAGGCAGCTGCACTCTGGTGCAGCCATCACAAAGCAAGAGACCCGAGAACTCAAAAGGCGAGGCTCAGTGAGCCATTTATCTCTCCGCCCTTCAATTAACCCCACATGTGTTTATCGGCCAGGTTGGCACAATAAGCTACCTCAGGAACCTATTCCTTGGCTCCTTTTATAAACATTAGCAGTCTTCCATCCAGGGTGGAAGGGCACATAGGCTTTGACCAAAGAGACAATCCTCTAGAGGTTTGTTCTGAATCCAGGACAGTTAGTGATGTGCAGGGAGGAGGAATCCATGATTGTACTTCTCAGAGGTTAGTCATTTATTGAGACAGCCCGGCCGGGGGTCCCTTTCACGCAGGTGCTACCCTGGGCTGCGAGACAACACCAAGAAGAGGTTGTGGCATCATTGTGGGAGGTCACAGTGGGCACAGCTAAAAGCACAGAAAGAAGCAGTTACCCTGGTGTGACGAGTGTTCTAAAAGTCACCTCATCAAGGGTGATAAAGGGCGACCTCTAACGAACAACACTGATAACTACTCCTAAAGATTGAGTAGGGTCCAAGGAAGTCAAGTCATAAAGGGGTGAGTGGAGTATTAAAGGGACACTGAACTGGGGGTGGAAGCTCCTGACACTTGTCCCCAATAGGAGATCAAGGCCAACCTATAATATAATAAACTGCAAATCTCAGGGTCTGCATCACCATGGTTCATCTGTCCACAGGACCCTCCGTGTGCTTTCCTCTCCTCTGCCAGATACACACATTTAAAAATATAGAACATCTCTTCATTTCCAACTCATTCCAACCACACACATATCAGAGTAGTACTGTGTGCCATTGAGCTTTAAATAGCAGGGTTTTTTTACCTAACCTTTATTCTGAGGTTCCTCTGAGTAGAATTGAACTTCCAATCTTTGGGAAGCAGTTGAGCATGTTAACTGCTTGAAATAACTAGGGACTCCTCTGCCCCCACACCTAAGTAGCAGGCTCACTTGAATATTCCACGCGGATTTCCTCAATTCAGAACAGAAAACAAAAGAAATGCTTAAGACGGGGAAACACGTTTATCGGCTTACTTGAAATGTAGTTTGCTCCTTTCTAGAATGTTGAACACACTGCAAAGCCTTCCCAAATATCTCAAACATCTGCTGAGTGGGCCAAATACGTCTTTCCATTTGTTCCACCAACAAATTGCTGTGTCCATAAAGCCTCCCATTAAGTGGCACTCAATTACAACATGTGTAATTTACACCATGCCCCTCAATCGCAGGCCCATGCTGGGGCGGGTCCTTCCCCCACGGTCTTCTGGGTGTGCACACTGATGCAGATGACATGCACGTGTGTGCTAATTAAATTTGGCATAATTACTATTCCAAATGATCGCTGACACTCTGTTGTTGCAAAAGGATTAATCCTCAGAGCCTTACAAAAGCAGTCTAGTTGCTGGATCTAAATGAGATTTCAAAGAACGCGTTTTATAATAACCACAATCCCTAATGCACGCTTTAATGTATCCTTTCTTTTATACAGTAATTTGCTCGTACAATCCACCTGAATTAGAATCCTGGAGTGATGAGTTAGCTGTCCATGGATGCCAGCTGAGCTGTCACCGACACTGCTCGCCAAGTGGGAAGGTGAGAGCCACTCCTCAGTTGTCCGGATGCTGGCACTGTGCCACAACACAGAGCCGAGTCCTGGAGGGCCCCCCACCTCCAAGAGAAGAAGACTCTCTTCCTGTTGCCCCAAGAAGTGGCTGAGATGGCAAACATGAGGAGTCAAGAAACCAAGCGGGTCATGGGCAGGAGAAGAGATTCCCCTACTCTCCAAGTTGCAAACCCGCCCCAAGGTCAAATTGGGAGATCAGAGAAGAGTCGGTGTTTGCTAGGTTCATGATACTTTGCCAGGTGCCCGACACACATCATCTCAGTCATTAAGCGGAGCTGTCCTAGGAAACGGGCTTTCCCATCTTCCCTGTAACGCATGGACTCCCTTGATGGTGCAAAAGTTAACACGTCAGACCTGTTAACTGAAAAGTTAGAGGGTCAAGTCCAGCCAGAAGTTTTGGGGAAAGGAAAAACAAAAAACTCCGGTGATCTACCTCTGAAAAATCAGCCTTTGAAAACCCCACGGAGCATGATTGTGCTCTGACACGACATGATCTCCATGAGTGAGCGCTGACGTGGCAACTGACTTTTTAAACAGCGTGGGGTCTCTGAGCAGCCTTAAGACGGAGCCCAGACTCACACGCTTAGCAAGTGGCAACGCTTGTATTTACAAGTATATTTGCAGGGATAAGATGCCCAGGTTCTCTCAGAAACCTCAGAAACCACCCCAGAAGGCAGACGATTGGGAGAAAGGGAAGAGTGTACAACAAACAGAAGACACCTTTGTGGTCCGAAGGAGAGGGGCCGCCCTTGATCTGAAACTGACTCTTCACTTTCAGGAGCACAAGAGGATGGTCTCCACTGGCAGTGACCCTGAGCCAGCTTCCCTCCTGGGGTGTTCATCCCCTTTCGTCTGCCAATACTGCCCACTGAGAGAGCAGTTTTCAGCTACTTCCTCGTGGATAAAAAACAACCTAGGCAACTCTAAACCTTCTTTTCCACCTGAAAGGAAGACAGGTGAGGCTCCTGGCACCAGAGGGCCCTGGCATATTGATGTTCTACCCTCTTCTTTCCCACAGCACTCTGACAGCACACCCCACTGATTTATTTAATGCTGTTTATCTCACATTAGGTTTTCCAAATGCTGGGTGGATTTCTCATCCCACTGCCAAATTGTCTGGTTAAGAAAACAAACACCATGTGATAAAATACCAACCATGGACATCACCAACCTGGGTCTCGTTTATAATCTACATTTTTGCCTGATTCCCTATGAAAGAGATAGCATACATGGCAAATGGTACTCTGGTATTTGCATGATGATTTGGATATCCCTGCTATGTCAGCAGCATGCCCTGCATTAGTTAGCACCTGAAGTATTTCTAACGATTTGAATATGTATAACATTTATTAACTGCAGCATTAATGCTGACATTTCCATTTAATCAAGTGTTACTACAGACAAGTAAAGTAATTCCTTCACACTCATACATAAACGGCATTATCTTTTCATATCCAAAAGGTACCATTTCATGATCTAAGATGCTGAGGGAATAATTTCATCTTTGTGCGAGAGAAGCTGATGAGGAAAACTGTGTGTCATCTCTGGGAGGCTCCATCTGAAGATTAAGTAATACGTAAATGATGGAGAGGCCACCAAGAGGTGAGACCTCCAGAGACTCCCAGATGCCTCCACGTTAGTTCTTAATAGAGTTCAGTAAACATAGCCTCTGCCTGCAAAGACTTTGTTTGCTCAGGAGCCGGATAAAGAACCTTGTGAGATGAAAGGCAAAACAACTGGTTAGATAGTCCTTTGAAGACTGTGATTGTATTTTTCCTCTAGATATGAATTAAAGCGTGATGATGTTCCAGGCTCTGCACTAAGCACTTGATTTCTATCTCATCCCTCCTCAAATCAACCACATAGAGTTGGTAGTATTATCATTAATGATCTCAATGTTAAAGCTGATGGAACTGTTGTTTCTGCGTGCGTTTTAGTCGGCTCTGACTCAGGGTGACCTTATATGTAACAGAAGGAAATATTGCCTGGTCCTAGTCCAGCTTATAATCTTTGTTAGGTTCGACCTATTGTCGAGGCCATTGTGTTTATCCTTCTCAGGGAGAGCTGCTCTCATTTTTACAGACCCTCGGCTTTGCCAAACAATGGCCTTTTCTAGTATGGTCTTTCTTGGTGACGCATCCAAAGTAACCAAGCTACAGCCTCACCATTCTCCCTCCTAAAGCCAGTCTCACTTCTAAGGAGCATGTTGGTTGCATTCTAAAACTCATTTGTTTGCTCTTATGGAATGCCTTGGCATATACAGTGAACCCTCGCCACTTCGCGCTTCGACTTCCCCCGGCTTCACTCTATTGCGGTTTTTGCGTAACAGCGCATGCTCTGTCATTACTGCCACTGATTGGCTCATACTGTACACGCTTGATGCCATAAATAATATAACAAATAATAAATGATAATTGTAACGTCCAAAATGTTTTACTGTATTTTCTCTTTTTCGTTTAATAAATTGGGTAATACGAGTGTAATGGTGACTAAAGGGTGTTTTTTCATGTCCTCTATGCTCTAACTACAAAAATATTTGATTTACAAATAAGGAATCCTACTTCACGGAATCTCATTTATCACGGTAGGGTCTAGAACCGATTAACCGCAATAAACGAGGGTTCACTGTACACTATTCATCACGAACACCACAGTTCAAAGGCATCAATTCTTCTGACTTCCTTTTGCTTATTCAGTGGTTACATATAAGAGGGGACTTCAAAAATCATTATCTTTTCATTAAATCTTCCCACAAACTTTTTGGAACCTCCTCGTAGATGAGGCAATTTAAAACACCATGGTTTAAAAAAAATACAAACATGGGTTGGGGTCAGATGCATCTTAGATTCATCTTAAAGTGAATGAACTGAGGCAAGGAAAAAAGATGATCAGTTAGGATGCAAATCCAGTTGAATCTGCTTCCACAACATCTCAGTAGGCCTGGAAATTGATGAAGGCTACTTACTGCTAATGTGTTCTACGTGCAGTGGAGGGCGTGCAACAAATGGCAATGACTTAGGTCTCAGGTCTTCTAGTGATCTAGCTCCTGCCAGGCAAACTGCTCACATAGCCCTGTGATTTTGTAAAATTTGAAAAAGCAAGATATTTTATCAGTTAAGACCAGTGTTCTTTGCCCTGCAATTTTCCTATAAGTCACACATTTTCTCTTCCCTACTAATGCTGGAATGGCTGCAAAGATTTTTGAGAAAAACTACATTTAGAAGCTGCTTGTTATCGCTGTTAGGTGCAATTGAATCATCAACTCAAAACTCACTGCCATTGAGTTGATTCTGACTCAGAGTGAGCTGAAGCAACAAAGTAGAAATGCCCCTGGGGATTTCTGAGACAGTGAAGCTGTACGGGGATATAAAGCCTCACCTTTCCCCTAGAGAGTGGCTGTATGTTTCAAAGGACTGAACTCGTGGTTAGCAGCCTACTGCCTAGCTCTCTATGCCAGCAGGGCTGCTTAAGAATCCTATAAATAACAGGGAAAACACAGCACCAGATCCTGCATCATCCTCACAATGGTTGCTCTATTTGAGCCCGTTGTTGTAGATACTGTCAAACCATCTTTTTCACTAAGCATGACCCTCTATGTTACCAACCAGGATGCCCTTCTCTGTCGGGGCCTTGTCCCTCCCAACAACATGTCCAAAGTATGTGAAATGAACTCTCACTATAATTGTGATAAGCCTTCTGGCTGTACATTCTCCAAGACAGATTTGCTTGTCCATCTGGCATTCTAGGGTATAGTCGATATTTTTTGCCAACGCTGTAATTCAAATGCCTCGATTCTTCCCCAGTCTCTCCTGTTCATTGTCCAGTTTTCACATGTATATGAAGTGACTGAGAAAACAACAGGACCGATGGTTCCGGGGGGACAAGAGAGAGGGAGAGGTGGGGGAAAGGAAGTGGTGTTAATAACTCCAGGGACAAGGGAACAAGTGATCCAAATCAGTGGTGTGTAGGGTATAAGAGGCTTGGTAGGGCATGACCAAGGGTAATGTAACCGAGAGGAATTACTGAAACCCAAATGAAGGGTGAGCATGTTAGTGGGACAAGAGGAAAGTCAAAGAAAATAGAGGAAAGAGCTTGGAGGCAAAGGGCATTTATAGAGGTCTAAATAAAAGCATTTGCATATGTGAATATATTTATATATGATGATGGGGAAATAGATCTATGTGCATATATTTATAGGTTTAGTATTAAGGTAGCAGATGGATGTTGGGCCCCTACTCAAGTACTCCCTCAATGTAAGAACACTTCGTTCTATTAAACAGGCATTCCATGATGCTCACCTTCCC
>NW_022105908.1:9302507-9313720 GCF_000313985.2 Echinops telfairi | reverse complement strand
AGAATGATGAGAGTAATGAATATACAAATGTGCTTTACACAATTGATGTATGCATGGATTGTGATGAGTTGTATGAGCCCCCAATAAAATGATTAAAAAAAACAACAAGAAGGAGAAGTAATTGAAAAGACCACGGCCTGGGACAGGCACGCCTTAGTCCTCAACGTGACTTTGCTTTTTGACATTTTAAATATGCCTTGGGTAGCCGATCTGCCCAATGCAGAATCATCATTTTATTTCTTGACTGCTGTCTCCGTAGGCATTTTTTTGTGGATCCAATTAAATGAAATTCTTGAAAGCATCAATCGTTTTCTGTTGATTTGATGTTTATTGATGCAATTGTGAGGATTTTTGCTCTTGTTGCTTTACATTGAAGCCATATGGAAGGGAGGCTGTCGACTTGGATACTCATCAGTAAGTGCTTCAACCCGTTTTCATTTAGCGAGGCTGTGTGTATTCCTCTTCGTCCAATCCTCACGCCTAGCTCTTTATATATTCAGAAGAGGACAGGAGGGCCCTTGAGTTATTTGCTTAGTATAAAGACTGAATAAGGATGTTGAAAAGATACAATCCTGATACACATTTTTCCTGATTTTAAACTCTGTAGCATATCCTTGTTCTGTTGAACGACTGCTTCTTATCGATGCCGATGGTCTGTATGAGCACAATGACCTATTCTGGAATTCTCCTTCTTTTTCATGCTATCCATCCTGTGTTATGCTCCACACAGTCAACAGAACCCTTCCAAGAATCAATAAATTTGATAAACATCTTTCTGAAATTGTTTGCTTTCAGTCAAGATCTACTTAACCCCCATGTCCTTTTCAATTATCTTCAGCAAAATGTTACTTGCATATGATATTAATGACACTGTTCGATAATTTCCACATGCAACTGGATCGCCTCTTTTTGGAACAGACATAAGCATGGATCTTGTCTAGTTACTCATGCTAGCAGCTGCTTTCCAAAGTTCTTGGCAGGGATAAGTGTGCACTTCCAGCATTGTCCAAACACCTTAATTTGCATTCTGTCCATCACTGGAGCTTTGTTTCTCGCCGGTGAGTTCAGCGCAGTTGGAGTCAGGTTTCCATACCACTGATGTTAGATCCTAAAACAGGAAACGACTGAAAGGTAAGCGCCGATCCATTTTTTTTTGGTAGACTAGCTTGTGTATTCTTTCCCTTTTCTTTGATTCTTCCTGCATCCTTCACTAGTTTGCCCCATGAATCCTTGAATACTGCAACTTGAGGCTTGAATTGTTGCTTCAGTTCTTTTGGCTTGAGAAATGCCAAGTGTCTTCTTCTTTTTTGCATTATAATATTTCACTTCTTGAACCGGCCTTTGAAATCTACTGTTCAGGTCTTTGACTTCATCGGTTATTTCTTTTCCTTCGGCTGTTCTACGTTCAAGAGCAATTTTCAGTCTCTTCTGACATGGATTTGAGTCTCCTTTTTCTTTCCCATCTTCTTAATACACTTTTGCTTTCTTCATGTATGCTATCTATTAGTCCAGGTAGACTAGAAAAACAAATTCATAAACACTTGTATGTGTATAAGAAAGAGCTTTACATAAAGAGCAAATGTATATTAAGAAAACATCCCAGCCCCGTCCAGATCAAGTCAATAAGTCTGATATTAGCCCATATGTCTGATACCAGTCTGTAAATTCCTCTTCACACTCATGCAACACATGCAGAAAGATCACAGGCCAGTGAGTGGAAAGTCCTATGGATCCAGTGGCAGTGGAAGCATCTCAGTGCTGGCAAGGGTCTCCACGTGGTTCCCTCCTCCAGCTCCAGGGATCTAGCTCCATCAATGTAACTTCTTGTCTTGTCAAAGGAAGATGAAGCAGAATGTGTGGGTCTGGCCTCCAGGAAGCTATTTATCTCCACAGCACCTCTAAACGAGGTCTTCAAGCTGTGACCTGATGGACAGGCTAAACCCTACCCCTTCACTCTTAACAGTCTCAAGTTGATACCAGATTATGTAACTACCTTTTTTCATATGACATATTCTTCATGTCAGTCCCCAACTCTTCGGGTCATCAATCATTGGTGTGCCAAATCTACTCTGGGGATCCTCGCTAAATTCTGGCAGGGTGTACTTAAGTTCAAGTGGTTCATTTCACTTTTGATGACTTCTAGTTTTCCCAGATGCATACTTCACACAATTCTCATTCCAGTTATTAATGAATGTTTACAGTTGTTTATTCTCATTAACTGTGCTACATCAATTGAGGGTCCTAATACCTTCACTCCATTCATGACTGTTTTGTATTAATTATTTATCGATCCTTTCCTAGATATAGTCCTTGTAACACCTACCAAATGTGCTGGTAGAACTATGCAAAGGGAGGTATTTGTCGTGCATCAAGGGGATTAAATAGCTGGATAATAATGAAAATAAGGCACATGGCACCTTTTGGGTGGGATAATGCAAATTAAATATATGAAACCCAATGGTGGAGATTGGTTGGTTTTGCCATTCCAACTAGGTTTAAAATGAACTATCCTAGAATCAGAAAGGGTCACTTCACTACCATCAAGAAAGAAGAGCAAAGAGTGAGTTCTCGGTGTGGAACCTCCTTCATTCAGGAGACAAAGATCTGTGACACCATAGAGTGAGAGCTGGCAGAAAGCGGTGACAGCAGAAGGAGACCAGCAGGTAATGGGGTGGAGGGCTTTCCAGACCATGTGACGAGAAAGTGGAGTGTCTTTGAGTACTATACTAGGGATGGAGGTGAGCTAGGTTTGCTGATCCATAGAACAAATGTTGACTACCTTTGGATGAATACTTGCTGGTAAAGTTGCTTGCCACTGTGCATTCAATTGGCAAAGAGGAAAAAACTTTGTTTGTTGAACTTTGTTTCACTTGCCCAAGGATGGCAGAGACCAAGGAGTTGCATGGCTGAGAGGCCCAGGTCCAGAAAGAGGTATGTTTGCAGACATGCCTGAGAAGAGGGTGTCCTGATAGATGCATTCTATTCTGTCTGTGAGTGCGTGTGGCTATGGCAACCAATCATCAAACCCAATAGAGTAGCGGTTCTCAACCTGTGGGTTGCGACTCCTTTGGGGGTTGAATGACCCTTTCACAGGGGTTGCCCAATTCATCACAGTAGCAAAAGTACAGTTATGAAGTCGCAACAAGAATAATTTTATGGTTGGGGGTCACCACAACATGACGAACTGTCTTAAAGGGTTGCGGCGTTGAGAATCAGTGCAACCGAGGAAAAGAGAGCGCCGTTGGAGCTACTATTGGTTTCAGAACTAGTTGGAGGGTGGAAGCATGTCTGAGCTCTGTCGCATAGGAATTAGTTTGGGGTTAACGGTAAATGGTTTGGGTTAATGCTAATGATACTTCTTTCTCCCTCTTGTAAAGTTAGAGGAGGTCGGATGCCGCCCCCATGCCACCATTGTAACAAGGTCCCTAATGTCAACTCCAGTCATATTTTGAGTCCCCTTCAACTTAAAACGCAAATCTTCCAGAACTATATCAAGTCAAATTCCACTGCTATTAAACGGTGTTCATTGGCCAGTTTTTCAGACATAGATCTCCAAGTCCTCTTCTCTAGTTGCTCTTAGTCTGGAAGTTCTACTGAAACCTGGTCACCCTGGAGGACCCTGCTGGTATTTGAAGGACCAGAGGCATAGCTTCCCACATCACAACAACAGGCAAGCTCTCACAATAAGACACTGTCACAGGCAAGTGGCAGGTTTGAGCTCAGAGGGATGCAGGGTGGTGGTTTTCAGTCACATCAGTGTGCAGTTAACGGGGCTAGTTTTCTCAGGGGGGGAATTACAAGGGGACTTTTAACCAACCTCTGTACCAACTCACCTGAGCTCCTATCACAACAGTGTGGAGATGAGGTCCTGTCATTACAATACATGCCCCACAGGCCCCGGGCACCAGAAGCATGTGGTAATGGAGGAGAAACAAGAACTGAAGTAAACCAAGTCAGAGGAGAGTTGTAGAAGATTCTTTCCAGTCTTGTTGTTAGCTTCTGTCAAGTTAGCTCTGAACCATAGTGACCCTGTGTACAACAGTCTCTGAGCTCCCATATGAGAGAAATATGGTCCAATTTTCCACAAATTTGACAATACGCCTAAATGTACATTGATAATGATGGATAAACATTTTCAAATCAACTAAAAGCACACCCAAGACATTCTACCAACCATAACAAAAATTTAATTATCTGTAGATGCTCTCTATAGAAAATTAAATTCAGAAGACCAGAGAGTAGTGAAAAAGTTGAGGAAAAAATATCGAACCGTCTGCCAAGTAGTTCATCATATAAATGTTGTTGCTAATGGCCATGAAGTCAGTTCAGCCTCACGGTGATCCTACACATAATAGAACCAAAGGCAGCCTGGCCCTGTGCCATCTCCATGATTGGTGGCATGGTTGAGTTCATTGTTGTGGCTATTAGTTATATGAGTGTATATTTGCATACATCAATTTTGTGATTCTATTGCATTTTCAGCTATCTCGTGTTTTTATCAATGTAATATGATTTAATATTCATAATATTTGCTTTTATATGTGCTTTGGTATTCATAACCTGATTTTCTTCTTAAAGTAAACCACCTGAAATGATATAAACCTCATGCCTCAGAAAACCTGGCTCGGCCCTGCCCGCAAAGCCCACTTGAAGAGAAGGACCTTCCTCAATAGGGGAGGTTAAATCTATACTTCTTCTGTGGGATTTTCAAAGCCCAATGAGGTCTAGAACCTCTTTATAATGTGCAGCCTGGGTCTTTAAAACAGCTCCAGTTCAGGTACCATATCAGGGGACACTTGTTTAATGTCACAGGTCACAATTGTGACCTTTTAGTTTTGCTTGTAAGCAAATGTAGGGACAAATTTGCGTGCAAGGTAGTAATTGCACAGACATCTGATCCACACTTTTATGGGCTGATCCTCTTCGGACCACGCCTCCTCTAGTTTGATTCATGTCTTTTCTTCCTCCTCTTCACCCCAATCTCACCACTTACGGTTCAGCTATTTCTATTGTAGCCTTGTTAAAGCTTCGACTTCTTTATTGAATTAGACTCATTAGCTGTGCAAATAAACTAAAAGAAATATGCACATGCATACACATATATATTAGAGAAATACAATTTATAAATGAGTACATAAATAAACAGGAAGCAAATGGTCTAGGTTATTTTCATTTTACATGTTTTTGTTTGTTAATTACTTCTGAAATTTGTTGGATAGGAAATTAGCAAGGTCGAGTTCAGGGAGAGGGGATGGACGCTTCTTAGTCGCCTTGTATACGCATGGCAGCTGACCTATTCTTCTTGTGCCTTTATGCTCTTACTTACCAAAGGCGGCCCCTATTACACCTTTCAGTGTGGTTTGTGACTGGCCACTCACTGTCATCAAATTGATCCTGACACATAGTAACAGTGTAGGGTTTCTGAAAGTGTAAATTGTTATGTAAGAAACAGCTTGATCATCCTCCCGTGGAGCAACTGATGTATTTGAACCACTGATCTGGTAGTAATCAATTCAATGCATAACCCATTACACCAGCAGGGCTATCAGGCAAAATCATTTGGTAGAAATTTAGAATTCATAGCATATGAACTCTTTGCTTGCAAATGAGGCTGTGGTAACTACAAAGACACATCAGACACACTGGGCTCTTGTTTGTGTTTTACTGGCAAAAAAGACCTGCTGTCAAGTGAGGCAATCCATAAAGGTATGAGTAGTCGGGTGACGGAGTTACCATCGAAATTCCAAACAGAACAGGAACTTGCAAACACCAGACTCCTTGGCAACAAAACCTAGCACCATCCTAGAAATCGTGAGCTAAATTTCTCTACGGCACAATGCAAGTTGAGAATGTTTTATCCTTCTCCTAAGCCTAAGTGCAGAGAAAGGAATCAATCAATAAGTAGTGTTGGGATAATTGGCGGCCAACCTAGAAAAATATGATGTTGGATTCATTGCTCACATCGTGCACATAATAAACCAGAATGAATTCCAAAATGATCAGAGATTACAGTGTAAGAAATTGAAATGACAAAACTAGTCCATGAAACAAGAAAAAAAATTTTACATAAAAGAAGAGAATGATAAATTTGACTAGGTTAAAACTTTCCTCATGGTTAAAAACAACGATGATAGTAGGCAAGGTCAGAAGAATGGCCCATTTCTAGGCAAAATTTTGGCAACACAAAGAGTTGAGAGTTCCTTCAAGCAAACAAGAAAGTAACATAAAAAACTGAATTTATAATGAAAGAAAATGATGTGAATAGCATTCCATGGGAAAGGAAAAGCAAATGAGTCTAAGGCATTTAAAAATACACATTATTTTATGAAGGCTACGAAAAATACAAATTTCAATTTTTCTGAGTTATCAATGTTCCCATGGATAATGCATTGTTATCAAAGCTGTAGAAAACCTGATATCCTCATTCCAATTGGTTGGTGTAAATATAAATTGACTCAACATCTATGAAGGATAAATTTGCAAATACTTGCTCACAAAGTTTGTGTACACACATATGCACTTACACACATTCCTATTAAACATTCATTCTTCTAGGTATTTTTCCTACAAGTATTCTAACATACTTATGATCTATTTAAGTCCATTCTGATTCATTCAACAGTTTCAGTAGTGAAAAAATGGAAAAAATTGAAATAGCCATTAGTTGATACTGGTACACTAAGTGATTATCCACTCACTCAAAAGAAAGTATTGTCTTTATAAATTACAGCAGCCAAAACAAAACCACAAACCCTGCACTAATGCACATGTGAAAAATAATCAAGATATTCTTTCTGGTTTCATAAGAAAATAACTGCAAGAATACTGTTCAAAGGAAGACTTAAGGGATATATATTCTTATTTGCTTCTAGTATGTTTAAAATGCCACACAGGAAACTCATGGGCATTGGGTGTCGATTCAAGCAGGAAAGAGCTGGTAATTAGACGCACAGGCTTAATCTTTTTTTGTGTGATATAAAAATGTCTGCAGCATGTAAATGTGTTACATAATCAAATATTCAAAGTTTTAAGACAAGTTAAATCAAAGAAGTGTTTCAAAATAACATTTTTCTGAGATGCACATGTTCAGAAAAAGGGTCAAGAACTTCGGGGTGGAGGTAGATCGAGAGAGTCGGCCAGGGTGGTCGAGACAGGGAAGCTTGGAGTTTGGGTTTGCAGTGCAACCCTGCACTAAACCCTCCATCCTCATCCCAGATCCATTCATGCCCCTGGTCTTCCATTTGAAAGCGATGGTCTATTCTATAGCATCGTTGCTGTTCTTTGGGAAAGCTGCGAGACTGAACAAGCAGTTAATCCTATGGGCCTATGGTTCCATAGGTCAGAGGATGAAAATTGACCACGCATGCTATTAAATAAACAGTAATCTTAAAAGTAACCCTGTTCTAAGAGTGAGAAAAATAAAGCTTAGATGAATTCTATGATTTACCCAACAAAGAACATGTAGCAGGCAGTTGAGACCAGGTGAAATATAAAAGCTTGATTTTCAAAAGAAAGAAAAGACACCGGTGCTGCACACCTCAGTTACTAGACAAATAGAAATGTGCAATGCCCCCAGGGCCCTGGCATCCTTGGATGAGACAAATGCTTCCCGAAAGGCTAGAGGTTTGAATCCAGCCAGAGGAATGTCTAAATAAAAACTTGAGGCTCTATTTCTGAAAAAGCAGAGCCATGGAAAACCGGACAGATGGCAGTTCTACCCTGAAACGCCTGGTGTCGCCATGAGTTAGGATCCACTCAAGGGCAACTAATGTACTAAGGTCGTGGCTCAGGCACAGAGCAATAGGTGGCATGGCCTTGCTGAGGCTTACAAGTAGGCGAAGGAGCTGGGGAGAGAAAGAAAGACGAGGCTACAGTCAAATAGACACAGACACACACACACACACACACACACCTCCTTCTCAGCAAAGTCTGCTACCAACCATCATGCCAAGAACCCTGACACAAGCTGCTCCTCTGGGAGCCCCACGCCAGACCCTTCCCCAAGGTCAAGGACAATGGCCGGCATAGGGAATGGCTCTCTGACAGCAAAGGCAAGAAATGGAACGAGCAGAGTCATGGACAAAGCTGACAATCACCTTTGAGGGGACCCTCACATTTCTGCGACGTTCACTTTCCCCCAGGCCCCCTCCACAGCCAGCGGTTGAGGATGCCATTTCAGAAACAAACGTGCATTTGTTAACGTCAACTATGATCGAAGGTAGGGTAGAAGGAGCTGAGGTCATTGCCGGAGCAAAAACAAACATATTTGGGGGCCTATATTAAGAAAATCATTATCTTCTACCTGTTAGTGAGATTCGACCTGTATCGACATGACATTTTCTTCCGTTTATCTCCCCATCTCCGGCCCAGCACACAGTGCTCAGAGCTGAGCATTTTCTCTGCAGGCACAGCCATCAGGCCTCTAAAGAGGAAAATGATCGTGTTCCTGGGATCAGCAGTAGGGGACCAGCCAGTGTCTACCAAAAACCGGAGCCTCTGCTCTCTCCTGAGCTCCTTTTTCTCCGTAGCCAGCCTGTCATTTTGCTGTGCAGGGCATCGCGTATCTCCTAGTTTATGTTCATTCCGCAAATACAAGAGGGCCTCAAAAAGTCGGTAGAGAAATGGAACCAAGAGATAAGGGGGTTTTTCCATAAACTTTTTGAAGCCCTCTTTTTACCTGAACTCGTAGAGTCTGAAATAGCTCCAACCGCAGTCGGGATGACGCAGTCAGGAATGATCATGACTGGACATTCGGGGGTTGAAACTTGGAAACAAAGAAGGATCCCTCGATGGAATATATGGCCTTGGGGACAGAAACAACACTGGAGATGGCACGATACAATCTTGCAAGACCAGTGACTCATTCGCTGCAAATACGTTTTTCTGACAGGATAGCAACTATACACGTGGACATGACCGACGGAACTCACAAGAAGAAATAACGAAGAAGCTCACATAGTATCACCCCAAACAAGGCTATCAGCTGAGTATGTAATGCATCACGAATGGTTCATATGCAAGATGAGGACAAAGGTAAAAAATATTAAGGCTGAGATTATGGATTTAATTTTAGAAGGAATGAATGAAAGAACTAAGCTGCAATGAAGTCCATAATTTTTAAAACGCTATCACGTTCTAGGCCATGGTACTTGCGTATTTGTAAACTTTCTATCAGAAAAACATCTATGATCTTAACATATACTACATTATATAGGCTGACCAAACATTACACCTTGCTTAATTCCTTCACTATGCTTATATTTTTACAGAATCTTGTTTTGTGTGAGAAATATTTGCCTTGATGTATTTAATGGCTTCTTGTGAGCAACTTCTAATACTTCATCCTATGCATATCCGTAGTCTCATGTAAAATAAGTGCAGCTACGAAACAGGATTTTGGGTGTTTCAGAACTTAAGTGAAATAAAAATTCAAGGGAAAATGTACTCATGCAACGGGAAAAATAAAAGTCCCAAAGTTCGAGAGAAAAAGAGAATATTAAAGCAAGCCCATGAAACCCAAAATATGACCTTTAGAGCTTATCCCTCCCGAATTTAGAGCCCACCTCAAAAATAGCTTTGCACGTTGAATACTTATGCCTGTAGCTCAGAAAAGTTGCGGGATGATATCAAGAACATTCTACACGATGAATGAACAAGTCATTACAAAAGAAAGAAAAGATCAGATTGGAAGTCAAGAGAGCCTCTCAAGCCTGCTCTTGCACACAGGGCACCTAAATCACAGGAGAACTGAACAAAAATTGTCACAGGGCAGCTAGAGAAAAAAATTAAAATATTATATGGAAATGTGCACACTTAGAAACCAAAAAGGAAGCACACACTCAACATTTCTTAAACTGAAAAGTGTGAAGAAAAATTCAAACCTAAGTATCAATATTAAAGGAGTCTATAGATAAATTATTGAATAAGAAGATGGGAAGAATATAGTTACTGTTCCAAAAAGATTTGTTCAACCTTTCACCATTTTAAGAGGTTGCATATTATCAATAACCAATATTATTGAAGGAGCCAGGGTAGTATAATGGGCTACTGACCACAAGATTAGCAGTTCAAAACCACCAGCCACTCCATAGGAGAAAGGTGAGGCTTTCCATGCCTGTAAAGAGTTATGTTCTTGGAAACCCACAAGGGCAGTTCTGCTCTGGGGGGGTCTATGAATTGAAATCAACTTGATGGCAGTGTGAATGGATGGTATTGAAGGAAGAGTTCCAAATGTCATTGATGGCATTGGCAAAAAAAAAAGAGGCTCCAGGAATTGAAATACTTTCAAAAACAAATGCAGGCCTGGAAGCACTCACTTGTCTGAATGGCCAACTGACTAGAAGAGGCCCATATTTGTGCCCAATCGAAAGAAAGTTTACCCAGGAGAATGTCGAAAATATCAACTACCATTAAGGTCACATGTAAGTAAAATTTTGCTGAAGATACTTTTGAAACAGTTGGAGCAGTATATTAAGAAGGAACTGACAGAAATGCCAGCTGGGTTGAGAAGAGGATATGAAACAAGAGACGTGCATTGGTATTGTCAGATGAATCTTGGCTGAAAGGATAGAACACCAGAAAGATGGTTACTTGGGTTTTATTGATCAAGCAAAGACAAGATCGTCTGTGTGGATTCTAACAAACTGGATAACATTGCAAAGAAGGGGAATCCTTCACTGTGTTTAAGTGGAATCTGTCCATAGGTCCTTTAAACAGAACCAGGAAATACCCAATGTTTTAAAATCAAGAAAAGCGATATATGTCATTGATGTATCTGTTCACCATACTTATTCAGTCTGAGTGCTGGGACTTTAGGAAGCAGGCTCGTGGCATCGATATTGGAGGAAGGCTTATCAACAAACTGTGATATAAAGATCCCACAACTTTGCCGACCAAAAGTCAAGAGGGCTCCGAATGCTTACTGCGAAAGATCCAAGACCAAAATCTTCCTAAGTGGACCAATACCCAACATTATGAAAAACAGATAAAAGCCTGGAGTTATCAAGGATCTCATGGGATATGTCACCAATACCCATAGAAGCAGCTTCAAGATATTGGGCTGTGTATTGCATTTGGAAAATCTGTGGCACACGATCTATTTTAAATGCTAAAGAGCAAAGACTGCACATTGAGGAGTAAGGTGTGGCTGGCCTAAGCCATGGTCTTTTCCATTGCCTGATGTACATGTCAAAGTCACACAATGGGAAGGAAGA
>NW_022105908.1:9293950-9302026 GCF_000313985.2 Echinops telfairi | reverse complement strand
AGAAAGAGAGTCCACCTGCTCCCATAAAGATTTACAGTCTTAGGAATCCTATGGAGGATTGCTTGAGTCCGAATTAACTTGATAGCAATGCAATTTGGGATGTATGTACAACTAAACAGTTTTGAATAACCTGCACTGTTTGTCAAATTCCCACCACTAGACTGAGGACTGTAGTGGTCTAGGGTACAACACAGTTTTAAGGCTTTCCCCCAAGTTATTCGGTTGTACAATAAAGACTGGGGACCAACTTCCTATAGCCATCTTGAATCTTGTTCTTTAACGTTTCCGTTATGGGTCTTCTTAGTCTTCAATATCTACTGATAGAGATACAGTGATTCTTTTTTTTAATCTTTACTATTTCTTATTTATTCTTTTTTTCCCCCCAATGGACAGCAAACACCCTGCTTCTCTTGCCTTTCATCCACGGAATTGGCTTTTCAATTGGCTACAACTCTAGCTGAATGACCATTCCACCCACTTCTGCTGGAACTCTTCTATACTGGCACGGAAACTCCCACAACCTAGGAAATCCTTACGTCCTTTACAAAGTAGGATGTCTGGTCTCCACAGCTCTTGCTATCACATCTCTTAGCAGTGGAAGATGGGCCTGGATCAGTCGTTAGACACTCAAGGGTAAGTGGTGGATCACTGGTGGGATTCTCACTTCCAGGCAGCAGACTCAGTTCCATTCCTAGTCCACGTACCTCATGAAATCACCACCCCTCTAATCCGTGAAAATGCAAGTGTGGCTATGATGGTGGGCAGGTTTTTAGCAAAGAATTCAAACTAAAACTACAAAGAAAGTCCTGGTGAACTACTTGCGCCAATCAAAACCTTAGGGATCACAAAGGTCCGATCTGCAATCAACAATGGTGACAGTGGAGGACTGGGCAGCATTGTGCTTAGTTGTGCTTCGGGCCATCATGAGTTGGGAGACAATTCTCCAGCAACTCACAACAAGGTGCTCTTAACAACAGACATCTATGACTCTACAGGCCACGGAGGAGACCCAAAGAAAGGGTGCATTTGTGCCTTTCATTTGCTTCTTTACAGAGCTTGGTCTAGTATCTAGCCACTCATTTGCTTAACCAATCCTTGGATGACTAGGTTCCAGGTCATGGAGGTGCTGTGCTGCCTGTGAGGTTCAGAGGCAGATACCATGCACCCGGGGAACCTGATAGGTGGGTAAACAGGAGAGGAACACAGAAAACCTTAAGCCTGGGGCTGTAACGAGAAGGAAATGGAGATCTGAGGGCACAAGGAACCCTGCAGGAAGTATGAAAGCAGCCCTGGGAGCCTGTGAATGACCTGAACCTGCCGCTCCCCAGGAGGCAGAGGGGAACTCTTAAGACAGGTAGTGAACCGATAGCTCTGTGAGACCAGGCACAGACCCTGGAGGAGTGTGTGGGTAGCAATGGAGGAGACTTAGTGATGGTCCCTTTGGACCTTTGTCAGAGCCGTGCAGCTGCTCACCATTAACAACGCATCATGCCTCTCTCTGCTATTCATCGCAGGTCCTCAGATAGTGTGAGGAGCCCCAGTGTGCAGTGCCTGACCTGCGTGGGTGGAGGGGTGGAAGCAAGCACGCCACTTCCCAAGGTCACATGTACCAACCGTGCAGTGCTGAGCGTTTGTTTTTCACACCGCAGTCACGGAAACCAAGAATTCTCAGCAGGAGAAAGATTTCAGAAACGTGTTGTGGAATGACTCTTGAGCTGGAGACAAAGACGACGAAAGGCCTTCTGAGCAGCAACATGACAGCAATTGGCCAAGAAGAGTGTGGAGTAGAGACAATAGCTTCAGGAAATGCTAACACGTGGAGAGGTGTGAAGAAGAAAGCATTTGAAATTGTCTGAGAAGGCGCCAACTAAACATAGAATCGCTTCAGAAATATTCTTAAATTGTCATCGTTCACAATATGCTCTATGAAGTCAAAGATCTTTCATCCTTGCCTGCTGTTCAGGTAACCAAGCCATCGCTGCAGAAAGGTCTGAAAAGGAAAGCTTGGCTCCTTTCACGTCTGGGACGTGGGTGGCTCTGAAGCCCAAGAAGGCTGGCTTGATTTTCCTGGTGCAGCTCACTCTACGCAGGCTCCAGGCAACCCTAACAAACACATCAGATGGAAATGAGGCTGGATTTTTTTATCCACACCCCTACTCTGTCAGAAAAATCTCCATCTGCCTTGGGAAATTGCAATTCCCCTCATTCTATGGGGCACCTTCTGTATTATTCTTCATCAGGGCCGCAGCCTTGCCCACAGCTCAGCCCACAGACATCCAGAAAGCGCCTACGATGCCTTAAGTTCTATGGTGCCTCCCATCACACTCTCCTCCCAGGTGTGTCAGAGGACAGAAACCAAGAACCCAAGAAATGCCCCTAAAAATCAGAAAAGCTGGGCTCAGTGTCTCCCTGCTTTCTGCCCAGCCGGGGCCTCTCTGCCTCCATTAGAGAAGAGTAAAGGCTAGGAAGATTGGACAGCATTTTGACAGCGTTCTCCACTTGACAAGCAGCAATGTGATAAGGTTAATTACATCGTCTAAAGGGGTCCTGACTGTCCCTTGCAAGCATGTTCTCCTGTCTGTTTGCCCCTAAATGAGCAGACAGAATACCTCCTATTCTTACACAACAGGCATTGTTAAGGCAGCTGCTGCGATAAAGGGAGGAGGGAAAAGAAATGAAACGCAGACACTCTGGGTGGCTTAGATGATGGCACTGTATTCAGCTTGCTCCCAGGTAAACCTTGTGAGGTGGTGAGAGGCCTACAGGGGGATGAGGAGGCGGTGATGACGAGGGCATAGCAGACTCTCCATCCTGTCTCCACTCAGGTGGAGAAGGTCAAGGGGGTCAAAATAAAAAGAACATCAGCTCATACCACTACACACGCAGGAAGGAGCTTTGGCTTCTGTCAACTGTGCCTAACAATGGGGTCTCAGAACAACTGGGCTTGCTGGGAGGAGTTGGTAGGCCAAGCTGCTGTCCATTCAGCACCTCCCTGCCACAGGTGTTACTGCCCCAAAAGACTCAGAGGCAAGGTCACCAGCAGCTGGAGGGTTTTGGACATGTTCATTCTTCGCTACACTTGATGCTTGTAGACCCAGGTGAAAACTCATGAAGCCAAGGCTAACTTGGAGAAGGCTGTGGGGAGGAGTAAAGGAAAGGGAAATGATTCTTAGCTCATGTCACTGATATAAAAGGTCTGTTTCTCCTGACCTCTATTCATGTGACCTTGAGCATAGTCCTTCACTTAAATCAGCCTCCTAGAGCTGATAGGAGACCAGAACCAGGAATGGCATTCACAATTCAAGGCCCAAATACATAGTCTGGACTCACACAGTCTGCTTCAAATCCTGTCTCCGTCCCTTCTGGGCTTTGTGATGCTAGGGAGCCACCGACAAGCACCAAATAGTCTGTGTGTGCAGACTGGGGGCCAGGAACAGTCCTGAACTCTGTGTTATACAAAGGATGAATTAATTCGTAGTTTGAAAAACAGTTAGAAAAAACGCCTAGCACGTTAATGTTGCTGTTATTTGCTATTGAGTCCGTTTGACCAGTGGTAACTTCACGTACAGCATAAGGAAGCACTGATCCGTCTTCATGAGCGTTTGTAGGCTTGGGCTCATTATTATGGTGACTACGCTTGAGTGCATTCTTGTGTGCCTCTAGCCCAAGGAAGGGTTCCCTATTTTTATCGGCCCTCCACTTTAATAACCAAAAGATCCTTTTAGAGCAATTAGACTTCCTGATGATGTTTCCGGAGTCAATGAGCCAGTCTCCCCCTCTTGCTTCTCAAGAACACTCTGGTTGCATTTATTCCAAGACAGACTTGTTCATTCTTTAAGTAATCCATGGTGTAGTCTGGACTCTTCCACTTCTGGTATGTAGGAAGCTCTTACTAAATATTTGTTACTTTATGATTTCCAGCAAGTGGTTGCACCCTGAGGGATACAATATTCTTGGTAATCCAGCAGGCGGGGAGGCAGGAGAGTCTAGGAGCCCCAGAAGTGGACTGCTCTATGTAGCACAGGAAGTGTTTTCTGGAATCCCTGCAGAGAATCAGAGTCCTCCTTTACTCGCCAAGCAGAAAGAGAGATGAAAAGGGAGGTGTTCCTAGAATTAAGGACAAGCATCTAAATCTCTGTTCTCAGATGGGAGGTGGAGGCCGCAGAACCCAATTTCCTACAAATCAATATTGAATCAGAAATCTCTTTCTTCTGCTAGAAAGAAATAAGAGGTATTTCCTTGGAACTTCTAAGTCAGAATATCATCTGAGGTAGAACACTTCCCTTCAAATATTGAGATGCCTCTTCTACTCTCACGACACTACATCAGCACCATTAGCAGTGGCAGAAATTCCTCCTTTGTCCTCCGAAATCCATGCTGCTATTTTTTTAATGTTGTGTCCTTGACACATGGACAATCTTTACTTTTGTAGAATGCAGCATAATTGGCTACATATGTTGTAATAAAGTTGTGGTCAGCCATCACCAACATCATGTAGCTTCTATGGGTCAGCCACTAACACCATGTAGCTTCTATGGGTCAGCCACTAACACCATGTAGCTTCTATGGATCAGCCACCAACGCCATGTAGCTTCTATGGCAGCCTCCACAGTGCTGCCTAGTAGATAACAGCTGGCTACCTATCAAGCTGCAGACTTAACACAAACGGGCTGGGCTCCAGAAGCGTTCACTCATTCCTCTAATCCTCTTGACTATAGCTTGTGTTTCAGGTACACATACTTCAGGTCTGGCCTTGTGGTAGCCATTTTAGAGACTGGATTTATATTATAAACTCTTGAAATAAACATGATTGCATCCACCTTCTGGCAACCCCCCACCCCACCCCACCCAAGGTTCACCTTCATCATTAGGCATGGATAAGGTCTTAGAGATTTTGTTGATTAAAGCAGCCAGGGCTTCTCATGACTTTAGAATTAGTTTGATCAATTTTGTTAGTCTGAGTCTGAAATTCATCTTCCTTAAGGCATAAATTAAATGCTTAATTGTGATAAATGCAAATGAATGTTCTTTTAAGAATTTCATGTCATTCCGAGTTTCAAAGGCCATTCAGGACCAGGAGCCACTGTGGTTAGCACAAAATGATAATGGTGAGAGTAATACTAACTCTTGCACTTAACAATTGTCCCTCAGAGCAAGCAAGCACGCATGCAGACAGATGACACATCTGCATGTGTGCAGCACGTGCACACAGTAGTCTCCATCTGTATCACAGTGTCGTGCAGAGGAAATGCTTGGATTCTTGTTGATCACTTTCTTTTCACACAGTGTCTGTGCGATGGACAGTATTGCCGACTAGTGACAGCTTGAACACAGAATGTCTTCTTCCATTCAGCAAACATCTACTCAACTTGGCAGGGTCTATTCTCAACCTTGCGAAGCCAGTGATGAACAAAAGAAACATAAAACCCTTACATACTACATCTTATCGCCTAGTGGAGGTAAACAGACAAAAAGCTACATAAGTCAAAATGAAGATTGTGATAGATAGTTAAATGGAAAAGGTGGATGGAGTGTTGAGGAGTTCAAACTTTAAATTATGTAGACACCGAAAGTCTCCATGAGAGAGAGAGTGAGTAAAAACTTGAAGGATTTGAGGGTGTGAACACGGCTTACGGATTAGCAAAGAGTACTTCAGGCTGAGGACACAGGAAGTGCTAAGGCCCCGAGGTTAGCACCTGCCTAGTCTTTGGAAGGAGCACCGGGGAGGCCAGAGCAAATGGACAGTAGAGTCAGGGAAGGCGAGGTCAAAGAGGTCAACCATGATGAGGTGATGTGGGCACGAGGGGCCCTTCTAGGAAATTGTATGCACATGCCGTGCATGGATGTGTGTATCTAAATTGTCTTCCCGGCGGGATTTCGGGCGGCTTACAAATTAATTGCAATTAAGGAGCATATAGAATTGAGGTCAAAAGAAGACGGAAAATGCAGACGAAAACAAACTAGCGACAGAACCTGGCTAGAAGTATATCTGAAATTGCTCTCCGCATCCCCAACAGGTGGGCCATAGTTTGGAGTTTCTCAACCTCCACAGAGTTGGTACACACAAGAAAACACAAACAGGGTCAATACAAACAAGGAACACTGACCTCAGAGGCACTACAAATGGGGAAGACCTTTATGTCCACACCGTGTGTGTGTGTGTGTGTGTGTGTGTGTGTGTGTGTAAATCTTCCTGCCACAGAGCTTGTCGGTAGCTTACAAATTGCAATACAGGAATAAATATCGAAATGGAATGCCGAGAAGAATGAAATCTATAAGAGGGCAATAAAACAAGAGTCACATCCAATTACAAAGGTATTCGTCATTGCGCTCTGCATCCCCAACAGGTGGGTCACGTCTTGGCTCTCAACCTTTGCATAGAAGGCACGACTATGGAAACCCAGTGCATCACCAAATCCATCCTATCCAGAAGATAAACGCAAGCAAACTCCTGTGGGGAGCTAGGACTGTTTCTGGCAGTATAATCAGAAAGGACAGTCTCGTGGACGATTGAAACCGTCTGGGAAGCAAAGTGAACACCCTCGCGAGCAGCACCCTTGCCATGAATTCATGAGAAGGGTCCTTAATCTGGTTTCTTTGTGACAAATCGCAGAGTAATAAAAACACTTCTGCCAGGGTGGGCTGTGCTAGCTACTGAGAGTGGCATCCTCAGACTGCCTAGGAGCTTATAGGACAGTGTTCTAGTTTTATAAGAAAATTGGAGTGATGTTCTTCAAGCACACCTCTCTGAGCAGTACTTCCCAGTTGCTGATTTGTGTGCACAAGGGATGGCAGTTAGTCCCGCACTGCCCTCACCCTCTCCAGCAGGCTCTGAGCACAGCTCTTCTTGTTTCGGGGTGAGCGGTGGCCTCTATGACACACTATAAAACAGAGCCAGAAATGGGATGACACCCTTTGTCCAAGCCACCGGGGCTTTGGGGAATTCATCCCAGCAGTGTCATGAGGTGAGCCGGGCATTTCCACTGATGGGGCCAGAGGTCACTTCCAAAAACAACTGCAAGACAGCTTCGGTGCACAAACAAATGAACAATCAGGCATTGACCTCAGCTTCCCTCTCAGCTAGCTAGCAAAGCCAGCGGGCACTGACTCAGAAAAGACAACGTTCTTGTCACTAGTCACTGATGTGGGCCAACATAAAACTCCCATGAGCACCTGGAGAAAATCTGTCTTTCGCAAAGGCATCTGGGAGACACCAAGGAATTTCAGGCCCGGTCAAGGTTGCGTGAGGCGGTGGCCATCTGGGGATGTGATGTAACTCCCCTCCATCATGACAATCTTTCAGTAAGATCTGCTACAGATGACGAAAAAAATCGGGAGACCACTCGCAAACACAAATTTGAAGAATGGTAAAGTGTGAGCCATCTTTGAGGAGGATGTTCTGGGGCTTGCCTGTCTCGAAATATCCTATTTCAAAGTACCGAAAGCATGTATGATTTGTGTTAAAGTTTTCAGCATCATGTTACTCACAGGGTACATGTTCATCTGTTGGTTACATGTATTTCGAAAGAAAATGCAAGCCCATGGCTGCTGACTCGATTCTGAGTCTTGGTAACTCCGTGTGTGTTGGTGGACACCTGTACTCTGTAGGTTTTTCAATATCTGAAGTTTTGGAAGTAGATGCCCAGCGTGCCCCACCCCCACCCCCCAAGGCATCCCTGGATGGACTTGAACTTCCAACCTATCAGTTAGCAGCTGAGCCTGTCAGTCATTTGTAGCACCCAGGGACTACGTATGAAACATGAGCACTGACGCTAGAAACCAATCCTCAAAGCTATGGCTATTCTGTCACACTTATGCCAGGTGTGGCTACGATGCCAAGGGGCTCAAAACTACCCTCTAGAGAGAAGATGCAGTCGCCACAGAGGACACCGGTCACAGAAATTCCTCCCAATCGCAGGAATAGAAGCTGTCAAGCAACTATGGCCACTGTCAAGCAGAAAGAAGCCCCGGGCTTCCCCCTGCAATCAGTATTCCTGAGTGATTGCTGTGTGTCTCCCTTTCTTCTTGCTCCTGCGTGGGGGTGTCTGCTGCATTTATCTGCTCCCAACATTAGGG
>NW_022105908.1:9290925-9292440 GCF_000313985.2 Echinops telfairi | reverse complement strand
GTGCATGCAGCACATTTGCATACTCATACACACACTTTATCCCTGACCCACTTACAGTATGTTGCGGATGATAAACTTTTATTTTCTTTAGTCATTCCCCCAAGCAATTATCTTCCCCTAATTACAGAGGCAGTGAATCCAGATTCATGAACGGGAAGGAGCCTAGATCAATGGCCAATCTAAATTACCCCACATTGTAAGAAAAATCCTGCTATTACTTCATTTACCATGCATTTCTTACAAACCTCCCAGGCATGCAGGCCTGCATTTGGTCTTCGAAGAAGCCACGTGTAGAAGATGTCACTCAAGTATCAAAGCTCTTAGCAGTCTGATTGCAGCGGCTGGGCTTTGGTCAAGCGGGCAGCCTTCTGGCATGGCATGCGATCCACAGTCGGTAGGGCCAGGGTGCACCCGCTCCATTCTAGAGCCAATAAGACAATCCTGCATCCCTCCCAGTGAGCGGGCTGCACACTGGAGGAGAATGGACCTGTGCCAGGAGGGAGTACTATGAGGATAGTTCGGACCTCCCCACCCTGCCTCCTCACTTTGAGGATGATTTCCATCGGCATTCTCAGTGGTGTAGATCCACCTTTAGTTAAGTAGCACTAAAATAAAATGGACTGCAATTATTGTTATAGATTACAGTAGTTACCGAGGAGGAAAGGGCTAATTAGATTAGCACACCAGCCCCCATCAGAAAAAAAATAATCTCTGTGCACAGGGCAATGAAGCGGCTGAGGGCATAGGATGCCCCTATGGCTTTCTGGTGCCCAGGGCAGGGAGGCAGAGAAAGGTGATCAGAGAGAAAGCTCACAATCTAGAGACTAGACCAGGTCGGGGTAAGTAGGTCTAATTTACCTAGACTCATGCCCTTCCCACCTGCCCACGTGTCGGGCAGAGTTGTTCCTAGCCCACCTGAGCCTCCTGCGATGAAGGGCACTCCTATCCTTCTCCAGGCTCCCCTTGACCATCTCCCCCCCACAGGGAGTAGGTAGAGATGGATTGAGAGATGACCTGCTCTCTACAAGTAGTTCTGATTGTGACGTCCGTCGTGCAAGCTCCTTACGCGTCCTTATTGGCAAAGGGAGGGGGCACTTCCATGCGTGGACCACTGAGTGAGAACGCAGACCCACGGCATCCAGGAAAGAGTGCACTTGGTTAAGGACGAGGTGCGGAAAGTGTGCCTACTCTGGACATCCCAGGGTCCTCATTGAGCCGGCTGGTGCTGTGCCTCCACACCCCGCTGCCCAGATAGGAGCAGTCCTCACCTTGGATGGAAGGACTTAACCCCTCCACACATGTATCCGACTCGAGCTCAAAAATGCCCTCCGAGTTCTTAGCACCATCATCAGGTAAGTCCAGTGGTTTGAGCAGCTCATGCTTTGACCACAGGCGAGGTACCCTCCCCAGTCCTAGTGTTTAAGCGCCCTCAACTTCATTCTCTTCCAATCGGGAGGAGCATAATGGACTGCCATTGTACACGTTTTCTGTCCAATAAGTCCTCTCTCCCTTTCA
>NW_022105908.1:9288129-9289380 GCF_000313985.2 Echinops telfairi | reverse complement strand
TAGATAGATAGATAGATAGATAGATAGATAGATAGATAGATAATAGATAGAGAGATGAAAGATAGATAGAAAACTGAGTGAGGGAGTGAATGAATAAACAAACCCATCTTGGAAGAAGTACAAGCAGACTACTTTGTAGAAGTGAGGATTTCATGCCGTAGCCTCACATACATTGGACATGCAATCAATGGAATGGAAGATCATACTTGTAAAGAGAGTCAGCAAAAACAGAGGAAGACCCTCAAGGAGATGGACTGATCAAGTAGCTGCAACAATGGGCTGGAGCATAGCAATGACTGTAATGATGACATGGAACTGGCAGCGTTCTGTTCTATTGTCCACAGGGCTCTATGACTCAACAATGACCCGACGGCCCATAACAAGTCAGCTTGCTGCATTCTCTTTGGGGTGGGGTTTGCTTTATTGGCTCTCATCAGTGGTGGGCAGGAGGAACTGACAATGGCAGGACGGGACAGACAGGGGTGTGTGGGGTTAGGCTCAGAGAGTCTGGGAGGAATGAGGCCAAGGTGGACTGAAAAGATGGCCCCGTGTTTTTTCTTTCTGTGAGATGTTGAGTTGGAAATCAGACACTGAAATGGAGTCTGGAAGGGCAGGCCATTCTTGATTATGGTGACTGGTGACAGCCACTGAAAAAATGGCTCTGGTCAAAAGCATTTGGGAACCCACCTGGCTTCATCTTTGTTACCTAGTAAGCCATTCCTGCAAGAGAGGAGACTACAAGGCTTGACACAGGGCTTGTCCGGTGTGGTAGGTGTTGCTAGATTTTAGAGCCCCTCTGTATTCCCAAACTACTCAAGAAAATGGAGTCCAATCCATACTTTTATAAAACTGACAAGTTGCTACTGAGCTAATTTTTTGTTTTCAGCCTCAATGGTTTGCCCGTTGGCAGAGAATAAAACACATAGGTGCTCACAAACAGAAAGCATCAGCTATACTGCAAAAGCACCCCCTTCACCATTTCCCAGCTTCTCACCGTCACACAGCTAGCCTCCCTGAAGGACAATATACACGTCCAATTCCAATAGAATTGACCCAGGAGCCCAAGCAGCGCGATAGATTCTCAGAAAAATACCAGGTTAGCTGAGAATCTTGGGATCCCCATTCTCAGGTAAAGGGCCAAGCAAAGACCGCTGCTCTTTGTGCCCTCCACATCTTCCCAATGCCACCAGGCTTTCCCTCAAGGCGTATTTCTGATCGGAAAGAAGTCGAATGTGTCTGAGAGAGGCTCCA
>NW_022105908.1:9278726-9280671 GCF_000313985.2 Echinops telfairi | reverse complement strand
TATCGCCTTCGGGGAGATGCAGATAGGATAGTCCGTGTCCAGCTTTGGTCTTCAATGCAGACAAAGCTCTGGGTACCCCTGAATGTGTCTCACACACCCTCAGATGTGAGCTGCCGTCACCATTTACGTAGCTTAACCCAGGTATGAATATAGTCTTCCTGCAAAGGATGCACGGCTGTCCAGCCTGGAGTCCCATGGGATTTCCCTCCAGATGGCAGTAAGGGAAATGCTGGGCTTCATGTGCTTCATGCTGAGCCCTGAACCCACCTTCGTGACCAGGGGCTTAGGACCACTGGCAATCGGCTTACATTTCCAGAAACCTAACATGTAAATGCCTTTTAGAGGTCAGCTGGTTAGAAATCGCACTAACTACGATAACCTCTTCTATAGCTTCTAGACTCTATCAGAATGCTTTCACGGACCAGGTCCACTACTTTGATATTGCCCTTCTGCTAGAAATATCATTTTGTTAAAATCGGTCTTCCTTTGAGCTTTGCTTTCTAGAACAACAGAGTACAACTCCCACCTCTTTATAAGACCTACTGTTTCCAAGACTAGTCCTAGGGTCATTTATGCATCTAGAAGTAAAGGCACTCAGGATCTACGGTACCCTCATCTTCTCAAGCACCCTCACGCTCTCTCTCCTTCCAACACTTTTCCCACCAACCATCCAAAGCCTCGATCTACATTCTTAAACATCTATATCCTAAATGATTGTACACGCCTCCTTATGAACCTCTGTTGCTAGCCTCTCTTCCCTTTAACCTGCTTACAATGAAGGAAACCCTTCCTACACTGAAGCCCACAGTAGCATGAGCCCCTGGGATATTCTTGAATCATTCCTCATTGCCCTGGAACAAACCCTGCATTCCTCAGTCATATTTTCAAGAATCAGTGGCTGATTTTGTAACCCATGTGGGACTGATATCATGCTAGGCACAAGGCAAGTCTGCCCTATCTTATTCCAGCTTTGCAAAAAAGTCTAATGCGGTGTGGCTTCATTTTTAATTCCCGTTTACAAGTGAATGAAAAGACTTTTAGCAAGTAGTTTTCTCAAGATCTCACCTCTCTCCCAGTATCTCCTATACCAGAAAGGAGGTAGGTCCTTCCTCTGTAGTGTAGCACCTAGAAGAAATTGACAACTTCTCCAACCTCATCTTCCATCCTGCTCTCCAAACGGACCGACCTTCAGGCTGTAGGACACCTCCTGCCTCCCTCGAAGGAAACTCGTGGCACTTACTCGTGCACAGGGTCAGGCAGCCATTGCAGGCCCTTGGCACACAGTTTGCTCTGCTGGGAATACTTAGCCGGCTAGCTCCCATTAGCCCCATCCATTCGTTGCTTGGGTATGTTTTCTCCTCTGGAGGCCATTTACCTAGACCTCAAGAATCCACAGTTTCTCTCATGGTAGCCCTTCTCCCAGCTCTGATTACACGCTGGGTACCTTGTTATTCCTCTTAATCTGGCACAGGCCTAGAAGAAAGTAGTAAAGATGCGAGTGAAGAAATCGAGTCCTGCTAATTGGCTGTCTATAGTAGATGCAATCTTCTAACCTCCTCAGTGCCGGGTGGCTTATCTGGGTCCCACCCTTCAGCATTCCTACTAAAACTTTGATGCAGCATCTAATATAGGCTGTTGCTGTTAACTCCCAGGAAATCAGACACATGAGGACCCCTGGCCCAAGAGAAGGAAATGTTGCACAGTCCTGAGCTATTCCTAGGGCCAGTGGAGATGGGCCCTTTGTGGTTGACTCATAAGGTTTTTGTTGGTGGATTTTCATCATCCTTTTGTCCTTAGTCCATTTATTTAGTCTGGAAGCGCCTTTGAAACAGTACATGTTGCATTAGAGCAGCATGCCAACCTCCTCTGTCAGGTGGACCCTTGGTGTAACGTGCATTTGCCAGGAATCAAACTTGAGCCTCTTGCATGGAAGGCAAGAATTCTA
>NW_022105908.1:9262891-9278049 GCF_000313985.2 Echinops telfairi | reverse complement strand
TGTGTGTGTGTGTCCTACCCTATACATAGCATATCACGCTTTGAATAGTAACTATCACTAATATGATAAAGAAAGCAATGTTCTAATCAGATAATGAAGAACATATAAAAGAGAAAAGTATTATTCCAGAAGGGGAAAGGCCACAGTGTAAAGAAAGGTTTATTTGCCTTAGATTGAATGATTTCACCTGGAATTTTCTAAAGTCTGTTCTACAGGGTACATCCCGTGAGATATAATATCAGCAACAAACTCACGAAATCCTGTAGTAAATGAACTTTACAAGAAAAAAATGGATACAACAAAATGAAGCATTTTCTTTTCTGCAAACTTTTAATATGCCAGTGTGTGCTGCAAATCGCCGCATGATATATTTAAGAGGCGGCATTCTCCACACGTACATTTCCCTGGGCTTCTGTCTTCAGGAATCATCTCCTGATAGCACTGTTGCTCAGTACACGCTCCCAGCATGCTCGCTGACTCTGTCCCTGCCACTGGGTCCGTGCCGACCCATAGTGACACTGGAGGATAAGAACAAGGGCCCTGTGAGCTTATGCGACGAACCATGACAAGCCAGGTCTTTCTCCCTGGGCTCACCGGGTCATTTCTAACTGCTGACTTTGCTGATCAGAGCCCAGGGTGTAACCACTCCTCTCCCAGGGCTCCTAGTCACGCTGTCCGGCTAGGCATTATCATTGAGAGTTTTTGCTCAAATGAAGGCTGTAAATTTTCCCCTGCTGAGCTTATTTTGTTAGCTTCTATTCGACCTGCCATAAACATTTAAGTCTCAGCTCTGTAACCCCTTGTTTTAGCCACTTCATGTGATCAGTAGCCTAATCATTTACATGATTTATAATAGCACAGGGCATAAACAAGCATACCTATTTCCTCCCTGACACTGAAACTCAGAGCATCGGCGTTTATCAAGCAAACATATCAGGGTCAGTCAGTGAATGGTTTCAAGAGCATGAGCTTGATAAGAGTCCATCATCAATCTCATGAAAAAGCTTCAACCATGTCCCTCAATGTCAGCGAATGACATCACATCAAAGAAATCGTTGCTGACACAGGTCTCAGAGGAAGAAAGCAGTGCTCATGGGATGCCATTAGATGCCTACATGAGCCTGATTATAAACATTAATGTTCAAAGGATCAGAGGATTGAAGAGGTTTGAGGTAATCTACTAAGAGCGTTATTTCTCTCAATGCATCTTTGATAGGGATGACAGAGTTCCATGTTTTACTTCTAATCAAGACCCAAGGGTGCAGAGCCCTGGGCAAAACAGGGCAGGTAAGCCCCCCCTGCAATTGCCTGCTTGAATCATCAGATGACACAATTCTGATTGAGAAAGGGAGTTATTTACCAATCTTTTAAACTATTTACATAGGTCTTTAAATGGCAAATGATACATAGTCCCCTCATGTCTAACTGGAATACTGATGAATGCACAGGGACGCTTTTAAAAAGTACAGGAAAAAGGTATACTCCTACCAATACTTTGCTATTGTAAGTAACTACGAAAGTTTCCATTGAACCTCAGGCTGAGGGTTATGAATTGAGAAACATAATAGTGAAATCCGAAGGGCTTTTCTTCACAGGACAGCAAAATCTTGCCTTTCTGAAATAAGCACACTCACCCGTCTTGCTAGCTCCCAACATCAGCGGCTTGAGATCTATGCCAAGTTGTATACATACAAACAAAGAAACAAAAACATCGCCATCCAGTTGATTCCAACTCCTAGCCACCAGGGGTGCTGAGCCAGCTAGGACAATGCATAACAAGTCTCTGACTAAGGGCTCTCTGCTCCTGAGGCAGCCCAACCATTGTCTATTATCTCCCCAAAGCTGTGATAACAAAAATCTCCAAAAGGTAGACTAGCACTACCTCAGACTGCATCCAAAGAGTTTTGCCAAACAGGAACAATGCGACAAAAAGTTGTGAGGAACAGTTCAGTAAAGAATCTTATGTGGGTTTGTTTAATTCAATAGCTCTTTAATGGATTTGAATACACACCACTTTTACTTTTCACTTGACATTTATACACATCTTGTCAAAGCAATGCTCCTAAGACATATTTTCAGGAAATATTCTAAATCTATTGTGGAAAAGCAGGAAATTGTAGGGCAAGACTACTCCCTGTCTGTCAGTTTTTCATACCATGGCAGGATGCATGTTGCTATGATGCTGTAAGCTCATCAACCAATATTTAAAATGCCAGCAGGGACATCCTTGATGGAGAGGTCTCTGCACACAGTTTCTACACAAAGGCAGACAAGATAAAAGACCTGGTGATCTATTTCCAACAATTAGTCAATTAAAATCCTCTGGACCATAATACAACATTTTCCAATATTTTCCTGGAAGATGATCCCCCTAGGAGAGAAGGCCACAATGGAGTAAAAAGCAATCATGAGGCTGGTGCAGGACCAGGTGCTATTTTACTCTATTATGCAGTGAGTCATTGTGAGTCACAGCCACTCGATGGCACTTACCAACAAAAAGCTGGGCAAAAAGTGAATGAGAAAGGAACTAGGAAAGGGGATGTTGAGTCTGGGAAATGTAGTCCCTACTCACAAAGCAGTGTGGGCTGAGAGAAATTTAGGGGGGAAAATCCTAACATGCTTTAGCAGAGGTTGCAGCTTCTTACTGGATCATCCACTTCAAGTGCCAGAGAAACTGACAGCAGAGTAAGCAATTGTGCAAGGAGATAAACACCATCATTAGGATTATTCAGAGGACAAATCGTTGATGAAACCATTCCAGAAAGTAAAAAGAAGGAAACAGACCAACATTGAAAGACTTAGAAAGCCATATATAAATAATAAGCTCAGTTTACAAGAGGGTTGGTGAGTTAAGGAAGTCGATATAAATAAAACCAAACTTCCAACCCCAGCTTTAAACTCTGCATTAGAAACGACTGAGGGAAGACTGAATGAATAATGGGAAGTCCCTTGTCCCTGACAATAGGAAAGGAATGGAGACAAATTGCAGCGCCAAGACCTACTGTGAAAGAACTGGAGAGGATTGAGAATGGAGATCAAGACCAGAATTGAAAACCTACCGGGTGGATATCGACATACAGTCGAACATAAAAAAATCTAACACAGCCCTCCCCCTGCAAAAAAACCCCAACACAATCTAAGATATTTTTCTGAACTTTAAAGAATCAACATGAAATGTACAGTGAGTGCTATAAACAAAATGATCTCAAATAAATGTAGATTTGTTGTTATATATACACACATACACATGTATGCATATATCAGTTGAACTAGAAAACATACTACACATGTTTTCCAAAGAAAACATAATCGTTTAACTAAATATCAGCTTGATTTTAGACTTCCCCTCATCTCTATAAAAGACTTATCAGGAAGAAAGTATACTAACTAACTAACCATACTAACATACTAACCAACTAACATACTAAGCCATACTAACCAAAATTTTTGGATTCAACATGATACATAATGTTTTAAGAGAGTAGGCACAAATTTGGGGTTGGTTTTCCCACTGCCTTTTCAGGATGCCACGTGAAAGATTAGGATTCCACATAGCACTCTTACTTTCTGATTTGCTGATAATTGCTGCTCTTTAAGATTTAGTAATTCACTGGCATAGCACACCGTGTTCATGGAGAGTGTATGATATTTACAGAAATACTGTAACCAACAAAAGAATGAACACTAAGATACAGCGGGTCAATGAAGAGCTATGAACAGCAGGGGAATTCTGGAGGGTTCCCATCATGGGACTTCCATGTCTTCAGGGATATGCTCCCCTGCTTAGGGAAGATTCTCTCATCAATCAGTAAGTCTCCTGAGCCTTAACCTTCTGGACGCGTGGTGCCCAGTCCTGCATGGTGGGCTAAACCTTGCCTTCTGGGGCTAGTAGATAGAAAACTGCCAAGTGAGTCTTTCTTTTGTGTAGGGTAAAATTTCTTAAACCCACACACGCTACTACCCTTGTTTTTGTCTTCTTTTGTTTTGTTAATTTCATAATGTAATGAATAGGAAGCCAGGGTCCCTGGACCACTCTGGGCAGCAAAGAAAAGCCAAAAAGCATTTCTCTGAGCGAGCCTCTGGGACACTGATGAGCAAGAAAGAGCAGGGAAACTGTCGATAAAATCTCGAAGCCTGAAAGAAAGATAATTGGCCTTGAATTGAAGGCAGTTCATGACAAAAAAAGAAGGTCCATACGAAAAACAAGAGTTTGCACTATAGAGAAGCCTAAGAACATCCAAGACAAAGAAAATACTTTCAACATCTCAGAGAGAAAGAGCAAATATTCCATATGAAATGCAACACCGCACTTCTCAAAATCACAATTTGGTTCAAGAACACAATGGCGAAATATGTTTTAAGCAAAGAAACATAAAACCTGAAATTTTATCTTCAGCCAAATTGCCTGTTGAATGTCATAAAAATATTTTCAGGCATACAAGGCTTCATTTGTTTTGTCACACAATCGCTCGTTTTTAAAAAGATTTTGTGAGAAAGCACTTAAATAAGAAAAGCGGCAAACCTAGGAGACACAGCAAGAGAAATGCGAAAGAGGGGTGAAAACAGATCCCGCATAAAGTTCATTTCGTCTTTTAAAAAGCTGAGAGCAGGCCTCAACGAGAAACTACAAAATACAGCCATAATAATGCAAGTACTATGAATAATGAAGAGAGTTGATGGATATAAGAAACCATGCTAAATTTGTTATTTTAAAAAATACACAAAATGATGAAAAAGGCAGACAAATGGTTAATTAAATTTGAAACTTTAAAATGCTTGGAAAAATGTTAATGTCTTCATGATCACAAAAAGTACCCGTGCAGTTTAGGGATAGTGATGGCTAATGTGTTTGCATGAAAAATGTTGAAATGTTGCCGTGTGTGTGTGTGTGTGTGTGTGTGTGTGTGTGTGTGTGTATTTACAATAATATATAAATAAGCAACTAAAATAATAAAGATAATCATTGGAAAATATCAGCTATCTGTTGTGTACCAAATGCTGAGGACGGAGGAAGATATGTGAAATTCTACTAATAAAAAAAAGTAGACACCTATCAGACAAGATAATTTTTAAGGCAAATACAATGAAGAGCCCTGTGTTATTATCGATGGCCTTGGGAAGAAGGGGAATTCCAGAGCCAACAGATAGAAAACTCTCAGGCAGGACCTGACTGAGGTCTACAAGTGGAATTTCCTCTTTAGCGAACCTTCGCTTTTTCTCTGACAGCCTTTCAGAGGTGCAATCAGGCTCACTCAGATTATCCAGGATAATATGCTTTACTTGAAATCCATTGGTAACAGATTTTAACTCCATCGACAAAATATATTGTAGCAACATCCAGATTAGCCATGTTAACACATAAAATTATCATATCCATTATAACCAAATTTATTCATCATTACACTAGAGATTCTAGAAAATATAATAAGATAAAGGGGGCAAAAAGACCTCAGGATTGGAAACGAGTACACTTTACTTAATTAAATGATTGTCTATACAGAAAACCAACAGAAGGATAGAGTCAAATTAGTAACTGTGAGAAATTTAGAGCAAGATGAGTTAATATAAACTCTATATAAAATGCCATTTGTATTTAATTGTAGAATTTACAGTGGTTAAAACTAAAATTCCAAGTATGTAGGAATAAATCTAAAAATTATATGGGTAATATCTGTATGATAGAAGTCATAAAAATTACTAAAGGCCATTCACTAGTAACTAAAAATAAATGAATAAATAATTAACTCATAATCAAAGAAAGAATGTCATAATGAGGCACAGATAGCAATTTTCCCTTAGATTTCCCTGTCCAGGCAGTGAAATGCTAACCAAAATTGCAACGTTTTCCAATGCACATGATGACCTCATTCTGAAACTTACGTTGAAAAAAAAAAGAGCTAAGGATAGCTAAGTCACTTCTGAAGAAGAAGCATTCGGAAAAAGAATATAAACTAACTTATGAAACCTATAATTTAAGATTGCTAGGTATTGTTACAGGGATCATTTAATTGATTAGCATAAGGAAACAGAGAACCTGGAAACAGACAAATCAGACAGGACAGACAGAGAAATAGATATTTGCTGTGGAAGAGGAGAGGCATGATAAATCACAGAGAAAGGAATAGTCATTAAAGTGAACTAGGGTAAAATGCTTACTCGTGACTTTACAAGAAAACAAACGCACATCATGCATAAAGATCACCTCCATATGAATCCAAACGTTAAGTTAAAAGCAAAACTTTTCGTTGTTGTAGAACCCACTGCCCACCAGTCAGTTGAGGCCTTCTGAGGCTTTGTGAATTTTTACAGAAACAAATAGCCTCATCGCTCTCTCCTACCGCAGATGGTTATTCTGAACCACTGACCTTGAAGTTGCAGTGCAATGCTTACTTGACAGTGCCACCGGGGTTCCTGTCCAGGAAGTTGTATAGAAAACACTTCTAATTCTAGCCACAAGAATAATAATTAGAAAGACTATATTCTGATATTGAACTGGAAACAGTGTCAGACTGTGATTCTTCGGAGAAGAGAGGCGTGCGAAGAGAATCCCATCCTTCCACTGGAAACCCAAGGAAGATGAACAAAATAAAACGACACCATTGTACGGAACAGGTGTACTATAAAGAAACTGTAAAAAGAAGTACAATACTGAATCTTAAAAAGCAGGTTTAAAAGCAAGAAATATTTAGAAGGGATAAGTACAAGATTTATTTCTAACCTTTTATCAATTGCAATACAAGCCAGAAGATAATGAATAAAATAGTACACAATTTTTAATGACCAAAATACAATTCTTCATAGAGTAAACAAATATTCTTCAAAACATAGAAATAAAGTCATTTAAAAAATTTTTTCAGGAAATTTTTCAGGCTGATGAAACACATCAGATCGAAATATGAATGCAGTAAAGGAACAAAATGATGAAAACTTAAATATAAGACTTTTTGTAATTTATAAAAGCTGGATGACTAATCGAAGAAATGAAGATAGATTGTGAGGTGTAAAGGGTATAGAAAAAAATTAATAAACTACAATAACTTAAGGAGTACAGCAGTGGGAATTGTTAATACATCATACATGTCTTACACATGAATGGATACAATATTATTTGAATGCAATCTCTAATACGATGGTTAAGTGCTCAAGGACTAACCCAAAGGTCAGCACTTGTAACCCATCGAGAGGTTCTATGGAGGCAACAAGAACCCAAACAAGACAGCAACCCTAGCCACCCGCTTCTGTAAAGATTATACGCAAAAGTCCATTGAGAAATTTTACATGGGGTTGCTGTGTGTCAAACTCGAGTCCAAAGCACTCAAGCAACAACAACAATTGTTGCAGCCATTGTGTTCATCCATCTCCTTGAGGACCTTCTTTTTCCCTGTCCCTCCTGCCTCACCCCCCCTCCACTTTACTAAGCACGATGTGCTTCTCCAGTGACTGGTCTCTCCTGATAATACGGCCAAAGGATGTAAAGCCAAGTCTCCCCATCCTGGCCTCTCCGGAGCACTCTCACCACTCTTCTTCCAAAACAAACTGGCTTGTCCTTTAGGCGATCCACAGTACTTCCAATATTCTGCCTCAGCACCACAATTCCAATATCTCCATTTTTCTTCGACTGCCTTACTCAATTCCCAACTTTCACATGTCCATGAGGCAACTGAAATGGCCCCCCAAGCAACAGCCTTGCTTTTCAAAGTCTTGTGCAGCACATTTACCTTAAGCAACTCATCTTTAGATCTCTGGACTGCTGCTTCCATGAGCGTTGATTATTGATTTAAACAAGGCAAACTCCTTGACAAGCTCCACTACTCTCCATTTACCATGATGTTATCTATTGGTCCAGCTGTAAGGATATGGGTCTGCTTTACGCTGAAGAGTTGGAATCCATACTGAATTCTACAATCCTTGATCTTCATCAGCAAGTGCTTCCAGTCCTCCTCACTTTCATCAAGCCAGGTGTATCATCTGCATGCCGCAGGTCAGTAGTCTTCCTTCCATCCTGATAGCATTCTTCTGCATTTAAGGCAGCCTCTCTGATGATTTGCTCAGCATACAGATTGAATAAGTATGGTGAGAGGATACAGCCCTGATCCACAAATTTCCTAATTTTGAACCATGCAATATTCCCTTGTTCTGGTCCCACCACTGCCTCTTGATCCATGTACAAGTTCTACACGAGCACAGTGACGGGTCCTGGAATTCCCATTCTTCTTCGGTTATACTTTGTTTGCTACGATGTACACAATTGAATGCCTTGGCATAGTCAATAAAACACAAATAAACATCTTTCTGGTCTTCACTGCTTTCGGTCCAGGTCCGGCAGACATCTTCAATGGTATCCCTTTTCAACATCAACTTCTGAATCCAGCCCGAACCTCTGGCTGTCAATGTACAGCTACAACAGTTGTTAGATGGATCTTCAGCAAAACTTTACTTGCATGTGATATAAATAATGTTGTTCTACAAACTGAGCATTCTGTTGGGTCACTTTTCTCTGGGATTGGTACAAGTATGGATCTCTTCCAGTCAGTTGGCTAGTAGCTGTCTTCCAAACTTACTGGCATAGACAAGCGAATCCTTCCGTTGCTTCATCAACTTGTTGAAACCTTTCCATCAACCTTCCATCAATTCCTGGAGCTTTGTTTTTGGCTAAAGCTTTAATGCAGTCCAAGTTCCAGCAACAACAATTGATGGTAAGAGATTAAAGAAGCACAGAATAAGCCCTAAGACACTCACTGAAAACAAAGTTTTCAAATCAAAGGGGTGCATGAATAAATTGATAAAGAATATAAAATGGAATGTTAACATTTCTTTAATAAAAAGGCAATAAATGAAAAAGATGGCCCAGAAGATAAATAACAAGGTGACAGATTTAAACCTAAAAAATATCAATAATTACATTAAATGAAGTAACCGCACTAATAAAAGGAAAGTTATCAGGCTGAATTGAAAAGCAAGAAAGTAACCAGGGACACTGTCTACAGACGTTTCCATTAAATTTACAATAGACTGTCAGCCCGTGCTGCTAGAGCAGAAAGACCAGAGTGGTTCGTTTTAATCAATAGAAATCATTCTTTCCCAGGCTAGGAGAGTAGAAGTATAAATTCGGTGTACCAGTTGCATAGGTTCCCTAACTTATTTGGCATACTGCCCCTTTTTCTGAAACAACAACAATAACAACTCGGCACTGCTCAGGCAAATAAAAATGTGGGGGCTATATCCCATGATCCAGGATAAAGTGTAGGTATCTACTTTTGCAGCCCCCTTGGATTATTCCACCTCCACTACCAGGGTTGGTGCCAGGTCTCTTCTTAATAGCTAAGTACCTGGCATCCTTTAGGCATCTCCACATGTCTGGAAATCATTTTTCTCCTGGGTCTAGGAGATTCTCAGCAAGAGCAACCTGGGGTCGAAGGAGATGTTCCACTCTCAGCTCTCCTTTATTGGTGATTCTGAGGTCCTGGCTTCCCTTCTACTTCTCTTGTTTTTTGTCTCTTATAAGAAGAGTAGGTGACGTAAGCCACAACCCAGTCAAATTCCACTTCCATGGGATCAGGGCTGTGACTCCAGTGAGGATGTTGCATTCCACCTGTTACAAAACCCTTTACAATCCAGGGGCTGTAACATCAGATTACACCATGGGCAATGGTGACATGAGTAAAGATCTGTCAAATTACATGATGATCCAATTGACAAAACACTGAGAATCATAGCCCATGCAAGTTGACACATATTTTGAATGGATACAAATAAATCCATGACCTATACCATGTAACCCTTGACACACAAAAGGTTGTTGCATCCTTATGACTAGTTGGCCTAGTACACTTCTGACCAAGAATTAGGAGAACGAGAACTTTTTCATCATAATAGAAATAATAATTCACCAAAGAGTCATACTAATATATAAACCTAATAAAAGTCTATTAAAATACATGAACCAAAGGTGAGAGGAAACTCCAACACTCTTTTCTCAGTAACTTATATGAAAAAAGATCACAGTTCTATGTTTAAATTAACTGGAATTTTTACTGCTACATGTAGTAACTGGAAAGCAAATGCAATCTTCATTTAGAAAGCTATTATCCCACCACTATCCGTCCGTCATACAGCGATGGCGCTGCTGGGAGCTAGGTCCCTGGTATTTGAAATCCCAGCACGATCCCCCAAAGCAAACAGCTTTCAGTGGGGCTTCCAGACTAAGAACACACAACAAAGAAGGACTGGGCTCCCCACATCGGACGAAGAAGCTGCTGAAAACCTTCTGCATAGCTTCTGAAATAGTGTCAGATACCGAAGGCCAAATGAACAGAAGTAGAACACCGTCAGAGAGGATGCTGGGAAACCGGGCCACTTGAGTCAGAGGGCACTCAACGTGTGACTGAAGAGGAGCTGATCTCTCAGGGTGAAGTCGACCATGATGATGGGAGTCAGGTAATGCCTGTGAGAGTGAAGCCCTTTAGGGTCTTCAACTGCTGATGGGGCAAGACTCAACGGTTGGAGAAACAGCTGCAAAAATGTCTAAGGATCAGAATGTAAAATGTACAAAGTATAAATCTGGGAAAATTGGCATTCCTCAAAAATGAAGTGAAACACACTTTGATCTCCTAAACGATAGTGAACTGAAATGGACTGGTTGGTATTGGACATTTTGAATCAGAAAATCATATGATTTATGGTATTGGGAATAACAAAATCAAGAGGAGTGGAATTCATTGTCAAAAGGGACAATTGAAAAATCAATCGTTAAAAAAAATCGTAAAAAAATCAATGGTGAAGTACAATGCTGTCTGTGGAAGGAGTATATCTATTTGCCTTCAAGGAAATCCAAATCAATACAACTATTATTCAAATTTATGATGCACCAACCACAAAAGCTTCTGAGGATGAAATTGAAGAATTCTATGAACCTTTGGGCTGACATTGGTCAAACATGCAATCAAGATCCCTTGATAATTATTGGCAATTAGAATGTAAAAGTTGAAAATTAGAAGGAAGGGATAGTAGTTGTAAAATATAGATGTAATGATAGAAATGAAGCTGGAGATTGCTTGATAGAATTTTGCAAAACTGAAGTCTTGTTCAGCGCAAATACATTTTTTCAATGCCACAAAATGTGCCACATGACACATGACCTTCTATACAATGACCTTCTCCAGACAGAATACAAAGAAATCAAGTTGACTACATCTGTGAGAAGAAATGCTGGAGAAGCTCATTATCAGCAGCTTTGGCTTTAGAAACACAACCAGAGCGATGATGGTGGAAGAGACTGCCAATGTCTCATCTGTAATCCAGAACCAAGCTGAAGAAAATTAAAACGAGGCCACAAGAGCCAAAACACAACCTTGAGTCTACCCCACCTGAATCTCAAGAACATCACAAGAGCAGATTTGATTCAATGAACACTCAGGACAGAAGACCCGATGAGCTCTGGGAGGACATCCAGACCATCATTCATGAAGAAAGCAAAAGGTCACTAAACAGACAGGAAAGAAGGAAAAGATCAAAGTGGATGTCAGAAGAGACTCTGAAACTTGCTCTTCATTTTACAGCAGCTAAAGCAAAGCGACTAATGAAGACAAAGAGCTGAATAGAAAATCCCCAAGGGCAGCTCAGAAAGACAAAATCAAATGCTATAGTTAAACGTGCAAAGATCTAGACTTCGAGAACCAAAAACGAAGAATATGCTCGGTCTATCTGAACTCAAGAAATAAAAAAGTCAAGCCTGGAGCTGCAAATCTTGAAAGATTCTAGGGTAAGGTGACCAGATTTAAAGCGGGACACCGTGGACCAGGGGTTGAGGGGAGGGTTCTTGATTCAAAATTTGGTCTATATGGACCAAATAGACCATTCCCTAGTTTGTCGTGCATTCTTTCCAAAAATCGGGACTTTTTAAAAACGCCAACAATTGGGACTGTTCCTCCAAAAGTGGGACATCTGGTCACCTTATTCTAGAGTCAAAATATTGAATGATGCAGGAAACATCAAAAGGTTATGGAACAATACATAGTCACTATGCCAAAATGAACTAGTTAACATTCTATCATTTAGGGAGGTAGCATATGAGCAAGAACCAATGGCACTGAAGGAAGAAAGTTCAAGCTGTCCTAAAAGCATTATCCAAAAACAAGGCTTGATGAATTGATGGAATACCAAGTGAAATGTTTCAACAAGCTGACGAAGCACTGGAAGCACTCACTCATCTATACCAGGAAATTTGGAAGAATACTACTTGGCCAACTGACTGGATGAGATCCATAGTTGTGCCCACTCCAAAGAATGCTCAAGCATTAGCACGGTGTCACTGATAGCACATGCCAGGAAAATCTTGCTGGCAATTATCTAACAAGAGTTGTAGAAGGGCATCGACAGGTAGCTGCCAGAGGTTTAGAGTGGATTTGGAAGAAGATGTTGAACAAGGGACAATATTCCAGAAAGCAGCTGGATCTTGGCTGAAAGCAGTGAATACCAGAAAGATGTTTACTTGTGTTTCGTTGGCTATGCCAAGGCATTTAACTGTGTGGATCATAACAGACTAGCTAGAACCTTAAGAAGAATGGGAATTCCAGAACCTGTCATTGTGCTCATGTAGACCTTGTGCATGGATCAAGAGGCAGTTGTAGGACCAGAACAAGGGAACACTGCATGGTTTAAAATCAGGAACGTGTGTGTCAGGGTTGTAGCCTCTCACCATACTCTTTCAATTTGCATGCTGAGCAAATCATCAGAGAAGCTGGCTTATATGGAAAAGAAGGTGGCAACAGGATTTGAGGAAGCGTTGTTAACAACTTGAGATATGCGGATGGCATAACCTTTCTTGCTGAAAGTGAGGAGGACTTGAAGCACGTGCTGATAAAGATCAAGGTTTCAGCATTCAGTATGGATTACAACCCAATGTCCAGAAGATATAAATCCTCACCACTTGACCAACACGTAACATCATGACAAATGGAGAAAAGGTGGAGCTGGTCAAGGACTGTGTCTTGCTTGGGTCTACTCTCAGTGCTCCTGGAAGCAGCAGGCAAGAGATCCAAGGATGATCTCCGCACAGGACCTCGTTAGGGCATTGAAAAGCAAGGATATTACTTTGAGAACTAAGTGCGCCTCACCCAAGCTATGGTATTCTTCATTGCCTCATATTCATGTGCAAGTGAGACATGTGCATGTACATGTGCATGTGTATGTGCATGTGCATAAAGAAGGCAAAGAAGAATCAATGCTTTTCAATTGTGATGCTGGAAAATAATATTGAAAGTACCATAGACAAATAAAGCATTTTTGGAAAAAGCAGAGCCAGACTGCTCCTTGACGGTAAGGATGATGAGACGTTGCCTTACATTCTTGGAACATGTTGTCAGGAGACCAGTCCCTGGAAAAAGGACATCATGCTTGGTAAAGGAGAGGGACAGCAATGGAGAACAAGACCCCCGGGAGATGGATTGACACAGTGGCTACAACAGTGGGCTCAGGGATGAGAACAATTGTGAGGAAGGCTCTGGACCAGGCAGCGTTTCATTCTTTTGTGCATAAGATCCTTATGAGCTAAAATGGACTGGATGGCAACTAACAACAACAACAACAACAACAACAACAACAACGACAAACTACTCTCTTCCCATCAAACATGCCAAGTAAATTTAAAAGGACAAAAATCACAGAAATAATACTGAAAAATCAGTTAACTAGAAATCAAAACATGATACAATAAAATTAAATCATGAATAGCAATAATATTCTTTAAAAGATCTACATTTAAATTAACTGAAACATTTACAAATAATTATGGGTAAAATATTCATAATTCTTAAATTTAAATTAAAAGATCATGCATAATTAGCATAATAGCTAAAGTAGTACTTAATGGGAAATTTTTCATTTTAAATATTTAAGGGTTTTTTTCCCAATTAGGAGGATATGAAATTATTAATGTAAGCTTTCAATCGAGAAGTTAAAAGAAAAATAAAATTTAAAAAGTCAGCCAAACTAAGGAAATAATAAAGAGGGGAAAATAATAAAATGGTAAGCATGCAAAAACTGTGCAAACAATGAAACCAGAAATAATTTTTTGAAGATATAGATCAAACTTTAGATAGATCAGGGGTTAGATAACTGTGTCTCTTGAGCCATACGGGGCTCTTTGGGGATGTACATGTGGCTTTGAAGTAAACTTGAAAAATTTTAAAGGTTATTATTCAGATAATGGGGATTTTATTTATTTATAAAAATATATTTATGGCTCCTGAATAATTTTTAACATGTTGGCAGGGATAGCACTGAGACTGGCTCCTCAGGCTCGAAAGTTTACCGATCCTTGAAACTAAATAAGGAGTAAAAAGTGTGTGTATCTGGTTGGCGGAGGGTGTGTGTGTGTGGGGGGGCGGGGCAGTACGCATTACCAAGGTAAGGAATAAAACAGATTCTATAGGCATTATTAGACCCTACAGAAAGTAAGATGACAATTAAGGGATGATTATAAATAACAGAATGTTTAATATAATATAATGATATAACTTCAGTGAACCGAAGTTAAAATAAAACTCAAATTTTGAGTTTCAAAAGACTGAAACTAACATTGGAAAAAACAGGAATTTTGAAACATTCATATAAACGCAATTGAATTAATAATTTGAAGCTTCACACAAAGAAAATTAGAGATCTAGATGGCTTTACCAGTGATTTTTAAGATCTATTTTAAAAAGAAACAATACAAATTCACAAAACTAACCAAAAAGGGCGTGTGTGTGTGTGTGTTACACATCATCATACTATTTCTAAAAGTACAAGACAGGAAATAAGAAATGGATATGTATCATTCTACTAAATTCGGTGTTAGGCCCTGGGCTGCTAACTGATAAAAGATCAGTTGAAAACATCAGCCAGTTCTGAGGGAGAACGATGGGATTTTCTAAGATTGTAGAGTTACAGTCTCAGAAAGTCACAGGAGCAGCATTGACTGGATGGCAATGGGTTTTACCAAGAAAAAGGATGCACCATCGGGGCTCTCTGTGAATTTACTCTAGAAGTGCCGGTTGTCCTTTCATGATCCAAATTGGTGGGGAGGTGGGTGTGGGAAACCTGGTAGGGCATGACCAAGGGGAATGTAACAAACAGGAAGTGCTGAAATCCTGGTGGGGACTGAGCATGATAATGGG
>NW_022105908.1:9249219-9261645 GCF_000313985.2 Echinops telfairi | reverse complement strand
AATTGATGTGTGTATGGATTGTGATAAGAGTTGTATTAGCCCCTAATAAAATGATTAAAAAAAAAAAAGAAAATCAACCCTTATAATTCACCATGTCAACGGGGAAAAGAAACAACAGGGATCACAATAGATGTGGAATACGACAACTGATTACAGTTAACATTCATTTATGACGAAAATCTCATCATAAATGTAAAGACCTTTAGTTGACCCTGCATTTGATATAAAGTCCGAATACTTTCCCTAGCAAGATTGCAGCAAAGCCCGGATGCCGTATCTCACCCCTTCTTTTCTGTGGAGACTCTACTGAAGGTCTTACTGCACAAAGGCAGCCAAAGAAAGGAAGCAGAGGCATAACCTCCCTTCCCATCCTGTATGGAGACATGTCAAAGTAGGTTAGGAAAAAACTCTGATAGGAATAATAAGCAATTTTACAGCGTCACTAGATAAGGCATTAATTTTTTTCAAGTCTACTGTATTCCTATATAACAATAATTCAGGATTAGGAACTAATAGCGAATTGCAATAAAACAAAGAAAATCATAAGATAAATTTAATATGTGTTGCAATATCTGAATACAAAAAGCAATTTTACAAAACTGCTGAGCGAGATGAAGAAAATCTAAATTTACTGCGCTTTCAGCCGGAAGACTCAATATTGTTAAAATGCACAGTCAAATCTAAAATGATCAAAAACTTTAACAATTCTCAAAATGCACAATAGGCATTTTTGGAAAATTTGTAATATGACTGCATATATATAATATATATACATATGTGTGTATTAAATATTTAAAGGATCCAGCATGGGTAAAAATATTTTGACTAAAACGGGCAACGCTAGCATTGACATTACTGATTTAAAGAGAAGGAACTATCGAAACAATCAGGAAAGGGCTTAGACACCCAAATGTACTCAAAAGTTCATGAAAATGTCCCAATATCTTCTCATTCCATCTCATTCACAAACTTTCAGAAACACACCCACATATGCTTGATTGATATTTTCCATAATTCTAAGAGATCTTTTAAAAGATTTAACCTATTAGAGCAAATAAAACCTTTGCAACAATTGTACATCATTTATAAAAATAAATAAACAAATAACACTGCTGATTACCGGAGACCATACATAAAACAATGAAAAAATTCAAAATGGGTAGTAGACTCAAAATCAAAGCTAAAACAATAAAACATTTAGAAGAAAACATATGGAAAAATCGTTGTGACATTGGGATATATAGAGCTATTAATATATTAGCCCAAAAGAAATTAGCCATGAAAGAAATATTGGTAAACTTAATTATGTGACTATTAAATACTCTACTTTTAAAAATTACCATTCAAAATAGGCAAATGCATCTGGAATATTAAAAAACATTAAAAAAAGGAGATGGTTCTTTTACATGGAAAAAATCAAAGAATTCATAAAAGGACTTAGAATTTCCAATAAGCACATAAAATGTATTCAATGTGATAAATCAACAAAGAAGAATAATTTGAAAACATGAAAGGCTGTCATTATATACCTATGAGAATGAAGAATATGAAGCAAGTGAAAATTCATAAATTTTCTATTGGAATGCAAAAATGGCACCATCCTTTTGTTGACATTTGTCAGTTTCTTATCAAGCTATACATACTATTCTTGTAGGATATTTATTCCATACAAATAAAAATTTAAATCCAAGTCTCTGCTTATATTCAGACTTGTACATAAATGCTCATAGCAATTTTATTCATAATAACCTAACATTGGAACAAACACAAATAGACAACAAAATATGTGAATATTCATATCATGGAATGCAACTTAACACTAAAAGAGGAAAAATTAATTTTAAACAAAAATGACAGAACTAAAATAAATAAATAGTCTTGGGATTAAATAAAAGTAACTATAAGCAAAAAAAGAACATATGGTGCAATTATTTATCCATTTCGGAATAGATAAAACTAATCTCTCATGATAAAAATTAGATCAGAATGGGCACAAAGTAGATACATACAGGGGAACAATGATTGGAAATACTATAGATTTCTCATCAGAAAAGGAGGCCAGCTCTTAGGAATGCAGGACAGATAAACCCCCGAGGAGCAATAATGAGAGTAGCGATATCCAGAGGGGAAGGGGAAGGTGGGGAGAGAAATAGAGAACCGATCACAATGATCTACATATAACCTCCTCCCAGAGGACAGACAACAGAAAAGTGGGGGAAGGGAGACAGCGGTCAGTGTAAGACATGAAAAGAGAATTTTTTTTTTAAATTATCAAGGGTTCATGAGGGAGGGAATAAAACGAGGAGTCAATACCAAGGGCCCAAGTAGAAAGAAAATGTTTTGAAAATGATGATGGCAGCGTATGTACAAATGTGCTTGACACAATGGATGGATGGATGGATTGTGATAAAAGCTGTCCGAGCCTCCAATAAAATGATTTTTTAAAAAAAACAACAAAGAAAATGAGGCCAAAATGAAATGGAAAACATCTCTGAAGTGCTGAAAGCAAATAAATCGTCAACACAGAATCTTATATTCAGTGAAAATATACTTCAAAAATGAATAAAATGTAAGACATCACTGAGAAGCGAAACTAAGAGAATTTGTGCCAGCACAACTGTGCTAGTAACAGTGATCCCACCATCATTCAGGCTTCAGGGAAATGACATCAGAGGTAAACGACCACCTTTAGGAATTAAAGAACAAAATTAATGGAAACTATCTAAAGTTTATTTTTTCGTGTTGCTGTTTTAACTATTGCATGACTGTTTGAGGAGCCCTGGTTATGTTGGGTAGCGAACCACAAGGTCAGCAGTTTGAAGCCATCAGCTGATGCCCGAGAGAAAGATGAGGCTTTCTATTCTCTTACAGAGTAATAGCTTCATAAAACCACATGGGCAGTTGTACACTGTCCTAAAGGGTCGCCACAAGTCGGGATCCACTCAACGGTAGCGAGTTTTGTCTTAAGGCTGTCTGAAGTAATAGATTATAACATCATCTGGTAGGATTTCCAATGTATGCAGATAGGTAAGACACGACACCTTTAGCACAGAATAACATAAAGGCAAGGCTGGAAGTTATAAAGACCTAATGCTACAAAATTTCTAAATTTTATATTTATGATGTTGCACAATATTAAGTCAAAGTAGAACCTCTTGCAACAGATAAGTAATATGCTCCAAATATAGATAGACTAAACTAAAATAGAATATTTTAAAATATTCAAAATCCACCCATCTGATAAAAAGTCAGACAATGGCCCATGAAGGCCCTCCCAAAAAAGGGAGTGCAAATAAATATATATAATATTCACAGTTGCTCTACCAATAATTACATTGGATGACCAGTGTATGCACACTCTAATTTATAGGAGAGTATTGACATACTGGACAAAAAGCGCTATTCTAATATTCTGCCTGTGGGAGTTACAATTTCATAATAAACACCAGATAGATTTAAAACAAATAGATGGATATAAATAAACTAAACCAATTTTGTGGAATGTAGCCAAATTAGTGCGTAGAGAGAAATGTGTAGCATTGAATGTTTAAATTAGAGAAAAGAAAAACTATTTAAAATAAGTAATCTTTCTTACTATTTTTAGTAACTAGAGAAAAACTACAAAAGACAAGCGATCTCTTGAAAATAACCTCAAGACAATATTAGCAAACTGAACCAACAAATAATTAAACAGCAATGCATTATGGTTAAGTGGTGTTCCTCATGAAAATGCAGGGGTGTGGCTGCTTCAAGATCCAAAATTAAATCACTGAAATTCACGGATTTATTTTCCAAAATATGATCATCTCAATAAATGGAGCAAGAAACTGAAAAAAAAATCAACAAATATCCATGATAAAAGCTCTCAAAAACTAAGGGGATATGCTTTATCTAAAAGAGCATCTAGATTCTTCTTTTTTAAATGGATTTCCTAGTTGGTGCAAATGGAGTTTGGCGACTATCCACAAAGTTGGTACCCTGTCTCCCCGAAAGTAAGACATCCCCCCAAATAAGACCTACTTACAGTTTTGCCTCTCGCTGAAATATAAGGCATCCCCCCCAAAATAAGACCTCCCTGAAAATAAGGGTTTGGTTTGTTATGATGATGTTCCACAAGATGATGGCATGACTGTCATTGAATAAATGAGTAAGTGTACCATAGATTGTTGTACATGGAAATAATGGTAGTCACAAGAAATTCTTGATACTGTAGGATTCACAGTCTGTCTGCTTATGCTGGTTTGTGATGACAACTACTACTGTACCGTATGCAGGTAAAAAATTTCCTTTTTGTTGTTGTTCAACAAGAAATGTGTACCGTATTCTTCTTCATGGAAAAATAAGGCATTCCCTGAAAATAAGACCTAGCGCAACTTTGGGAGCAAAAAATAATATAAGACACTGTCTTATTTTCGGGGAAACAGGGTAGTTCAAATCCACTCAGAGGTAAGGCTCAAGACACACACACACACACACACACACACACACCAAGCTCCCTGCCATTGAGTTGAATCTGACTCATAGCCACGCTCTATGGTCAGGTTAGAGTTGTCCTTTTGGGTGTCTGAGACTGTAAGTCTTTACAGGAGATAAAAGCCTCATGCCCCCTGGGTTCCAATCGCAGCCCAACAGTAGCCCGCCACACTGCCCCCAACCCCCCCCAAAAATCCAGAGGTATACAGTTCTATTCTGCAATACATGCCTTGTCATGAGTCGGAATTGACTTGCGAGTAACTGGTGGAAAAATCAATAATGTAAAATGTCATGGTGAAAGGCTGAATGCTTCTCCCCTAAGATCAGAAAGAAGGGAAGAACGCCTTTCCTCTTATCGACCTAATAATGGCAAGTTTCGGTCTTGTAATATAAGCAAAACCAAATCACTGCCATAGAATCCACTCAACACACAGAAAATTCATCGGACAGAACAGAAGTGTGCCTGAGACCTCTCCAAGTGCAGACAAGCTCGACTTTCTCATCAGGAGTAGCTGGTGGGTTTGAACTACCAATTTTGTGATTAGCAGCCAATGGTTAGCCTGATGTGGATTCTAGGCATTATAATAAGGCAAAAAAGAAATCACAGTAAGAAGCATTACAAACTAATAAACCATTTCTATGTAGAATCCCCTATGTAGAAAACCCTTTAAAATTAAATTAAGAGCTACTGCTCGAACAAGGTCACCTGATACAAAGTCAAATTGGATAACAAAACTAAAGGCAAAAAGACTTCAGCAAAAATAAAGACAACAACTTTGTCAAATATTCACAAAAGGGCTGAGCAGATACTTCACACCAAAAGATATACAGATGGCAAATAAGCATACAAAAAGATGCTCTGACATCAATAATCATCAGTTAAATGCAAATTAACACCACACTGACATATCCCTACCTATCTCTATTAAGAAACACTGCAGTATATCTAATAGCGTGACTGAAAATAAATTAATACACACCAAATTTTAACACGGATGCAGAGCAATAAGAACATTAATTTCTTACTGGAGGAATTGCAGTTACTTTAATAAAGTATTGGTCAGTTAATTATGCAAATATGTACTCACCCAGGATCCCTCAATTGTACTCCCAGGTATTTAGCTAAATCAACTAAACTTATTGTAACATAGAAATCTTTACAGAAACAATGGTAATACTTTTATTTAGAATGGCAAAAAACTAGAAAGAGCCACAATGTCCTTAATCATTTGCATGAATGAACAAATGTTGGTACATAGATCTAGTGTAAAAGAAGTCAAGAGTAAGCATCACATTATTGAACAACCCGCTTGAAGGTTATGTTGTTTGCTACAGGAAGAAAGCACAGACTTCAAAGCCCATGACATGTGAGTCTACTTGTATGACATTCTGGAAAAGAAAGAAAAACTATAAATATAAAATTGATTAGTGTTTGCTAGGGATTAGTGAAAGAGAAACGGAACAAGGAAGTGATTGCAGAAGATAAGTTTTAGGGTGATGGCACTGCTTTGTATGTTACTGAAAGTTAGATATAGGGCTCTAAGTACTTAGCCAGAGATCGAAATAGCATAAAGCCATAGAACTAAACAACACCATAAAATGAATGTCAGTGTGTCCAAATATGTATATGCATCGGTATATAGATGTGCATACCTAGATGCATATATATCAAGAATGTCAGAAGATGCAAATGCAAAGCAGACTGACAAGGGAGCCTGCCTGCATTATCAAAGTCTGACAGAACATCATTGACGGGCGTGAGGAAACCGTCACTTTGGGAAGCAGCGTTTTGCTTCAGTGGTAATACCTATCAACAGAAGTAGAAAAGGAAATTAAGATATGCCCATGCAATCGACTAATTAGAAATAAAAGAAAGGAATTCCTTGTAGAGACAATAACATGTGAATCTGAAAATCTTTATGCCTAGCTAAAGAAAAAAAATTTGAGAAAAGGGAGCCATCGTGTACGAGTTCATTTAAATAAATTCTGAAATGAACCTTACAATTTGTAGTGACAAAAGAAAATAAGTAGTTAACTAGGGGTAGTGTTGGGGAGAGGAGTAGATGGCAAAGAAGTAGATGATGTAAATATTTGTCTTGGTTGTAATGAGTTTCATATATCTGAACTCAGCAAATTGTACATTTCCAATATCTGAACTGGTTTGTACTCCAATTACTCCTCAATAAAGTTGTTAAAAATTATTAAAGAATATATTTTAAATGGGAAAATAGTATGAGTAAAACAGCCTTAAACTTACTTTAAAATCCATGATTAATATGATCAAATAAATGAAAGGAAAATTGAGAGTAGTGAAATCGAATTAAAACAGATGGAAAGAAAATAAATCTAAAATAAGTATAAAGTAAAAATATTCAAAAGATTAAAATAAAAATGGAAATAGTAATGTATCAAGCACCAAATCTCTAACATACACATAATCAGGATTCTGAACAGTAAATAAAGTCTGATTATGCACCAAATCCCATCTATAATTAGATAACGGCTGACAATTGTAAAAAAGTAATTATAGGTTTGAATCCAAAGATTCAAAAAGCTCTTGAAGTGCCAAGATTAAAAAATTAAAAGAAAACTGTAGTTAGGTAAATTAGAATAAGACTTAAAAGCCAGTCATGGCGGGGAAAAAAGATAATTTACTTTCAAATAGAAAACAGTAATACTGGGAATATCAGAAATGGTGAACAAGAAGAACAAGATGAACGTGGAACTAAACACTTAAATTGCTAAAAGAAAAATAATTAGTAACTTACAAATGCATAATACAGTGAAAATATAAAAAATATTTATTAGTGAGTATTGAATAAACTTATTTTCAGAAAAAATCCAAGATAATTCACTGCTCACTAGTTAGCTAGCACTATAAGAAACCTAACATTAAAACAGGTCCATAAACCAATGAAAATACAAAGCCTAGAAAGATGAGTAATAAAATATTACTCTATTGTGTGCTGCTTGCAAGAAAATAACTCCAAATCCAATGACTTGGGTAGGTTCAAAGCAGAAGGATGTAAATACAAGCATTCATTAAAATGAAACACAAATTGATAATTATCAAATAAAGTAGACTTCAGAGCAATCGAGAGACATTATATAACTATAAAAGAAACACTCCACCAGAGAGCCGAAATATGTGTGACCCAAACAAAAATAAAGTCTCAACAGGCATGAGACAAAAGTTGATTGAACTAAAAGAGAATAGAGAAATTCACAATTATAGCTGGGCACTGCAACATCCTCATTCAGTACTTAATACAACTTCTGGACAGACAAGCAACAGAGGTACTGAAGATCTGAATGACATACTCAAGCAATACTGCCCAACTGACATATGTGGAATGCTACAACCAGCATCAGCATTTCTTTTCCAATTCCCATGAAACATTTATCAAGGCAGGCTATGTTTGCTGGCATAAAACAAACCTCATTAAAATAAAATATTCAAAATAATATATTGAGCGTAATGGAATCAAACTAAAAGCCCACAACAAAATGAAAATCTGTAAAAAGGCAAACAGGAAACTCTATAAAATTGGAAGCAATAAACAAAAAGAGTCCTGGATAAAAAGAAACTCTGAAAGAAAATTATTCTTAAAATATGTAGAGCTTAATGAAAATGAAATACAGCAAATCCAAAGAAGTGGTTCAAGTAACCCTTAGCAGGAAAATCATCGTGCCAAGTGCTTGCATGAGGAAAGATGAAATGTTTCAAATGACTAAGATTCTACCTTAAGAAATCTAAACACAAAGAAGGGCACCCTAAAAATAAATCAAGCAATAGTAAAACAAATAATAAAGAACTGAAATTATTGAAATTAAGTATAAGAAAATAAATTAAACAGAATGCTAGTTCTTAAAGACAATCAATAAAATCGATAAGCTGATAAAAGATCAAGAAGACACATATTACCAGATCAAAAGTGGTATAGGATGCCTTGATAGATACTTTTGCCATTTAAAAATGTGAAATATTATAAACAATTTTATGCATATAAATTTGTCATTTGAGAACCAATGAAAATACAAAGCCTAGAAAGATGAGTAATAAAATATTACTCTATTGTGTGCTGCTTGCAAGAAAATAACTCCAAATCCAATGATTTGGATTCCTTAAAACCCAAATACTATCAAAAATCAACCATGATGGAAAAGATCATCTAAGTAAGTCAATGGAATTTTTAATTTAAAATCCTCCTGGAATAGATGGTTCCGCTGGAGAATTCCCCTAAAAACTTTTAAAATTTAGACTGAATGATCATGCCAAGAAAACCAAGAATTAAAGCTATTTAACCCATTTTGTAAGGCTAATGCTACCTTGATGTTAAAACCAAAATATGATAGCACCTACAAAAAGCAAAGAACACTACATACAATATTTTTCATGAGCTTAAATGCAAAATCTTCATGAATGTATTAGTTAACAGGCTCTAACAATGTATAGAAAAAATATGTACTCTATGACCAAATAGACTTCCTCCTAGGTAGGCAAGCCTGGTTCAGCATTTGAAAATCAATGAAAGCTGTCTACCAAAATAACAGGCTTAATACAAAAAATTTCTTATGATTATGGTATTTGACATAAAGTGTTTGAAATCAAAATCTCACACCCATTCACATTATTTTAGGAGAAGGGAATGACTTCAAGCTGATAAGACAATTGACAAAAAACTAACAGCTAACATAGCATTTAGTGGTAAAATCAGAAACAAGACAAAAAACGTCCACTCTCACCCTGCTACTCAGTTTATTATTGAATATTCTAGTCATTCAAGTGCACTAACAAGTACATTCACTTAGGTCATGGGAAATAATACAAACACATAAAAAATCAATTACATTTTTATATATGCAGAAGCCAAAATTCAAAACCTAATACTATTTACAATCACTGAAAGAAAATACTTAGGTATATATGTAATACATATGGGATCTATAATCTGAAAATAAGAAAACGCTGATACTCATAAATAGCAAGACTCAAAATAACAATGTCAATTCTCCCTAAATTAGTCCACCAGTTTAAGGCAATGCTTACAAAAATCCTAATAAGGTCTTCATACACATAGATATTTTATTCTGAAATTAGCTGTCTTGTGCTGCTATAACAGAAACACGACAAGTGGATAGCTGTAACACACAAATGTATTCTATTACAGTTAAAGACGTTAAAAGTCTGAATTCAGGGCATACCTCTAAAGGAAGACTTTCTCTGTATGGAGGTTCAGAGTTTATGAGCAATGTCCCTTGTCTTTTCGCAACATTTGTGGACTTGGCATCACCCAGATATCTCCATGTGTCTTGACATTAACCTTTGCCTGGATCTAGGAAGTGTCTTGAATCCAAAGGACTAACTCCTTTCCTGGATTATCCTCCTTTGTGGTGCTACATCCCTGATTTCTGTTTGCTTCTTTAATAGCTTTTATATCTCAAAAGAGATTGATTCAAAATACAATCTAATCCTGGGAATTATATTCTTACTTTATCAACCTGTCTGTATGCCAAAAAAAAAAATGTATTAGAATTGTGGTACAGACAAAGAATATTGAAGGTACCATGGACTACTAAAAGGACAAACAAATTTATCTTTGAAAAATCATGGCCAGGGTGTCTCTGGGAGGCAAGGATGGCATGGAGGGACCAGTCCCTGGGGAAGGACATCGAGTTTGGTAACGTAGACGGGCATCAAACAAGACGAGTCTCTCAAGGAGATGGACTGGCACGGTGACTTGCAGTGATGGGTGGACGCATAGGAACAATGGTGGGCGTGGTACAGGGCCAGGCAGAGTTTCCTTCGGCTTTGCATAGACAGGGTCGTTATGGGTCAGAGCTAACTCAGTCACAATTAACAACAACAATAATCCTGCCTCATTGGCCTCATAGAAGTGAGGATTATAAACATGTAGGATCATGACATCAGATCAAACAATTGGAGGATCATTGCATAATACTTGGCTGAGTCATGGCTCAGCCAAGAGGACACATATCTTGGTTTGTGGGGATGGGAGAGGGGGGGAGGTCACAATTCAATACCTAACAATATCTAAAATTAACGTTGACAAAGAAATAGGAGGAATCGCTGCACCTGGTGGTAATGTCCACGAATAGCTAAATAGACACTGTGGGGTTGGCAAAGAGGAAGTCACAATGACCCAGAGAACAGGACAGAAAATCCAGAATTAGATCCACACAAATATATCACATTTTTTTCTGACAAAGGTTCAAAAGCTCCAATGGAAGGATTATCTTATCAGAAACAATAGCAAATTAACTGGGTGATGAAAACAATAGTGGTAATGATTACACAATGCATGTAACTAATGCCACTGGACTCTACACTAAAATGGTTAAAATAATTACATATACGTGGGTCAGAATTGACTCGCTGGCAGTGAATTTGGTTTGGACTTTTGGAATATGTATATATGTAAAATCACAATAAAAATGTAGAGCATTTCAATACTAGAAAAATATGTTAAATAAAGTAACACCTTATAATCAGCATTTAAAATATAAAACAAATAACAAGAAACAGGAAGATTGAAAATAATAAAATCATGATTCAATTAATTAGATTACTATAAAAGGCCAAAATTGATTAACCAAATTAGACCTACATCTAATTCTTGAAGAAACAAGTTAAAGAAAATTCTGTCACATAAGTTAAAAAATGGAGACAATACAAATATGCAATGTGTGGAATGAAAAGGGAGATAGTATAGCCGATAGGGAGATTTTAAAAACATATAGTTGAAAATTATGCAGATCTTCAAGTAACGAGTTTGAAAAATGCCTGTCAAATCAAACATTTTGTGCAAAGCATATTACTAAAAGTAGCTCAGGAAATGAAAAAACGGAAAAGAGCATTTCTAGCTTATCAATAGCTCAAAAACAATGCAGAGGATTCTGCAACTACTTCCTTTCCAAGGTTCAACAGCTCTGTGTATAAACAAAAGGAGTGCACGGTCAGAAGGAGCATCAGCCAAACACAAGCTGCACACATGGTATATGACATAGGTCAATGGCACAGATGCATCTAAGTGGAAAACGTCAACTGCAATAATACAAAAGAAAAATGAGCATTGCGGGACAGAAAAAAAAAAAGGAAAACCACAATTTCTAAAAAGGAGACACACCGAAACACATCAGTCTCTTCTTCCACTTACTGCTGACTCTTTGGATGTGACAGGTGGAACTGCATACCATCCTGAAACTACAATGGGGACCAAGAGCACACTGAGTATAGTCAAGCAGAAAGATGAAATAGAACTAGGTGTCTGATCGGGACACTAACTATTTGAATTAGCCATCCTGGGAACTACCCTAGTTCCAGGCTTTTCTGTGCAAGATAATACTCCTTCCTTATAGTTTAATGCACTTGAGATGGGCATTTTTGTTGCTTGGAGGGAAACATCCTAATGATGGACAAGCATAAAAGATCAACTAAATTTAAGTGGGAGAAAAAAATAGATGACTTTACACACACAAATGGTCCTCAAATGTTGGTGGGGAAATGGAATTGAAAGATAATGGTATTTTCCACAAACTTTTTGAAGCCTATATTTCAAGATAGATAGATAGATCAATGTATGCATGTACAGATGTATGGATGGTGTAGTAGTTACAAAATCTGGTGTCAATTTGGGACTTGAGAGAATTAAGAGTGAAGGGGTGGATTCTAGTCTGTCAATTGGGTCATAGTCAATGAGGCCTCTGTGTGGGCATAGCGTCTCCTGAGGATTCTGGGAATTGCTGCATTTCCTCCTTGGAGGTGAGTCTGTCTCTCTCTCTCTCTCTCTCTCTCTCTCTCTCTCTCTCTCTCCTCACACTCAGTGTCCCCTTTCTCTAATGTCCTCATCTAACAATCATGGTGCAGAGATGTAACCATTAAGTAGCAATTCCCTACAATCGTGTAACGCCCCACTCTTAAAACACAAGCTC
>NW_022105908.1:9240062-9249119 GCF_000313985.2 Echinops telfairi | reverse complement strand
TTATGGATTGGTATCGGACATATGGGCTAATATCGGACTTACGGACTTGATCTGGACTGGACTTGGATGTTTTCTCAATATTCAATTGATCCTGTAAATAAAGCTCTTTCTTATACACATATGAGTCTCTCTGTGCATTTGTTTCTCTAGTCTAGACTAACACAGATGGAGAGATAGAGATAGATGAGAGAGAGAGAGATGCTAGCGAGATGATATGTGAAATTTAGGGTATTACATGAAAACTTGACACCTGAATCAGTGGGAACTAGGAGAATTCTTATATAAATGTTTGATATTATTGTTATCGGCCCTTGAGTCTGGCTCTCACTCAAGGAGAGCCCAGGCACAGCAGAACAAAATGTTCCCAGGTCCTGCTTTGCCCCCATGTTCCATTCTGGAGTGAAGCACTGAGGTTCATAGGATTTTCATGGTCTGATTTTCAGATGTCGACCACCAGGTCTTTGTTCCTGTTCATCTTATTCTGGTAGCTCTGCTGAAACACGCTCAGCATCACAGCAACACCCTATCCTCCACTGAAAGGCAGATGGTGACTGCAGTTGAGGTGTACTGGTTGAGAGGGAAACCCAGGTCTCCTACATAACTCACAGTATCAAGTCAAAGCTGACTCCTAGTGACTCCCTGTGGGTTTCCAAGACTGTTAACTCTTTTTTTTTAAATCATTTTACTGGAGGTTCATACCATTCTTATCACAATCCATGCATACATCCATTGTGTCAAGCAAATTTGTACATTTGTTGCCATCATCATTCTCAAAACATTTGCTTTCTACTTGAGCCCTTAATATCAGCTCCTCATTTTGCCCCCTCCCTCCCCACTCCCTCATGAACCCTTCATAATTCATAAATTATTATTTTGTCATATCTTACACCACCCAATGTCTCCCTTCACCCACTTTTCTGTTGTCCATCCTCCGGGGAAGAGGTTATATAGAGATCATTATAATTGGTTCCCCCTTTCTACCCCACCTTCCTTTCACCCTCCAGGTATCGCCACTCTCACCACTGGTCCTGGAGGGATCATCTGTCCCGGATTCCCTGTGTTTCCAATTCCTATCTGTACCAATGTACATCTTCTGGTCTGGTCAGATTTTTAAGGTAGAATTGGGATCATGATAGTGGGGGGGGGGGAGCATTTAAGAACTAGAGGAAAGTTGTACGTTTCATTGTTTCTACCCTGCACCCGGACTGGCTCATCTCCTCCCCACAACCCTTCATTAAGTGAGTGTCCAGTTGCCTACATTTGGGCTTTGGGTCTCCACTCTACACCCACCCTCATTTACAATGATATGATTTTTTTGTTCCTTGATGCCTGGTCCCTGATCCCGTCGACACCTCGTGGTCTTTAAGACCCATGATGCACACTTTCCCAACATGATCACTGAAGACAAATGTGTGCATAAGCAAATGTGGTGAAGAAAGCTGATGGTGCATGGCTAGCAAATGATATAGTGCCATGGGTCTTAAGAGCTTGCAGATAAACAAGCGGCCATCTAGCTGAGAATCATCAAAGCCCACATGGAAGAAGCACACCACCCTGTGTGACCATGAGGTGCAGAAGGGACCAGGTATCAGATATCAAAGAACAAAAAGTCATATCAGTGGGTGCCCACCTTTCCGATATGATCAATGAAGACAAATGTATGCATAAGCAATTGTGGTGAAGAAAGCTGATGGTGCCCGGCTATCAAAAGATATAGCGCCTGGGGTCTTAAAAGACTGTTAACTCTTTACAAGAGTAAAAAGTCCAGTCTTTCTCCCATGGAGCTGTTGGTGATTTCGAACTGTTGACTATGCACATTGCAGCCCAACGTGTAACCACTACACACCGAACAACCACTGACATCTCATCTCATATAAATGGTCATGGGAACCATTCACAGAAAAATATAGAAGCTAGACCTGCATAACACAATTTATATAAAATTGATTCCAGATAGATTATAGATTTCATTGGAATAAAATTAAACCACAAAAATAATAGAATACAGGATAGGTGAATAGTATCTAACCTTCACGTAGAACTTTCAAAAAATATTGCAAATAAGCATTCTTATTGTTTAATGTCATAAAATTTAAACACCTGTATGTTAAAATATATATTTTAATGGGGATCAAACAATTTATTGACCATAAATATATGAAACAAATAAATATCAATTTTTTTCTGAGAGGTTGTGTGAACTGACCAGAAAAATTCACTTCTTGGTTTCAAAAAAAGAAAAAAAGCAAGCAACCAATAATTACATTTTAAGTATGCAAACACAAAGAAGAAATGAAAATTTAGCAACGTTACAGTTTTCATATTGGCCACAAAAGAGAAGAAATGTTTAATATATTGTTGATTTCTGAATATATAGTTCCCATCTACGACTGTTATATGTGAAATTCGAAAGCCTTTGTGTAATCAATTTGAAAATATGTATCAGATCTAAAAAATATTATTGGTTTTATAATATTTTCCTTAAAAATATCATATGAAATTCAATATAAATATGCGCACAATTATGTGTATTTTGGATGCTTATTGTAATGCTGCTTTATGAAAAGCTCATGGTGACCCTACAGAACAGAGTAGAACTTCCCCCTTTGGGTTTGCAAGGTTATAAATCTTTGGGGGGAGCAGAAAGCTTCATATTTCTCCCATGATGCCACTAGTGGGATTGAATTGCCAGCCTTCTGGTTAGAAGTCCAACATACAACCAATTATACCACCAGTGTTTGGTCACTATGGTTTGATGGTACTGAATTGAGTTTTGAATAACAAAATGCTGAAAATGTCTAAACATTCATCATGCAGGGCAGTAAAAATAAACAATGAAACCATATAAAGTTGAATAATATTTTTATGATAAAAATAATAATCTTTGAAGAATAGATAAAGAAATAAGAAGAAAATCCCCAGTATAGCACTGACTGAGAACGTAAAGATGCAAAATGCATATACAATAAACAGCAATTTGATAAAATAAACACATCACGATCCATCTCTATGTATACAAGAAGAAAAAAATTTAAAAGAAAATGCACCATAGAAGCTAGCAGTATTTATTTCTTGGCTCAAAATTTATATCTGACTTTCATATTCTTCTTTTCATGTGTCTGTATTTTCTTAATATTCTATCTTAAATGAGCATGGTTGGATCTCAGCCTCAAAATGAAGCAGCAAATGTTGCTTTTAAATGTTATACTTAATTACGTCTTGTCCTCATTCCCTTACGAGGATGAGGCAGCAATGTTTGTTTTGGTTCTCAGCTCTGTTGAAAGAGTTCAGAGCAGTTGACATTTTACTCAGGAAATACTCTGCAAGAATGCTAATCCAAGAGGTGACGGAAGCTTATTTCTCATCTCAGACTCGCTGTGCACAGCCGGGAGTCTCTGTCGGAACAGCTTAATGGAGACACAACGCAGTTCTCGGGCTGGATCCTGCCCACCTCACTACACACCCACACACGCTTTCTCCTCTCCACAGACATCGCACACACTGCCTGTTGCCAAAGATGGGGTTCCCGGTACTGCAGGCACCAGTCAGATTTCATTTGTGCTGAGCAAGCCAGCTTCCACTTTGTTACCAAGGTTTCCCTGTCTACTGGGGCTAGGGCCTTTGCAACCTAGCTTTACCTGCTAGGGCGTCCGAACCCTGAGGATGTGGGGCAATGTGTAGCAAAGTGTAGCAGAGCAGGGGAGAATGTTAATGCTGTGCCTGTAAGTGCAGGGAAGAGAGGGCACTGTCGCAGGCATTCGCTGCACAGGGAGCAAGGACTGCTCCATGGATTATCAGCTGCCTTGAAGTCCTTCAAGGGACCTCCCGTGGAATAGGGCACTGAGTCCTGGCCCAAGCTGGTTGTTATTACGAATCAAAATTAGCAATACAGAGAGAAGAAGAATCTTAGACGAGCACAAGAGAATGACGTCCTCCCATTCCCTTGGGTCGCTGCTGGAACAGAAAGACTGGGCCAAGGGCAGTGGTGGGACTTCCAGTTGGCAGGCTCAGGGCACAGGAAGTGACTACGAGACCCTAATGCTGCCTTCTGGGAAGTAGGAGGAAGAGGACTGTAGGCTGAAGGGTGCCAGGAAGTATCAGGAAGACAGCATTTCGGTTCAGAAAGCATGCTCTCGATCCTCCCCAGAAGCCTGCCTCCCAGCTACAGCATAGACATGTATTTGATTCTGGGTCTCCATTTCCCCAATGGAGCTGGACAAAAAGCCAGGGAGATACCGGTCAGAAACAGCTTTGCTGCTTGACCCCCTAGGTTCCTGACACATTTACCCCAGTCACGTTCAATGCCCACTGAAACCGTGGCTGTGCTGCTGTGGAGTAAATTAGGGTTCATTGCTTCTCAACCTTTCGCCCAAGATCAAGTGTAGATTTGGGACTCAAATGACCAAGGCCATAGAAAAACATGAAAACCACTGAATCCAATCTTTCCCTCGGCATCTCCTAATCCTAACTCACGTTCTACTCTGTGGAAACAAGCAAACAAAGTCTTGTTCTGTCTTATCACATTAGGATCTTATGCATCCTTGGATGGACGTGCATAAGGTAAGGCTTCTGGCTTTACCTGTGTTCCAGATTCATTGCCATGGTGATGCTTCCCTCAGCTGAACAAAGAAATCAGTGGAGGTACGTGAGGGCAAGAAGGTTCAAAGGGTCTGTTGGCAGACTGTCCCCTGGGCCTTGTGTTAGTGGGAAAGACTGCGTCTCCAACACCAGCATCACCAGCACAGCGTGGGAGGGCTTCCTCAGCAATCATGTCATGCCAAGTGTTTCCACGGGGCTGTGGTTGATAGTCAGCCCCAGATGAACCATGTTTGTGGAAAAGTTGCGTCGCCCTGGCTCCAACCTCAAAACACAAGCCTCAAAATCGAATTTCATGAAGCTGAACCTCCTCAAATCCCTCCCCTTACTTCTTGGTCTTTATAAGGGATGGGCATCTGTTCCCAAGCATGATGGGGTAGGATCAGAGTTGTGTAACCCAAAGATAACCCTTAGTCCTCCCAGCTGCCAACTGCTCTGGGACTCAGGTAAGATGCTCTTCCCATCTCCGCCACTTTGGAGTTGTCCATCTGAGCAGAGGAAAGCAAAAGTATATAGAAGCAGGTGGGATTCCTGCTCCAACTCTGAAACATAACATAAAATGCCCCCTAAACAAAGAAACACCGATCTTCTAGGACAAAAGCAAGGCCAGGTCCGATGGGAGCTGAGTGCCACGTCCCAATGAACTCTTATCTTGAAGAGGATGTTGGATAAGCACCCAGGCTTGAGCAGTTCTAGATAGGACTGAAAGGATTGGTGTTTGCCTGCAGTCACGCATCTAGTTGTAAACATAGGTCTTTGATTTTCCTACCCAGTGCTCCCCCAACAAGAGTACACTTCCTGGAAGAGGTCAGTTAGAGAGTGTTTGTCCCTGAGGACCTGATGTCGGGTGTTTGAGTGGAGAGAAAGTGTTTTGAGAATGATGTACAAATGTGCTTTACACAATTGATGTGTGTATGGATTGCGATAACAGTTGTATGAGCCCTTCATAAAATGTTTTAAAAAAAAAAAGATGACCACCCACTCCTCCGAACCTCTGAAGGGCTGAGTAATTTACAATCTCTCGATACCACTTCATCTAACACATTTGGATGAGGTGTCTTCCCAAGATTTTCCTCCAGGGTGTTTGCTCTAAGAAAACATCCATTTGCTCCTTCATTTAAATGATTCCCTTTGGGTTGGGGCTTAAAGAATCAAATGTGTTTTCATTTTCTTGCTTTTGTTGTTTTTAAATTTTAGCTACCTAGAGATAGACTAATAGTTATACAGATAGGAATCCTCAGCTACTAACCAAAAGTTTTAAAGTTTGATGTTTTTTCCCCAGAGGTTCCAATAACCAGACACTGAAACCTCTATGGAGTTCAGTACTGCTTTAACACACATGGAACTGCCATAAGTTAAAACTGATTCCAAGGCAACGGGTAAATATTAAATAATACAAGAAGGGCTTCAAAAAACTTCATGGGGAATTTCATTATCTTTACATTCTACTTTTCCATGAACTTTTTAAAGTCCCCACATATATACAAGTGTCACTGGTATCCCTTCTCCACCTACCTGCTCTATAACAATGTTCGGTCTGCTCTACTGGCTCTAACTGTGTCTTGCCTTGGCCTAAAAAAGTGAAGCAGACAGGAGGCCCTCTCAGACCTGCTCCTCTTCTCTATGGATGGCTTGTATTGCACCTACGTTTGTCTTGTTAAAGACCCTAGCCCTTCAGAGCACCGCCTATCCTCAACTATTTTCTCGCTTGTGAGAGTCTGACTATCATTTATTATTAAATCACCCCATTTCCCAGCACAGCTCCTCCCAGTCTCAAATTCTGCCCTGTCTAGGCCTCAGTGTTCTAGAAGTTCCCTCATCTAAATGCTCTCTGGGCCTAAATACAAATATTCATGATGGAAAATCCTATTCCCTGCTTTCCGGTTAGTGTCTCCTTGTTAGCAAGAAGCTGTCTGGCCCACAGATAACAACTGGGATATGCCGTCATTAAGAGTATATTTTTAAATGACAAAAGGGCACGTTTTAAAGTAAAGTCCTCTTGAAAATCAGCTTCCTTCCAACCCAATTACATCTCAGCCTCCTGCTCAGAAGCTCTTTATACGACGTGATTCCAGCTCCCATTGGCCACCGGGTATTTAAGGAGTGTTTCCTTGGCAACAGGGAAAGCCCAGCCACCTGAGACAGGATGTGGAGGACAGGGTGCTTTATCTTATCTCAGGACCCTGAGCCAGTCACCACAGAGCCGGGTTAAGGGATCTTGTATCATCTAAGATGTGGCAGGCCCTGCCACCACCGTTGTCTCCACCTTACATACAACCCTGGTGTGACTATTCGAACTGAGCTAGGGAAGGGAGGAAGGAAAGAGTCCACGGGGGCCTGGTTGTCACTAAGCTCAACACAGCACTGTTGAAGAAGCAAGTACCAAGGCAGACAGAGTTGCCTCTGGAGCAAACTTCGAGAGCTCTGGGCCTTCACAGGAAACGATTCTGCAATCCCTTTCATATCAGAGTTAACAACAGGGTTTGGTTGTGTGTGTGTGTGTGTGTGTGTGTGTGTGCTGGTTTTCCTCTTGCAAGTTTGAGTCCCAACACAAGCCATGTTCAATTCCAACCAAAGCCTCACAGCTATGGCCACTTCTGATAGACATCACAGGTCATTCAACACCCTGGTATCACAGACCACACCTTGACACCCCACCACCACCAGAGGATCCCCTGATAGGCAATGAGCCAGTCCTCTATTATCCACAAGGAAATATCCAAACTCAAAAATGCATGATGTGTGTCTGCCCTCTGTTAAAACAGCTAGTCTTCAGCCATCCCAAGGCTCTCCCACTGTCATATGGTAGACTGAAATTCCCATGAGTTTTCCCATGTGTCCAAGACCACCTTCCACAGCCCTTCACATGTGGTAGAGCTGAGGAGCTCTGCCTCACTCATCTGCACAGATGGAAATTCCTACTCCACCTTCAAGGAGGAAAACCCCGGAACTCCCCCCAGCAGACTTTCCACATCCCAACATCACTTGGCTGTCTACACACTGCCAATGTTCAGCCCAGGCTTAAAGGACTCTCACCAAGGATTTACATCATCTCTAAGTGTAAGAATAAGAGCTCTCCTGATATGGTGGTTCCGAGTTGGGCTGCAATCCACAAAGTCCACAGTTCATAAGCAATAGGTGCCCCTCAAGAGAAACACTGGGCTTCCTACTCCCGTAAAGAGCTGCAGTCTCAGAAACTCACGGGGGCAGTTCTTCCCTGGCCTATAGGGTCAGTATGAACTGGCATCGACTCAATGGTAGTGAGTTTTGATTTAGAATGGCAAGAATGATCTCCCTTCTTCTTTGCGGTGGCTGTCATTAACAAAGTATAGAGATGGGTTTATGTGTTTTATGTATGTGTGTGCTTAATTCCTTAATCCCATCATGATAAGAATGTGCTTTGTGACCCCTTTAATCACTAGTGTTCCCACCCAAGCTGCTGACAGCATTTTGGCCTTCTGGGCAGCCACTATAGGTGTGTGTGCAGGTCCCTAAGCCAGCACTTCCTTACACACAACACCGGGACTCCCTCAGCCCACTGTTGGGGCTCCACACTGTGGTTTGCAGTGGACTGTAGGAAACTCCCCTTATGAAGTTCATTGCCCCATTCTCCTTCTTGCCTTATTCACCTGTTGGCCTTCCTTGAATTTGAGGTTTCTGATCTACCTAACCAATCGCCTCCCCCTAGATGCCAATCCAGAACAACTGACTTCCAGTCCCTGTAAGAGAAGATGCGGAGACGAAGAACTCTGGAGAAGATCCACTTGCATCAGCACTAGTCAGAACCAAACCTCATTCTCAGCTGATCAACTCACCTGTTCCTCTCTCTTCTCCCACTGTGCTGGGTACTCTGCACTCCTCACCCATCTCGAGACCTGTGTATGAACGTGTCCCACTCTGGAATCTGGAGGAATTCTTTGGCTTTGACCTCACACCCCTGCCTCAGCCACAATTCACCAACATTCTGAGTACGGTGTCCCTGTGAAAATACACACCCTTCCCAGCCTTGCCTCCAGGACACTGGAGCTGGACCTCTGGCCCAGGAAGCAGAACTTGTTGATAACCAGACTCTCTTCTATGCAAACAGTTTGCTTGTGGCACTTCCTGTTTGAAAACCCTCTGAGCCATGTACCGACACGACCACCCTACAGACGCACCGGTCTCAGCACCAGTTTCGGCAGAAGGAACCCTTATGGGGCTCCAGTGACTGTCACTGCCTTCAGTGGCATTGCAGAAGGAGAGCGTGAGGTCCGAAGACTTACCTTGCGCATGTCCTTGCCAAAGGTCTCACTATAGGTCGTGCCAAGGATTTCAAACTGCACATAGGGATTTGAGCTATCCTCTCGAAACTCCATCACGCCTGTGAGGCCAGTGATGTGGCCCTGCAAGAGAAGAGGGAGAGCCATTGAGGGGGTGGAAAGGCAAAGGGAGAAGAGGAGGGGATTGCAAGTGCTTGGGGGG
>NW_022105908.1:9237384-9239962 GCF_000313985.2 Echinops telfairi | reverse complement strand
GAGTAGGGTCACCAAGAAGCGGGAAATCGAGCGTCAAGGATGCCTTGAACAGACTGTCAAAAGGAATGATTCTCCAGCAGTGCTCAGACCTTGGACGAGACGCCACACTTCCCAGATCCTTTCTTACATGGAAAGTCCACAAGACTTGTATCTGCCTCCGTTTGTTTCAAATATCTGCTGGGCACCAAGCACTGTGCTAGCTGGCAATTTGCAGCATGACCCTTCCTTCAGTCCCTGCACTCCTGGACCTGAGTCTTGCTCCAGGTCCTAATTCCAGGTCCTCCTCTTCGTCCAAGCCACGAGAGGTCCAGCAGACAGCGGTGCGTGGCAAGAAGTCGCCAGGCAGCAACCATGAGGGTTAGGAGCTACAACCCAGTTCGAATCCTGGCTTTGCTACCTGGCTCGCCTTTGATGAGCCATTTTTGACTTTTCGACTCCATTATTGGGTTAACACAGCTCCTTCATCACACCACTGTCAGGATTAGTGGACACCGTGCAGCTGAGGCCCAGGCTGCTGTAGAAAGCGCCAACCTTTTCTATAGACTCGTTGGGCTTCCTGAGTGCAGCAAATGTGGAACACTTAGCCTGGGGAGACTGCTTCTTGCTTCCAGCCTGGGGCTAAAAGCCAGGCTCAGAAGGGTCTGACTCAGCTAAGGGCTGCACCGGATTCAAACCCACACCAGAACTAGGTTACTGTCACTGATGCTACACAATTTATCGTGAATAAGGCTCCTAACACGATAGATTTCCTTAAACACTCTTTTGAAGCCTCTTCACTTTGACGCGCATTCACCCTAACAAGTCTTCCATGGGTTAGACAATTCACTTTCAACTCCATCGGCTAATTTGGTATGGGTCCTCAGCTCATGGATATATCTCAAATGAAGAGCAGCTTTGCATGTGCGTGAGTATACATTTCACATGCACATTCACACAGACGTGCATGCAAGGAGGTCCTGGCCGGTTAGCATGTGCCAGTGTCCACTGAAAAGAACATTTCTTTTGCGGATTGTGCGTGTAAAGGAGTGTAGCAGATAGTAGCTTAAAAACTACTTTCCCTTAAAGGTTATCTCAGGCACGTTATTTAACTGAAGCTCCGTCTCCTGGTCTTTGCAATGGAGATGATGATGATGATGATGATGATGATGATGATGATGATGATACAGAGCATCAATCATTAGAGACTGCCAGGGTGGTGCCAGAAAGTGTTGGGGGACGAAAGGTTTGTGGGAGGGAGCAAAGGGACCTACTGCCGAGCAGTAGCTGGATAGAGCAGAGAGTGGGGAAGGGGAGCAGGGCTGTAAGGAGGGTCCTGATTTGGGGCCTCCGCTTGAAAGGGCATTCTGAACGTGCACCTTTTTGATAGTGTCCAGCATGGACCTCCCTCCATTCCATGGCTTGGTCGACTTCCGGATACAGTTGAGGCTGGCCATGCTGTGCCATTTCCGGTCCTCTAGCTTCCTGTGGAAGGCGTTGGCCAGCATCAGAACACTGTCATACAGGTAGAGGTTGGAGATCTGCAAAGACAAAGGCGATGAAACCCTTTCTATTGGGCCATTTCGAGAGGGGAGAAATGAGAACGCTATGGCGGCACAGAATGTTGACACTAAGACATGGTACCTAGAGATCTATGCCACAATCCTCCAGCTTCCAGCTGATCATTCAAAAACTCCAGCTAGCTGCTGGCGTCCTGGAATCATAAGACCTACTCTTCCATCAGGAACCCGAGTGGTGGCAGATCCACATAAAAGCACCAGGAGATTCATAACCAAAACTGAGACATGCACACAGCTTTGTGCAAGTCTGTGGGGAGCATCTCGGTCTCAGAAGGCAAGGAGGGATAACAACAGATATTGGAAGCATAAGTAGAAACCTCAGTTATAGGGGTAATATACAACACGGCAAAGAGCATGGCAAGGAGAACACAACACTTGTGAGCAAATCCAAAGGACAAGGTGCTTGAGGATCTAGGACAGGGACCGTCAACTTTTGTTGTAAAAAACAGACAGTAAATATCCGAGGCCTCACACTCTCTGGTGCACTCTCACACTACTCAATTCTTCCCTGTGGTAGGTACATACTCTCATGTCAACTTGAAGCTGTATAAAAGTGAAGGGGTGGAGTTTAGCCTGCCAATCACGTCACAGCCTGATGCCCCCTCCTTGTGGGTGTGGCCTTCTCATAAGTAGGACCCTGGGAACCTCTCCTTCTCTCCCTGCCTTCACCTTCCTGCTGGCTGAACCTGATTATTCCAGAGCCCTGTGATGTTACCATCACCACTGGATGCACATGACCTTGAACCCACCAACTTGTGATACTCCTGCATTCTGCATCATTGCTTGTGACTGTGTGAGTCTGAAGAGGGACTTAAGGCCTTGAGTTGGACAGGGCTGGGATGTTTTCTTGGTATATCATTACTTCTCCATATAGAGCTCTTTATCACACATATATGCATGTCTCTGGATTTGTTTCTCTAGCCAACCTGGCCTAACACGTGCTCTTATAGCGCAAAAGTGGAAATAAAGCGATTGCCAGTCATTTGTCTCAGGCTTGACCACCTCACATGTGTTGGAGTTGA
>NW_022105908.1:9233270-9236689 GCF_000313985.2 Echinops telfairi | reverse complement strand
ACATCTGAGAAGACCCTCTCCGCTTATTCATGCATGATAAAGCTAGATAAAGTAGACCCATGCCTAGGGGAAACTCTCTGGAATAAGATTGTGAGTGAGAATTCACGACTAAAGACTTGAAATCCCAGTAAGAAGTATGGGGGCCCAGACTGCTTGTAAGACCCAGGGATAAGGGCAGATAGAATACACCCTTACTGATCTATATGGATAAAAATGGATCCCACATATTGCCTGTACCCGCTACAGTGTATGGGAAAGGAGGACAGCCTTGCTTTCTTGCCCTTCAACCCCCAATCCTTAAGAGGGCATCATGGAGCACCAAGACGAGGGGCAAAAGGGAAGGGAGTGGGGGAGAGATAAACACATCTTCCATCAGATGTGTTGCTCCTCAACTGATAGCTGTTATGCAAGCCGCCATCCTTAAAGCGGGTCAAGGGGATTGTATTCTGAACACCTAAGCAGCACCGAGCTGCTAAAAATATTCCAGAAAATCAAAGTCACTGAATAAAAATAGGAGTATATGTAGGCTTCACAGGGCTCCTGCAAAGATCAAATAGGATCCTTGGGCTGTGGGAAGAACCCGTTACCTCCCACCATTCCCCAGTATGCCCTTTCCTTCCCAAATGTTTCCATGCCTCGTCCCCAGCCTGCACAACTGGCCTTTCATGTTGTAGTCTAGATGATTCCAAAAGGAAAAGCATCGACAAAGACTCTGGGGATGGAAACTATCCAACAGAAATGATGGTGACATTAGAGGTAGGCCAAGGCCAGAAGGCAGAGCACCGATAGCATCCATTATGTCACAGCTTAATGGCATATCTTTAAGGGTTAGTTCCTTCTTGACATAGACGGAGAAGATTGCTTCCTCTCTGTCCTGATCATGACTGCAGAGCCCGGTGCTATCATCATCGTCAAGTGTCCTTGATTTTGACTATTGTTAGTATAGGGATGAGAACCACTAAATCTGCAGATCTGAAACTTCCCCATGTTGGGAGTGTGAGGAGTGGGTGGAGATGGAGACATGGGTGGATGGACAGAAGCTGTTGCTTCCGTGACAGCAGAGGGCACGGTTATGCTCACCACTAGAAACCTGCTTTCTGCTGCCATCCTACAAGAAGCACCGTGTGGAAGCCTGAACACACGAATAAAGTTAACCACTCCTTTCTTCTCAGTTCCTCACCATTCAGGATCCCTCACAGAAAAGTCATTTCTTGACATGCCTTCCTCTCTTGGGGAATACAACTCCAAAATGGAGATGCTGGTATAAAGGACTGTGAGTGGTTTTTGCGTTGACTTGAGTTTTCTTATTTCCTGTTTCCAAGAAGTTAGCTCAATCCTGATTTCCGTGGACAGTGTGAGGGTTTCTCTTCTCAAGACATTCAGGCATCTCCCAGCCACCCACTCATATTCAGCGCTATTGAGCCAGCAAGGACTGTTTGATACCCTTCTGCCTCTGACCCACGTACATGCAGACTCAGCCACACATTGGGGCAGCACCACACCAGTTGTGGCTCAGAACAGGGAACTTCTCATTTGTGCCCCAGCATTTCGGTTCACACTGAATTAAGGTACTTCACAGATGCATCAATGCAGAGAGGCCTTCCGTGGAGAGAATAAAGCAGGGTATGACTCATAGAGGCTATGAGATCCCTCGGCACTCCCACAAGCATGTCTGCTTTGAAGGATAAAAACATCTCCATGCAAAGAAGCAGGCCTAACTCATGCTCTCTTCCAGTCATAGCTATAGGTCTTCCCTCTGCCTTGACATCACCCTGGGCATTCTCTTCCATGATGTGCTATGTAATGTCAGAGCTGTTTGCCTCACTAAACTTTTAAGCTACTTAACGAAGGGACTGCATATCTCTTGTGTATCTCTAGCTCTAGAGACCTCACATATATCTCTAGATCCTACCACCACCCAAGGCATATTGCTATAAAGCCAGCTTACTGTTTATTGATACACAGATGCATGGTGGATAGATGGGGGAATACAGGATGGGTGATGATAGATGAATGGGTATATAGATAGGTCCATGGATACATGGGCAGATGAATGAATGGATACGTGTATGGATGTATGCAGGCATCAATAAATGGATGATTTGATGAATGGTCAGTGGATAGATGAATGGTTGGATGGATGGATTGATGAGTAGATGGGTTGACACGGTGAGTGGGTGAATGAGAGAATGGATGATGGTAGATGGATAGATGCATGTGGATGGATGGATGGATGGATGGATGGATGCCAAAGAAATTATATATTGACACTGGTTCCCAAAATCAAAATGCAGAAAATATAGTAAACAGACACAAGGAAAAAGAGATTTGAGGACAGAGTTTTGACTAGGTAAGGAGCCCCCTTTGCTCAAACAACAATGTGCTTCCCTTTGATAACTTCCCTATAAGGTCTCGAGAATTCCCACTTGGAGTTGTTTCTATATATTCCATTCACTCCTGTCCTCTTTCCTGGTAAGATTCTGATTCACTTCTTCTAGTTCACATCCTACTTCAAGGTTAATCTGGATGCTATTGATCTCCGTGCCCACAGTCTGCTCTCCAATCACAGCGTGCCTATGTAGGAGACCTACTGTAGTCACTGTTATGCAAAGAAAAGGAAATGGGACCCTACTTTCACAGTCCAGTTGCCCGTAGAAGGGACTTGTGAGTAAAACCCAGAGTAAATAGCTAACCGAAGCCTCTACTTAGAGCCCACGGTTTGGGTGCAGGTGAACAGCTAGCAAAGCTTCCTGAGTGTGTGGACACTAGCTAGGCCCAGACAAATAGAAAGAAAGAAAAAAAAAATTCCTCAAGATATGTAGGTCCAGATCATTGTCAGCGCTAAGATCATAAAAAGATCCTGAGCCTGGAAGAAGTCTTATAAGAAAGAGGCTCTCAACTGATAAACAGCTATTATTCACTGGTGAGAAGGGGCCATCATCTCAGTATAGGGGCACAGAAGGATAGATTGACCTTATGTCGCTCCTTTATACCTCAGATAAGACACAAAACAACATTTCTCAGCAGATGTAAGAGGAACAGAGTGGATTCTGTGCCCATTGAAGTTTTCTCCCCTGCAAGTAGGAGTCCAGGGCTCTGGCTAATCTAGAGCTTGAGATCTATCAGCGCTTATCATGACAAAGAGTCTTGGAACGTTGTGCCACATAGAAATAAGGGGCCTACCAACCATCAAATTGAGTGCTTACCAAAAACGATAGAGATGACCAAGGGCCATGTGATAGTCTGGGTACTTTAGAGAAGCAAATCCACAGAAATTCATATGTATACGACAGAGTTCTACATAAAAGGTAAGTGCATATCAAGAAAGCATCCCACCCCAGTGCTGCCCAAGCCCACAAGTCCAACATTAACCCATATGTACAACACCAGTCCACAAAGTCCTCCTCCATCTCACAAAA
>NW_022105908.1:9219762-9230883 GCF_000313985.2 Echinops telfairi | reverse complement strand
GTGTCGGGAAGGTGAGCATCATGGAATGCCAAGTTTAATAGAACAAAGTGTTCTTGAATTGAGGGAGTACTTGAGTGGAGGCCCAATGTCCATTTGCTACCTTAATACTAAACATTATATATATATATGAACATAGATCTATGTCCCCGTCATCATCATATATAAATATATTTACATATGTGCATGCCTGTGTTTAGACCTCTGTAAATTCTCTTTGCCTCCTAGTTCTTTCTTCTCTTTCCTTTTACTATCCTCTTGCCCCACTATCATGCTCAGCCTTCATTTGGGTTTCAGTAATTCCTCTGAGTTACATCACCCTTGATCAAGCCCAACCAGGCCTCTTACACCCTCCTCACCACTGATTTTGGATCACTTGTTGTTCCCTTGTCCCTGGATTTGTTAACATCACTTCCTTTCTCCAACCTCCCCCCTCTCCCATGTCCCCACAAAAGCGTTGGTCCTGTTGCTTTCTCCTCCAGATTGTTTATCCACCCTATCTTATCTAGAATTTTGATTTTTATAAGAATAGACAGCCTTATCATTCTCCCATGGAGCAGCTGGTGGGTTTGAACCACTGACCTTGAGATTAGCAGCTCAGTGCTATCTCACCACACCTCCCAGGTGGGAGGGCCTTCAGAGAGAAGACCTCAAAGTCAAAATCATTGTCGTCAAGTGGATACCAACTCATAGCAACCTTATGGGGCAGAGTAAAACTGTCCCTGTGGGTTTTCAAGACTGTAACAGTTTACGGGAGTAGAATGCTCCACCTTTCTCCCATGGACTAGCTGGTGATTTTGAACTGCTGACCTGGCAGTTAGAAGCCAAATGAATAACCTAGGCAACTAGGACTCTGAGGGGAAGGAAAAAAAGAGAGAGACAAAGAGGCAAAAAGAGAGATTACCTCTGCCAAAATACTTAAATTCATATGTCTAGCCTCCCGAATTCTGAAACAATAAATTCCTGTTCTTTAGGAAAGCCATCCATTTTGTAGTGTTTTGTCATAGTAGTTCTAGGAAATGCAGACAGACAGCAATTCCCCATGTGTGGCAACTATCCAAACTTCTATTTGTACTTTCATTTGGGGGAATGCAAGGACAAAAGGAAATGGAAGGGGAAATAAAGGACATCTAGGGTCTCCGCGAGTCAGCATCAATAGCAACTGAAAGAGTGAGTGAGTGTAGGCTCTTGTCTTCAACATGGCTATGATGATCCTTTTCCCAGGGGCATCCCCAGGGTCAGGCACAGGGATCAGACTGGGGACCATGAGGAAGCCAGACTGAGATCTGGGAACCTCATCCACCTTCTTCCCAATGCCTCTGAGGGCTGAAGTTTCAGAGTCAAGCAGGGGTTGCCTCTGGCTTCAGCACTTGTGAGTCAAAAGGTCTAATAGATGTCTACCTGCTGAAGCCTCAATTGACATCTGTTTATCCAGACACTACATCCCTGGTCTCCTCCCTCACCACAGATACACAATCACTGCGGTCAAACCCTGGGCTTGAGTTGGTCTTTCAGGAGTATCTGCTATGAGGTGCTGCCAGGCTGTCCTTTGAGGGCACGGCCACATCTCTCCCTGGGGTGCTCTATAAAAGTACTGGCACAGGAATGCCAGAATAGGGTTCTCTACTGTACTACTATCCAGTCTCTCGGAAGAAGATGGGTCATGCCTACTGCGTCCCGACCTTTGAGTTGCTGGGCTTGTGCAGCCTCTTGAGTGGCACTCTTAGGAAGGGGGAATGAGATAGGTGCTTTTTGGATCACCAGGTCCTCGTACACTGTTCAGATGCAAGTTCTCGAGCTAAGGAATCGCTTGGTGTCTTGTCTAAATGGATTCCCACGGGTGCATGTGGCTGCCGTAAGTCACCCCCGCCCCTGCCCCCTGCCCCCTGAGATCACCATTGGTCACCTCACTTCCCGGTATAAGGTGGTCTCTTCTACGCCACCTGCTGAACACAGCAGCACCCTAGTGGGTGCAGACCTGCAAGTCAATTTCTCCACAGTTAGTATTGCTTAGCCCCCAGCAGGGGCCTAGCAACTTCCTTCCTCCCTGCAGTCACTGGCACCCTTTCTTGTCTCTCGCTATTTGCCACAGACACACAGAATGCTGAAAGGACTCTTTCAGGCCCGGACTCCTTGACACAAGCTCTTTTGCCTACTTTGAGCCTGCTACAAAATAGGGATTAAAATTCCCAAATGTATTTGAGGATGGAGAGGAAGACGAGAACATTTGCAAAACGTGTAACTCGAAGAAGGCATACCCTAAGTGTGTCCTGGTCATTTGTGCAATTGGTGAATGACTATGTGAGAATGAATAGCTTTAAACCTGTTCTTTGAAAGAAACACTAAGGTAAAGAGATGGCAACGTATTTGCAAAGAGGATGCTTCTGTGTGGACTGCAAGTGATGCTCCAGGGGGAAAGATACAGGAATTCTATGCAGAAAACCTCTCAAGGGAGTTGTACCCCTTCAAAGATGGAGGCCACTGTGTCCATAAAGTGGAAGGATTCTAACTTGCATTTCTGCAGCCCCCTACCAAGTCGAGGGGGTTCAGAAAGAAATGGGAACGCAGAAAACAGAGTCTCCAGCTCTTGGTTGGGAGCTCCAGTTCTTGTGAAATGAAGTCAGATACCCCTGGGGGTGGATAATTAAAGACCAGTCAACACAAGCAGACTGAGAGCCAGCAAAGACAAAATTGATCTTATTTTTTAAGAGTTAGCCCTAACAATTCCTGTGACAACAGTCGCTTTATTTTATTTAGGAAAATACCTTGTGTCAGCAGGAGCAAAGGTTACCAGGAAGCTTGTTCAATTGATCGTTATGAGAAAATTAAGAGTTTCTTTTGATTCGGAGCACAGAGAGATAGGAGACTGGCGGCAAGAGCATGCATCTGTCTGCAGAAGGTGTGTGTGTGTGGTGGCGGGGAGGTGTTAAATGTTCTAGAAACAAGACATTTAGAGGCTGTCTGGGTAGCTACAGTATAAGGCCCATCCACTGGCCCAACATTCACCATGTTTAACATCATCGCTGATGTTATAATGCTTTGCATGGTTGGGGATTTGATGTCATTGCTGAATTAAGAAAGGGTCTGATGTTCTTATATGGGTGACTCTAAGGTGGGGCATATTACTTTGAGAACTAAGGTGAACCTGACCTAAGCCCTGGTGTTCTCAATCGCCTCATATGCATGTGAAAATTGGACACCGAATAAGGAAGACCTAAGTAGAATCGATGCATTGCAATTGTGGTGCTGGTGAAGGATATTGAAAGTCATAGGGACTGCCGAAAGAGCAAACAGATTTGTCTTGAAAGAAGTACAACAAGGATGGCGAGACTTCATCTCACATACCTTGGATATGCTGTCGTCAGACAGCAGTCCCTGGAGAAAGACGTCGTGCTTGGAAGGGAGGCAGGGAAAAAGAGACAGGCCACTGACCGAATGGATGGACCCGGTGACTGCGATGATGGGCTCAAACATAAGAACAATTGTGTGGATGGCACCGGACAGGGTGTGGTTTCATTATACACAGGCACACTATGAGTAGGAACCAAGTTGTTGGCACACTAACAACAACAGGTGGAGGAGAGGCGGTATTGATTCTCCAGCAGCAGGATTAGGACCAGGTGTTGATAGATAGATAGATAGATAGATAGATAGATAGATAGATAGATAGATAGATAGATAGATATACACCAGTTTTATCAAGTTGATTCAGACTCATAGCAACCCTTATGTGTCAGTGTAGAATTGGGCTCCAAAGCATTTTCAGGGACTGATTTTCCTGAAGAAGTTCATATGGATTTTTCTTAGGTTCTGTTGGGTGGATTTGAACCCCCAGCCTTTTGTGTAGCAGCTGAGAACAGCATTAACCATTTGCATGACTGCAGAACTCCTCATGAAAATATAAGTCTTTTTGAAACATACTGAACCCTCAAAACAGCTGACAATTCTAATCAGCTCTAGAATTCAGCTGACTGGACCACTGAGCAACCCAGGATGGAGAGACCCTGACAGTCCTTGTTGGGAAGAGTCCCTGCAGTGTACCGAGCTGTCTGCCTTCCATGGACTCTCTTTCATTTACTGATTCTCAGCAGTAAATCTAAGGAGTACAGAAGTGGGAAACTAGGGTGGGAGGAGTGGGGAGGGAGAGCTAGAAATGCTTTATTAGTGTAGTGAGGGCAGAGACGGATCTCATCACGACATTCAACAATTGTATAATGAGAAATTCCAACTGCCGGGGGCATTTTATAACACCATATTAGGCCTCATAGTTTAATTCAAGAATCAGACTCCACACTGACCAGACAACATGGCTTATACAATTTTCCCATTACCCTTTAGAAACGTATTTAAATACAAGTTAGATGGTGATGTGATAATGCATCTGTTATTTCTATTGTAGTCCTGATGTCTCTAGCAATCCCACTCCAAAACAGAGTACATTGCAGCATCCTCTGTGCAAGGCTGGAATGAGTCTTTGCAAAACCTCGGGCTCTTAAGGACTGGCTATCAGTTTTATTATTGGTTGAGTCAGGCAAGCCCTAAATAACTTGTCAAGAAAATAAGACAATGTTTTGTAGGGGAAAGCAAACAACAGCATTGCACACTGGCAAATGTGAGGACTTCTCGGTCACTAGAAGCCACTTATGTAGGTATTTTTCTTCCCAGGGATTGTCTCTGTACTAAATAGGAGCCAAATTGATTTGCTGTAATAGCGCTCAGTTGGCTTGGAACACAGAAAGCCCTGACCACAGGCCTGATAGAATAAGACAGAGTTTCTGAGGCCAGCTCAGTGGAGAAGCCCAGAGATGGATGATCTTGTAAAAAACCTCCTGTTATGGATCGTACGCACTGAAACTTCTAAACCAGGATGTCATCCTGAGTGCAGCGTCTGGAGGAAGAACCAAAGATGGACTCAAGAGCTTCATTTTCATCAAGACTTTCATTCATTTCATCAAGACAAAGTTAATAAGCCATGACGACATAAACGTTTCTTTTTTCTTGAATAGGTTGTTCTAAACATGTTAGCGTCTTCTCAATAAATCTCACCGCTAGAGGCTAGTAGAAATTAGTTTGTCTTCTATACTGTCATTAGGAAATAAGTGGTAATAGTTACCAAGGAAACCTGAAGAGAGTGGCTAGTAAATGAGATGAATCTACAACCTGCCCAAGTGGTGGTTGGGCAGGATGAGTAGATCAATCCACATTTCTCTCTCTCTGATGATACCACTATACAAGGAAATAGATACAACAAAAACAGAGAGAGATTCATTTGGTAATGTGTTAGATTTGCTTATATGAAAGAATTTATAGAGAAAGCTTAAAATGTGAAGACCTATATGCTTATTGAGGGTCTCAATGAGCATAGTCTGATGTGAAGAGCTAAGCAGGGTCTTAAAAATGTGCCTGCTCATCTCCCGTGCAAGACAGCTATAATTGAGTGTCTGAGCGAGGGAGGCAGACGATAAGCAGAGCAGGAAATCGGTGATAAAGGGCTGAGCATACTGTGAACGTGTTCATATCTGCACACAAGGAAGTTAGGCAGGCTAAATCATACAAGAAACAAAGCAAAAATGAGTGCAGGGGAACCTTGAACACACCTGGGCCTCTATTCGGTAATGATAACACTGTGAATAGCCCAGGCCCAGTTCTAAATGCTTTCTATGTGCTGTCTTATGTAACTTTCATTAGAACTTGAAAAGCAATTGCTGCCAACTCCAATTCACAGCAACTCCATGTGCGTCAGAGTAGAACTAAGATCTGATGTGTCGGATATGCAACCAACCTCAACAAGCTTTGAGTCCATGCAAAGTGAGCCATCACAGGTCTTGAGAAACTCATATGCATGCACCATCACAACAGTGTTTACCCCTAAGCCCCGTGTCCCTCCCCCCACACATCTGCGCAGCACACTGCAATGCAGTGGGAAGTAGAAGCCCTTGGCCCTTCTAGTAGAATTGATGTAGTTTGATTATGCAAGAACTTAGAAAGAGGTTTGGAGGGGTGAGGATCAAGAGCAAAGATGGCATATGTTTGAAGAAAGATGAAGCCCTTCAAGGGGGCCACCTGGGGAGACATTCCAGAGATGAACCCAAATTCCCTGAAACCACATTGACTGACTCCCTTCCCCACCTGTTAGTAAGGTGGAGTAAAAAATTACAGAGGTTCCATGAGGGAGATTTATAGGTTCTTGCCTCTTCTTTCAAGCTCTAGAAGGAGAATTAAGAATAGGCTAGCAGTATCCAAAATATGAAATCTTGAAGAGAGAGTCTTTCACCTCTGGGATAGTTACATCATTCCATGTCAACTTGATATATGGAATGTAGGGGTGGAATCTTGTCTGCCAATCAGGTCACAGCCTGATGGTACCTCCTTTTGGGTGTGGCCTTCTCATGAGGAGGGCCCTGGGAACCTCCCCCTCTCTCTCTGCCTTCAGCTTCCTGTTGAAGAGCCACAAGGGAGCTGCCAGAGTCCTGTGATAACCCCATCACCATTGGATCCACAAGAATTTTCACCCACCAGTCCATGCTTTCTCTGAATTCTGCATTATTGCATGTGATTGTGTGAGTCTGAAGAGGAGTTTATAGACTAGCATAGGACTGATGAACTAGTATTTGACTATGGACTTGATCTGGACTGGTCTGGGATGTTGGCTTGATTTATAATCACTTCTTAATAAAAAGCCCTCTCTTACACATATACATGAGTGTCACTGGATTTGTTTCTCTACTCAATCTTTTATAAAACAACCTCTTTCACCCCTCTATAGGTACTGCCTTGTAAAGAGGCCTTTAGTCTCTGTACCAACTCTTGTTATAGACCATCAGCAGCTTGTTGTTGTACAGTGCCATCACACTGATTCTAACCCACAGTTATCCTACGCACAACAGAGTGAAGTATTGCCTGGCCCTCGGACACTCTCAATTGTTCCTATGCTTGAGTCCACTGTTGCAACCACTATGACAATCCATATCCTTGAGGGCCTTCCTCTTTTTCACTTCCCTTTAATTCACCAAGCATGCTGTTAACTGGGAGTTACTCCAACTAAAAACAGTGCCTTCTGTTTCTCCACCAACCAAGACAAGAATTTGATGGTTTACTTCTGTTTAGATACAGAAATTTCAAAGAACTTGTAGAAAAATTCTATTATTTTTTATTTTGCTTCAAATTTTTTAAAACCTTCTGCTAGGGGGTAATAGAATGGCTTCAATGTTTTGCAAGTGATACATCTCACAGCCCACTCCAGGGATTACAATCAAACCCCTCCTCAAAATAAGTGCCCCCTCATTAAGCAGCAGCAAGTTCATTTTCGTGATAAGGTAATACCAACTTGTCCTGGCAGGGGTCGAACACTCAGGTGGCAGAACAATCCCATCTCCATTCTGAAAACCGTGACACTGGGTGGGTAGTTGTTGACTGGCGAGCAGAGCAAAGGCAATAATTACTGGGAAATTTACGTAAACCTAATTGGGAGTAGTATAGCTCTGCTACGTGCTGTTCAACCCTCCAGTCACTCTGAGAAACAGAGATGAGGCTGTCTACACCCATAAAGATATAACATCTACTGTATGAACAAGATGGCGGCCAGGTAGAATCACCCACCCAGTGGTCCTATTGTTAGATCAGAAAAGGAAGAGACAAGGAGGCCAAAATTGGGAGGCCAGGTGCTAGAAATAGAATTCAATTGTACTTGGGTCTGTGGTTCAGATCTCCACATGTGGTTTTCACCCATGAAACTATTTGAGGGCTTGCTGAAATGCTCTAAGTTCACCATGTCTGCCCACGGGTTCTGCTAATCTCTCACCAGGTCCAACAGGGTGGCATGCATCTCCCCTCTCTGCCCAGGTACAGACTACATCTGACATTCCCTTTCCTCCTCTGCCTAGATGCCTGCATGGGTAACCGTAGATATTTAGACACAAATTTTCTGCAATTAGATATTTACCTGTGGCAGATCGCAGATCCCCAGAACACAGCCCACAGAGCTGTGTGTCAGAGAGCCAGGAGTGACACAGAAGGGCAGCGGGATAATTCAGATACAGTGGGCCCCAAGCCTCATTGGCTTATCTGGTCCCCCTTCCCTGGGGATAACATGGCAGAGTCCTGATACCAGAGCACCCTACAAGCCCATTATGAAAACGCTGTGTTCCATGTGTAACTTTGAATGAAAGCCACCAGGAACCTGGTCCATTAACATAGCTTTAACAAAACAAAACAGGAAAAGCCAACAGGAATTGGAAGCCACAGCCCAGGCCAAAAGTTGGTTCTACTAGTTTGGGGCTTCACAAAGAGTCTTCCAAAGACTGTTAATAGTGGCCAGAACCCTTCCAATAGGGCTGCACCCAGCTCTGTAACCCTACCGCAAGATCACCGAGGTCCTGAAAACACGTCCCCACCCCCCACCAGGACACACATGGACCTGAACCTGCAGCTCTCCCATAGATCCACCCTGGTTCCAAGACTCCCTAGAGAGACCACCCCAGCCTTCCAGCTCCCCCACCAATCTGCACCCAGCCTGTGGCTCCCCACAAGACTGTCTCAGATCTGCAGCTCCCTTGCAGGAACACCTAGGCCCTGTGGCTCCTACGCTGGGGCACCCACTATTCTATGGCTCTGTGCCAGGCCACACCCAGCCCTGCAGTTCACTTGCTTTCCATCCCGGCACTGTAACCCTATCACCATTCCAACCCCGACCTGTAGCCCCAGGCTGCACCTGGACCAATGACTCTTCAGCAGGCTTGTCCCAGCTCCATGACAACCCCTTCTGGGAAGTCCTGGACCCAGCAGCTCCTCCATGAAACTGTCCCAGCCCTGAAGCTTCCATGGCAAGCTGCCTCAGGCCTCATGGCTCAGCCACTGTGCCAACCCTGGACCATCCTCTATACCATCAGCCCTCCCTGTACTGGCAGCCCAGTCTGCCAACTGCGGCTGGCTTCAATCCAGGCTTCAAGGCCTCCCTCCAATGCTTTCCACCAAACAACCTGATTGGCCTACACAACACCACCCTTGCATCCCACAACCATCTGACCAACACCCCCTGAGAGGGCCATTCAAAGCCACCCCCCCCAACAACAACAGAATCCCAGTAGGATAGGGTGAGATGGAAATCCCAGTGGGATAAAATGGTAGCCCAACCCCCCAGTGCAGTTGGCTACAGAGAGCTCACAGAAGCATTCCTACCAGCCTCCCAAATAGAGAGCCCAGGGCTCCTTGTCTCCCTGGAAATTGGCACCAAGCTCCTCCAAAATGACACGCAGACAGCAACTTGCCACAACAAGGTCAATGAAAAAAACAGGAGAAGAAAAACCACAACTTCGGTGGAGGTCCTAAAGCTAGCAACGTGCATAGACAAAACAGAAGTTGAAATACCTATCAAGAAATCTTCAGAATGTTGCTTGGGGTCATACAGGAAATGAGGGAAGCACTACAGTAAAAGGATGAAACAATAGGGGACATAAAGGCCATGCACCAAAGGGACACACAAGAGTTAAGGGACAAGGTAACAAAATAATATGTTAACAGAATTCATCAACTGGATAGAATAAGTTGAGAACTATACCAGTGACCTCAAGGATAACCTCCCAGACTTCAACAAATGAAAAACAGAGTCAAACAAGGTAATCAGAGATGCTGAAGAAAACCTGAGAACAATGTCTGATGCTATGAATAAGAACAACATTAGAATACTTGGATTACCAAAACAAGACACAATGAAGAGGTCAATAGCAAACATAGTGAAGGAATTCCTAGAGGAAAACTTCCCCATCTTAATGAATGAGAATCAGGAAGCAGAGAGGACAAGAAAGAGCTAGACAGAATCCCAGGAAGAATTCACCAAGGAATATAATGGTTAAACTATCCAACTTTGAGGAAAAAGAGAAAATCCTAACAGCAGCTAGAGGAAAATGGCAGTCACCTTCAAAAGCAGCAAAATAAATATTTGCCCAGAACTATCAGCAGACACCATGGAAAAGAGGAAAGAATGGAGTGACATATTCCGGAAGTTGAAAGAAAACAATATAAACACAAGAATCTTCTACCCAGCCAAATTATCTATCAAGATAGACATAGAAGAGTCTTCCGACAAAGAAAAACACAAAGAATACGTTAAAAGAAACCCAGCTGTCCAAAAATCCTTGCCGATCCAGTTCAGTCAGAAGAACAATACTCATTGAACACAAATAAGAGACCATAGAGCAACTCCATCAAGAGGTCAACATCAAAAACAGTCCCCAAGATAACATTGGCTCAACGGTGAAAAGAAGGCAAGAATGAACCCCACACACACATGCACAATGCACCGATACGAAGGGTAGCAGGAAAACATCCAACACTAAAGGTACAAGATGACATCACAGAGTCCACAGATGGATGTTACAACTCTGAAGATCAATAGACTGAACTTGCATATTAAAAGACAGAGACTAGAGCATTGGCTTAGAAAACACAAGCCATTGATCAGCTACCTACAAGAGACACATCTCAAGCTTGCAGAAAGAATTAGGCTAGAATCAATGGTTTGAGAAAAATATGCAAGCAATTGGCAATTCAAAAAAAGCAGGGGTTGCCATCCTAATTTCTTTAAAAAAAACTAATCTCATGCTGCAAGCCATAACTAGAGATGGGGGGCACTATATAATGCTCAAGGGATCAGTACACCTAGAACCAGTGAGCATAATAAATATATATGGGCCCAATGATAAACCCACGAAATTCATCACATGCTCAAAAAGATGAAAAAAATAAATCACTGGCTCAACACTCATGGTAGCTGACTTTTATACACTGCTCTGTGGGAAAGATCACAGGGAAGGAAGGTTAACAAGGAAGCTATAGCACTAAACTATGCAACTAGGTGACATGACCTGATAGACATTTCAGGGCTCTCCAGCCAAAGGAAAAAAATATTCACATTCTTTTCAATCCCACATGGGAAAGACTTGAAGATAGACCATATGTGTAAATTCAAGCACATAGAGGCCACTCAGACTTCCCTCTTGGACCACTATGTAATAAAGTTGGAAGTCAACAAAAGAATGGTTAAGAAAACAAGGGAAAACACAGTTATCAGAGGAAGTTTGGTAGTGATAAATACACTCATGAAAAAGGAAAAGAGGGGTAAACAAG
>NW_022105908.1:9214139-9218850 GCF_000313985.2 Echinops telfairi | reverse complement strand
CAGATGTTTTGGGAATGATGAGGGCAATAATGAATGTACAAATGTGCTTTACACATTTGATGTATGTATGGATTGTGATAAGAGTTGTATGAGCCACTAATAAAATGATTTTTTTTAAAAAGAAAGAGGAAGAGAGAATTAAGATTGATACACTGGGCACAAAACCTCCAGAAATTAGAGTAGAGTTAACAAGACAATCCTATTAACAGCAAAAGAAAAGAAATAATAAAAATTAGGGCTGAGATAAATGAGTGGAAACAAAAAAATAATGCAAAAAATCAATGCAGCAAAAAGCTGGTTCTTTGAAAGGATTAAGAGAATCAATAGACTGTTGGCAAACTTGAACAAAGAAAGGAAGAAATGAATATCAATAGCCAGGATGAGGGATGAAACGGGGACATTACAATGGACCCTAATGAAATTAAAAGGCTAATTACATAGCACTACAAAGGCCTATATGCCAATGAATTAAAAAACTTGGAACACATGGACAAATACTTGGAAAAACTATCCCTCCACAGATTATCCCTGATGGACATCAAGAACCTCAACAGACCTATATCAAGAGAAGAAATAGACCTGGTTATCAAGAGGGCTTCACAGGAGAATTCTATCAAGCATTCAGGAAGAACTGACACAATCCTACACACACTTGTCTATAGAGTATAGAAAATGATGGCAAAATACTGAACTCTCTATGAAGCTAGTTTAACATTGATACCTAAAGCAGGAAGGATCCCACAAGAATTGAGAACTACAGACAGATATCGCTAATGAACATTGAGGCAAAAATCCTTAACAAACTACTGGCCAATAAAATACAAAAGTAGATAAGACGAATAATTCACGATGACCAAGTGGAATTCATTCCAGGGATTCAGGGATGGTGCAACATGCAAAAGTCCATCAACATTTTCTGCAACATTGACAAGAAAAATAATAACAACTACATAATAATAACGATAGATGCAGAAAAAGCATTCGACAACATCCACCAGCCATTTCTGTTTAAGACACTCAAGAAAATAGGAATGGAAGGAAAATTCCTCATTATAATACAAGCTATTATAATGAACAACAGTCAATGTAGTCAATGGAGAAAAGACAAAATCAATCCCACTGAAAAAGGGAACCAGACAAGGTTTCCCCTTGTCCCACTTTTGTTTAACATTGTAATGCAGGTCATAGCTAACAACATAAGGCAAAGGAAAGACAGCAAAGGTTATTTTTCTGGGGAAAGAAGAGGTGAACTATCATGATATAATTTTATATATGGAAAACCCCCAGAGCTCCACAAGAGGAGTGCTACAAGCGATAGAGGAATATGGCACAGTGGCAGGATACAAGATCAACAAACCAAAGTCTATTGGACTGTTATATACATCAGATGAAACCACAGAAGAGGAGAACAAAAAGTTAGTACCCATCACAATAGCTAAGCTAAGGGATATCCCTAACAACAACAAAGCCCCAAAAGATTTATATGAGAAAAACTACAGAACACTACTCCAAAAAACCAAAAATGACTGCCACAAATGGAAGAAAATCCCATGTTCCTCAATCAGAAATCTTTATATAGTAAGGATGTCAGTTCTACCCAAGGCACTACAGAAGTTTAATGCTATGCAAATATAAATACCAACATCCTTTTTCCAAGGGAGAATTGGAATAACTGATTACCAACTTCATATGGAGAGGGAAGAAGCCCAGAATTAGCAGAAAACTCCTCAAGAAGGACAAAATTGGAGGGCTTGCTTTACCCGACTCTAGCACCTATTATACAACCACAATGGTCCAAACAGCATAGTACTAGTATAATGACAGATACTCAGACAAGTGGAAAAGAACTAAAAACCCAGAAATGAAATCATCAGCATGCAGACAACTGATCTTCAATAAAGGCCCCCAAAATATCAAATGGGAAGTGGATGCCCCTCTTCAATATGGTGCTCAGGAAAAAAATGACTATCTACCTGAAGAAATATGAAGCAAGACCCTTAACTTACTCCATGCACAAGAATAAAGTCAAGGTGAATAACAGACTTCCAGGTAAAACCCTAAACTACTAGGACCATCAATGATGGATTTGGACAAACCTAAGAACTTTGGCCAAGCGATCGGAAATAAGGAAGGACACACCACAGAGGAAGCCCAAACTGACAAGTGGGATATACTGAAAATGAAACACCTGTGCACATCAAAAGACTTACCAAGAGAATAATAAGAAAGCCCACCAACTGGGTAAGCATCTTGAGCAATGACACATCAGCCAAAGGCCTTATTATTAAAATCTACAATACTCTGCAAGCCTACTATAAGAAAAAACCTAATAGCCCATTGAGGAGGTGGGCAAAGGACCTGAAGTTTCATAAGGGCAGAAATCGGAATGGCCAATAAACATATGAGAAAATGTTCCCAATCATTAGCCATAGGGAAATGTAAATTAAAACAACAATGAGATACCACCTAACACCCTCAAAGATAACCCAATTCAAAAAAGAAGAAACAAACAAGTGTTATAGGGTTTGCGGTGAATAGAAACTCTTATCCACTACTGGTGGTCCTGTAGGTATGGGCAGCCATCGTGGAAATCAATTTGGCTATACCTAAAACAAATGGATATCGAGCTATCAAGTGACCCAGCAATCCCCCTACAGGGCATATACCCAGAAGAAGTAAGAATCAGAGCATGGACAGACATCTGTGATCCTATGCTCCAATGTTCATTGCAGCACAGTTCACAATCACAAAGTGTTGTAAACAACTTAAATTTCCATCAATGGATGAATGGATTAAAAAATCTGGTATATACATACAATTGAGTACTATACACCCCTCAAAAGCCGTGATGAATGAATAATGCACATCATTTCAGGGGAAGAGTTGGAGGAACGTATCCTTAGTGAAGTAAGCCAAGCACAATTGGACAAGTATAATAGGAATCCACCAAGATAAGTTTAAAAGCACAATGGGCATAGGGGAAAAGGTACTAAATGCATAAATTCTTGGATCAAGGTCCAGACACTCTGGCAGGGGTAAGACTCAACCCAAGGATGAATATGGCAGCCAACCGAAAAGGCAGGTGAGCTAGTTAGTTTATTGTACTAGCCTCGCTGATAAACACATGTGGGGTTAATTGAAGGGTGGAGGGATAAATGGCTCTGTGAGTCTCACCTTTCAAGTACTTGGGTCTCTTGCATTGTGATGGTCAGACCAGGGTGCAGCTGCCTTAGCCAGTTCCCTGCTTCAGCCGGCAAGGCTCACTTCCTGCAAGACATCCTTGAGGAGAAGCCACATGGACTTACCCCAATGCAGCCTTGGGTGCTGGAGCAGCCGTGTGGAGGCCCCTGCCAGTGCTGAGATGCTTACACATTCACTGACTCGGCTTTCCTCCTGCAGTCAGCATTATTGCCTCTGTTTTGTGAGATGGAGGAGGACTTTGTGGATTGGTATTGGGCATATGGGTTAATGTTGGACTTGCAGGTTTGGGCAGCACTGGGTTGAGATGTTTTCTGGATATGCACTTAACCTTTATATAAATTTTCTTATACATGAGTTTCTGTGGATTTGTTTCTCTAAAGTACCCAGACTAACACAGCAGGGAAACAAACAACCAAAAAAAGACAAAGGTAATGGGGGAACCCACAGGGAGGTATTGTTTATATATCCACAGGAAAGGGAGAGAGGGACCAGACCTCATCCCAGTGCACCAACTCTTGAGGGCAACCTACCAGCACTGAGCAGCCAACTTATCGAGAGCACTGTGGGATCGGCCCCAATCCCAGCTACATGGACCCTCTCCCCACAAGAATGCACAACAGAAGACATCACTGAAGATGTAGCCCAGGAAGAGTGGCAGGTCTGCGCAGACCGCACAGAAGTAAACCAAGAGGGAAAGAGAGAGAGGGAATGGACTGCAACCTGGCCACCAAGCCTTGAAGACGATATCTCTGTCTTGCTCGGAGTAGCCAATGCACAGAGAGGACCGTAGGGCGGGCCCCACCACGAGACACAATGACCCCTGACACACAACATGATGGGAAACAGCACTGGGGACACACTTCAGGAATTGTGACTTGGCTGACCTTCCCACTGGGGTGGAACATGAAGCTAATGCAAAGGAGTGGCGCTCGGAGCAAAGCAACAACGTCCTCGAGGAATCACAGAAACAGGCTTCTGACTCAGGGGGCAGGGCTTGGCACCTCATCAGAACCAATCGGAAAACATTCTTAAGGGTCAGCAGACAGACCCGGAACTATTTATAGACTTTTTTTTTCATGTCTATCTATATAAGATAGACAGAATTGTTTACAGTCCCAAGGAGAAAAGAAGACTGACAGTTCTGGGGGGACATGGGTGGGGGGAAGGGAGGAGGAGCCAACAAACCCAGGGACAAGGGAACATCAAGAGATCTAAAACTGTTGGTGAAAAGGGCTTAGAATGCCTACTGGGGGTTGATCAACTGCAGTGTAGCCGAGAGCATTTACTGAGAGCCGAATGAAGGTCAAACATGATCGTGGGCCAGGAGGAAAGTAAAAGGAAATAGAGGAAAGAATTAGGAGGCCAAAAACAGTTATAGAGGTATAAATGCATGCATGTATTTATGTAAATATATTCATATATAATGATAGGGATATAGGTCGATGTAAATATATTTAAGTATTAAAGTAGCAGACAGACAATGAACCTCTACTCAAGTCCTCCTTCAATG
>NW_022105908.1:9207095-9212452 GCF_000313985.2 Echinops telfairi | reverse complement strand
CTGGGGAGGAGATGAGCCAGTCAGGGTGTGATGTAGTAACAATGAAACATACAACTTTCCGCTAATTCTTAAATGCTTCCTCCCCCCACCCCACTCCCATCATGATCCCAATTCTACCTTATAAATCTGGCTAGACCAGAGGATGTACACTGGTACAAATAGGAACTGGAAACACAGGGAATCCAGGACACATGATCCCTTCAAGACCAGTGGTGAGAGTGGCGATACCTCTGGTTTCTTAATGCTTCCTCACCCCCACAACCATGACCCCCGATTTCTACCTTGCAAATCTAGCTAAACCGGAGCATTTATACTGGTACAGATAAGAACTCTTGACACAAGGACTCCAGGACAGATAAACCCCTCAGGAACAGTAATTAGAGTAGTGATACCATGAGGTTGGAGAGATGGTGCGGGAAGAAGGGGAAGAAAGTGGGAACCGGCTGCAATAATAGATGTATAACTGTGTCCCCAATGTGGACGATCAACAGACACACTGGTAAAGGGAGACAGTGGATGGTGTAAGACATTAAAATAACCATAAGTTATAAATTATCAAGGGTTCATGGTAGTGAGAGGGTGGGGGAGAGAGTTGGGGAAAAGAGATGCTGATAACAAGGGCTCAAGTAGAAAGAAAATGTTTTGGAAATGATGATAGCAACATATGTACAAATGTGTTTGAGACAATTGATGTATGGATTGTTATAATAGCTGTAAGAGCCCCCAATAAAATGATTTATAAGAAAGTTTAAAAAAAGATATAAAGTCTCAGAAACACAATGGGACAATTTTACTCTATTCTATGGGGTCTTTTCTGTTGTATTGTGTTTTATGTATTGGGCTGCTAACTGAAAAACAGCAGTTAAAAACCACCAGCCACTCCACAGAATATGAGGTTTTCTACTCCCATAAAGATTTACACTTTCTGAAACCTAGGGGGGCAATTCTATTCAGTCCTAATGAGCAGGCGTCCTCAAACTACGGCCCACTGGCCACATGCGGCCCACCGAGGACATTTATCCGGCCTGCTGGGTGTTTTTGCCCTGTTTGTTTTTTTACTTCAAAATAAGCTATGTGCAGTGTGCATAGGAATTTGTTTATAGTTTGTTTGTTTTTTAAACTATAGCCCGGTCCTCCAACGGTCTGAGGGACAGTGAACTGGCCCCCTGTTTAAAAAGTTTGAGGACCCTGCTATTGGGTCACTGTTAGTTGGAGTGGACTCAATGGCAGTGAATCTGATTTAGTTTGGGTTTTATGGTGCTCCCACGAGGCATACAATGGAATAAATCTCTTCCATGAGGGGTGTGGGCAATTACAACAACACGAGTTTCAAGTCAACCTGGAGGCGCCTTTGAAGAAAACTCCGGGGAACTAATTGTGGAAAATCGGCTTTTGAAATCCCTGTAGATGATAGCTCTGCTGGCACACGCATGATGTCACCATGACTTGGAACTAATTGAATGGTAACTGTTAAAGTCTCTGCAATGCTCGATACTTGCTCCCAAGTGTCCGAAAAGAACTTCACAAAAGGGACATAACTTTACATCCGATTCCAGTGTCTAACTACATATATGGAGGATCGGTAGAAGGAATGAACCGTAAACAGCTTCCTACTCTCACCTTGCAAGGAATGAACCTGGTGGGAATTTTCGCTAACCTGTACTTCTATCCCTCCTACCTTAACTGTGAGTCTAGTGGTGTCCCAGTTGATCTACCATTCAGCATGTGTGCTGCGATGCGCTCTAGTTGTTTCTCAATGGCCTTTTCTATTAATGACTTCCTACAGAGAAGAACCCAAAGAAAGTTAAAATACGGTGACTTTTCAAAGGAATGCTTCACTCCTGCCTTGCCAAATGAACCCTTTCTTCACCAAGCAATTATAACAGAAGCAAAGAGAGAGGAATATCTTTAACCCCCTAACCATATAACTGTTAAATACAAGTGGCACCTGCTGAGCTCATATAACCTATCTGCTAATGCCAAGGATAATTGCCTATTAGCGCTACTCAAACTCACTGACTAGTCAGCTAGTTTCCATTTCCACGAATGGTAGAATTCAAGCCATTCAAGTTGGTGGCCACAGGGTGCAGCAGGAGCCAAGTAATGGGCATGTCACCTGTGGCCGACAGTGTGAAAGCCAGGTTGGCACACTGACCTGCAGCATCTGTAGGTAGCCTTCCTGAGGGTCACAGAGCAGAGAGGAAATGCGGTGGTTGTTCCGCATGCATTTCTGGTTGTCCTTGGCAGATGGGAAGACTTGCCGAACCACAGTCATTCTGCCGAGGGCACTGTGGACCAAATCCAGGATCTCCGGGTCACTGATTTCCTGGGGAGATAACCAGATCTGAGATTACCATAAATCACTGAACTACCTCTGTCAGAGGCTATGAAGAAGCTTAGAAGTCAAGAGCCTGAAACACCTAATGCCGATAAGGTTAGGAGATTAAGCTCTGGTCACACAGTGAATTAGGTGATTACTTACAAATAATACTTAACTAACAGTGAGATAAAAAAATAGGTGAGAAAAACGATGTTTGAGACTAAGCCACCAACACATTGATTTCCATTGGACCAAGTTTTTAAGAATCAGTGGTATCAAATGCTATAATAGGCATTCACCAAATTCAAATTCACCACCATTAATTTTAATCCATCTCATAGGATAGGGTAAAATTGCTACTATGGGTTTCTGAGACTCTAAATCCTTTTTTCCTGGTTATTATAAAGATACTTCTTATTTATTTTTATTTTAACAAATCATTTTATTGGGGGCTCTGACCACTCTTATAACATTCCATACATCCATTGTGTCAAGCACATTTGTACATATGTTGCCATCATCATTTTCAAGACATTTTCTTTTTACTTGAGTCCTTGGTATCAACTCCTCTTTCCCCTCTTCCTGCCCCCACCCTCTCATTTCCGTGAACCCTTGATAATTTATGAATTATAAAATGTTCATATTTTACAATGCCCACTGTCTCCCTTTGCCCATGTTTCTGTTACCCATCCCCCTGGGGGTAGGGTGTTGTACGTCGATCACTGTGATTGATTCCCTCCTTTCTCATTCCCCCTATCCTCATGGTATTGCTACTGTCATTATTGATCCTGAGGGGTTTATCTGTCCTGGATTCCATGTGTCGAGAGCTCTTACCTGTACCAGTGTACATGCTCTGGTCTGGCCAGATTTGTAAGGTAGAACCGGGGTCATGATAGTGGGGTTGAGGAAGCATTAAAGAACTAGAGGAATGTTGTGTGTCTCGTCATTGCTATACTGCACCCTGGCTGAATTGTCCCTTCCTTGTGACCCTTCTGCGAGGTGATGGCCAATTGTCTACAGATGGGCTTCGGGTCTCCATCCTGACCCCCCTCACATTGAGACTTTAAATCTTTACAGGAGCAAGCAGCCTGTGACTGGTAGATTTGAACCATTGACTCTATGGTTAGCAGTTGTGTATAGCCCAATATTACCTGTAAGAAAGGGTTAAAGATTCCTGTTGGAAGTCAGAAATCTGGGTTTTCTCCAGCATCGTCAATCAAAATGCAATGAATTCCTGCTAATTCCTGAATCATTTATTCATTTCTTTTAAAATGCTTATAAACAAATCTTGAAAGTCCATTCACTCATGCATTCATTCCACAACATTTACCAAACTTTTGTACCATACTAAGTTCTGGGGCCTAATCCCAACCCCAGGAAGCTCACTGTTAGGGTGGAATGTAATAACTATTGCCATAAGGAAATCCAAAGGGCAAATATTTTTGTTTTTGTTCCAGATGTTAGACGATGTGCCCACAATCAATCTTAGACATCTGTTCTACTTCTATTATTAGATACTTCTATCATCCTTGGTGCCATAGTGGTTACACACTGAGGAGTAATCCTAAAAGGTCTGTAGTTCCTAACAACAAGCCACTCCTCAGGAGAAAGACAGGGTTTTCTACTTCCAGTCTCTGAGACTCCCAGGGGGCAGTTCTACCCTATCCTACAGGTTAGCAATGCTTCCACATGAACTCTATGGCAGTCAGTTTCTATCATCCCCTTTCAATGAGAATTCTGGGACATAGAAATAACAAAAGAGGTGAGCTATCGGGAGCTCTCTCCAGAGGAGTTCTCAATAAGGAATTCTTTGAACCCAAAGGATGAAGTAGCTAAGGAAAGTGATTGCATGTGAGGAGCGGTGGGGTTAGGGAAGACCTGGAGCAAAGTGCAGACAGAAAAGATGAGGGAGGGGCTAGTGGTAATTCTAAGTACAGTTGGCATGGAGTTTGGAACCCGTAGGCTGACAGACCCTGCTGTTCCTCGTGTTATGTGCTTGTGAGGGGCAGAAGGGAGGAAAAAATGATCACAGGTAAGACTAGCAGATGCCTACGTAAAACTTTAATGTATAGAAAGCCAAATCCTCACAACTGGACCAATCGGTAACATCAGAGTCAACAGAAAAAAAGATGGATTTTTTCAAGGATTTCATCTTGCTTGGATCCACAATCAATGTTTATGGAAGTAACGGTTAAGAGATCAAACGGCATATTGCCGCGGGTAAATCTGCTGCACAAGACCTCTTTAGGATGTTGAAAAGCAAGAATGTCACTTTGAGGACTAAGGTGTGTGTGCCTGATCCAAGCCATGGTATTTTCAATCACCTCATATGCAAGTGAAAGTTGGACATTGAAGAGAAAGACTGGCTAAGAATCAATGCATTTAAATTGTAGGGCTGGCAAAAATGTTGAAAATATCAAGAACTGCCAGAAGCCCCACAAATCTCTCTTAGAAGAAGTATAGCCAGCATGATGCTTACAGACCAGGATGGTGCGACTTCCTCTCGTGAATTCGGGATATGTCAGGAGAGACCAGTCCATGGAAAAGGACGTCATTCTTGGGAAAGCAGCATAGGAAAAAGGGGAGGCCTTGGACAAGACAGATGGACATTAATGAGCTCAAACATAAGGACCACTGTGAGGCTGGCACAGAAGCAGGCAGTGTCTTGTTCTGTTGTGCATAAGGCTGCTATGAGTAGGAAGTGACTCCACGTCACCTAACAACAACAACAACAACAACAACAACAACAACAACAACAAAGGAAGCTAACAGTGTCATGAGTTGAGATCAATTTGATGGCAGTAAACAGGAAGACACTCAAAACACAGAGACTACAACAATGGACTACAGCATACCAATGAACTTGAAGATCGCATAAGACTGGGAAACATTTTGTTCTTTTTCCATGGGGTGACCACAAGTTCGAACTGACTAGAACACAACTTACTACTACCCTGGCTCGCCGAAAATGAGACAGTGTCTTGTATTAATTTTTGCTCCCAAAGATGCATTAGGTCTTATTTTCAGGGGCTGTCTT
>NW_022105908.1:9202552-9206792 GCF_000313985.2 Echinops telfairi | reverse complement strand
GGGAAATGGGGTATAACAACAAGAGCAATGAGGACTCCTTGGAAGATTTTAAGCACCAAGGAACCACAACGAGGTCCTTGCAAACTTCTCTGTCTTTAGTCTATGGAGAAAGTGGTCCATAAACAAAACTAGAGGAAGAGAAGAGAGAAAAAGTTCCATGATTGAGAACAAAGCAGGAACATAAGGCAACAGAAACCCAGGGAGTGAAGAAGGAGAGGGTCAGTTGGTATAGCAAAGCCTTGGTAGACAAGCTGTCCCTAAAAAGTGACAAACATCCTTATTTGGTTGCAAGTCAAGATTTCTTACTGTAGCTCTGTTTTAAAATAGGTCTTAAATCTTTCTCAATATAGATGACACATCCTGCCTTTGAGACATTGTGATGCTATAAATGGCTATTATAAGTGGCAGTTAGAAATTAGTAATGCGGTACAAAGTCATTTCAACACAGGTATAGTGTTTTTAAAGGGAAAAGCATATCATGAACCATTTTAGGAATGCGATACATGTCAGTAAAACCTTGGGCTGTATCCGAAAAAGAAAAAAGAAAAAAAAAAAAGAATCACTGAATCTTTTTATCATGAGCAATTTTCTTAAATATAATGATCTCCACAGAATTAAAGTGCTATTAAATGTTGGGTTTGTATTTAAGCCATTCATCTCTGAGTTCCAGCTGAAAATTTGTTAAATGGAAGATGATTTGGTTGGATTGGGACCAGCAAATAATGAAAGGTGGAGAAACTGCACCGTGATCACTGCTAAGTCAGAACTGGCTCAAAAGGCTGTGAGGTTTTATATTGTTGCAGTTTGAAGACCACCCATTAGCTGTCACACTCCTAATCTCTCTGAGTATCCCCCAACACTGCTGTCTTCCCAGACCAGCCTTCTTTCCACTATCTCCGCATCATAACAGGCATACAATCTGCCAATGCACCCTTGAGCCATTCCCCTACTTCTGAACTGTTCCTTTAGGTCCAATAAAGAGATATTTCAAATTAGATTTTAAAATCCTTGGATGCAAAGCCTCTTCCTGACTCCTTGGGACAATAAAAAGGCTCACCTCTTCTCACCACGCTGCCCCACTGGGAGCTAAACATGGCTTTTTCGGAACTTAGAAACTTGGATCAATCGCAGTAGCTCCACAGCATGTCCAGCTCCAGTGCTGACAGCCCTTCGTGAGCCCTTCAGGACTAGAGAGGTCTGGGTCATAGGGTGCCCACATCCAAGGTTGTTTAAACAAAAAATATCTTAGTTGACACCAGTAGCCTATGGTGCCCACCCCCCCAAGTAATTGAAACTCCTTATTTAGGAAGTCTGTCAGGATTTTATAATTTCTTTCTAACAAACAAGAGATGATGGGTGGGCTGTTGAGTCTAAAAGTGGCCATATGCATCCAATATATAGCTGGATCCAATAAGAATGGTTACTGAGAAGGGGTGGATGATATTAATAGATCATATCTCTGATTCATTTTGAGAAAACTGTCTTTTATATCCATGTCTTCTGATCCAGCATCTCCAGCCAGGAGGGATAGCATGGCTCTTTGCCATAATGCAAAAACAAGAGGAGGCTTATATGCACAACCTGGTATACAACAAATAAGAACTTCCACTCCAGATGATGCATATAAGAATAAATTGACTACTGTACAGAGTTACATACTAAGTTTTATATATAATAATATTTGTATCTTTAACTTTACTTTTTACATACACATGGTATAATCTAGCATACATTTAACACATGTACAATACTAACCCGAATAATAACTTAATATAACAGTAAAATAGCAAATGTCCAAAATACTGGATATTTAATATGTAGGTAACATGAAAAATTTTATTTTACATATCAAATGAGTTTTGTTTTCTATTGTCTGTTTTTTGGGACACAGAATTTAATAGCACTTTATATCTAAATGAGGTTTGAGGAACACTAAGAGGCCACATGTAATATTTATTTACATGAAAAATATGTTTCCATTTTGAGAAATTAGTATGTTTCTACACTCATCTTCTAACAAAATAACAAAGGGCATTTATGAGAACATTGAATTTATATTTTATCATAATATTTACATATTTCCATGTAAAGTTGAATAATTCCTTAGGGGATTAAATTAAATGGGGCTACTTATGAATATAATAAGAATTACATAATGAATTTTATTTTTATTTGCCTTTGGAGGGACTCTTTAAAAGGAATCGATGGCTATTGTGGTAAAACAAACTTGCTCATCAAAAAGGGGTGCCACTCACCAGCCTGTGTGATCTAAATATTGTAAATCATAAAACCCAAATCCAAAGGCGAGAACAGTATAAGAGCTTAAATTCTGAACACTTGGTTTCTAGAAGGCTATGGAAGACCGTGGAAGTTCCAAATCCATTTGCAGGGGCCCCCCCATAGTCTCAGCCACTGTTGAATCCCCTGGAGCCATCGTGCAGGAACGTGAATAGCCTTGCTATCAGACAGACAGCACTGCAAAGGCAATTATGGCTGATGTAGTTAGGTTCAATGTAACAGCTGCTCATTTGATATCTCTTTGGACCCATTCGAAGGTTGTTTCAGTATTTAATATTGCCTGCATTTGTTCGATTAAGGTTCTGTTTCATCACTGCTACTGGATTTTTGGTTTCTTTCTTGTTTGATTTTCTGTTTATAATATCCAGGATAGGTAAATGTATAGATAGAGTCAGTAACTGGATTAATCCTGGCCTAGGGACATGGCATGGGAGGATGGGGGTAACAGGGAGCTAACAATGAGTATGAGAAAGAAGAAAATGTTCTGAAATGTACTGTGGTGATGATTGCGAAACTCTTCTTAATATGATTGAACTATTAAACGATATAATATGTGGATTATATGGCAAGAAAACAATTTTTAAACATCAAAACATTCAACAAAAAAAAGAAGTGGTTCTATTATTACATCAACTACGAATGTATCTCCAAATATGGGAGTTGAACAATTCCACAAAGAAATAAAATATATTTATTCAACCTACTGCCATCCAGTAGACTCTGACTCACGGTGACACACACACACACACCCGACCCCCCCATAGGGTTTATAAGGCTGTAATTTTACTCCCTTGGCTCTGCTGGTGCATTTGATACGCCCATCTTGAGGTTAGTAGTCCAATATTTTAACCTAACAGCGCCTTGCACCACCAGGGTTTTTTCTGTGAATGAAAGGCCACTGAAGAAAAAAAAATTAAGGATTTATGAATTCCAAATTAACTTCCTTTTTTAGAACATACAAATCACAGGCCGACAGCAAACCAAACTCGCAGCATTGAGACGTCGCTGACTCCTCGCAGCCCCTGTGGGTTTCCAAGACTGTGAACGTTCAGGGGATGGAAAGCCCCGTGTTTTGCCCGTGGGCCTGCTGGTGGTTTCAAACTGCCAATAGCGCCATCACAGCCCGACATGTCACCACTAGACCACCAGGACTCCTCGGAGTCAGCATGTATGGATGTAGGTTTGTTTGTTTGTTTGATTTTGAATTGGGTGAAAGTTAACAGAGCATATCAGTTTTTAATTCAACAAGTCAAACGCCTTTGTTTCTTGTCATTCCTTGAAATCCCCACCCCGTAGCATCACTTATACCACTTCCTTCCTGTGTTTACTGTTTCTTTATTTTTTTTAAAGTTTTTTTTAAATCATTTTATTAGGGGCTCATACAACTCTTATCACAATCCATACACACATCCATTGTGTAAAGCGCATTTGCACATTCATTGCCCTCGGCATTCTCAAAACATTTCCTCTCCACTTAAGCCCCCGGCATTAGGTCCTCATTTTTCCCCTCCCTCCCCGCTCCCCTCTCCCCTCATGAGCCCTTGATAATTTATAAATTATTATTTTGTCATACTATTTCCATTCCTTCTGTCCTAACCCTTCTGAACTTTGTCCTGGGGTAAATGCTGTCTTTCTTATCTTCCATAGTTGATTATTCTAAGCTGCACACCACTCACGTGTTATTGCTAACCTTGTGGATCTGTCTATTGTTTGGCTGAAAATCACCCCACGGGGTGAAAATGGATATTGATTTAAACATTTTGGTATATGACAGTCATACCCTCTTCCATGGGGTCAATTCCAGCTCGTGGTTACTTATATAGGGTTTCTTTATGGGAACAAGAGCGGTGGTAGCATAGTGAGTTTTGCACTGTGCTATTAACCTGGAGGTTAGCAGTTCAAACCCCGTAGCCCTCCAAGGGGAAAGGACAAGGTCTTTTAC
>NW_022105908.1:9200752-9202173 GCF_000313985.2 Echinops telfairi | reverse complement strand
GAGGTATAATGGATGAAAACTGATACACTAGACATGATTATCTTAATAATCAAAAATATGAATATAACAAAATTTGGTCATCATTCTATATCCATTCCTTACTGTAGCAAAAAAATGTAATAATGATGTAGAAAGTGGAGCTATTTTAACACTGAAAATTGTCACATCTACTGATCTCATAAATAACAGAAATGCAGGGCCTACATTATGGAATCAAGTTTCATCTGATAACATAAATTATTGGGACAAAAGATGACCAAATGATCACCGACATCCCAGTGAATTTGTTGTTGAAAATTCTATGTGGTAAAGAAACAACCTTCTGTAGCCAGAACACATTTCCAGGGTGCAAAACTGATGATGAAAGTCATTAGAGCGACTGACTATTGGGATCTTCATATGGTGACTCTGCATATTGTTTTGTTCACAAATAATTTAGATCGAAATCATCCAAGTCGCGTTTTGGCAGATGAATTTTGCAACTGGTACAATTAGACTATGCACGGAGAACATGGACACGGTTCCATTTTAAAAAGATTTGCATTGTCATGTTTAATCCAAAGATAATGATTTTGCCTTAACTCGTGAACTGGAAACAAAATAATGAAGAGTGTCAGCACTGAAATCCCACTTTGCGATGGATTGCTGCCGTCATCACAATCACAATCTTTTCCTCAACAAAGGCCGCGGTGGCATCCCCATGAAATGGAAATTTTCAAGATCTATGTGAACTTCTTACTCTATCTGATCTGTTATTAGGAGGTCATCTACGAAATATGGAAACTCAAGAAAGGGCAACCCATCCTCTAGACCTCGAGCAGTGTGTGAAGAATTAATAAACATATTAAGTAACATTCAGTCCATTAATGGCAATCAAAGAGACACATCAATATTTCAGCTAATCTGTAAATTCCACTCTGGATCTTTCTCATAGAAATCCGCTCGGGGTTGTTTTAACATAAGTATCTTGAACAGATGGAAAATCTAATTAGTGATTCATAACATCCACTGGATCGAAATTTTCTCACAGTAAAGATATGGCAAATCTTTACAATTTAGGTTAAGATTGCAAAATTGATTCTTGGAAGGGTGAAAGGCGGTCCTTTGGCAATGCCGCCATATATGCCAAGTGTTATAAAAACATACAACAGACCAAAAATTCAATGTAATGAATAGGCCATTTTCATGGAAGGCATAGCACAATCGTTTGTAGTCCAGAAGCAAGTGTGCATTTTTTGCTTTTGGTTTTTCTGTACTGTTTCTGTATGTGCACATAACAGTATTTACCTCGGTTGTCTTCAATACTGGTATTTCCAGGGAATCCAGGATGATGATCCCTTCAGGACCAGTGGTGAGAGTGGAGATACCAGGAGGGTGGAGGGAGGGTGGGGTGGAAAGGGGGAACCGATGACAAGGATCTA
>NW_022105908.1:9197993-9199274 GCF_000313985.2 Echinops telfairi | reverse complement strand
CTGGTTGTTTTTCTAGTAGATTAGTAGGGCAGACTTGTCCTCTCGCTCCTAATCTGACCTTTCATTAGCTCATTTCTACTCATTCTCCATTTCAGTGTATTACCTATTTATGAAATCCAGTGTTAGTCTTCCGAATTTCTAGTTGCTGGTTTTTTTATGGTTTCTTTTTTTTTTTTTAATATATTGTCACTTTGTAATGTTTTCCTAAATTCAAAATGTTTTGGTATGTTTTATTTGTGTCCATCTACAGCATTCTTGGTCTTTCTATACCTACACATCACTCCTTAGCATTCCTTATCAGGTAGGTCCAAGGGAATTCTTTCTCAGAAAGAGTTTTTGGTTCTGCCTATTGGTCATTTGTTGGAAACATTTTAACTTGTCTCTTCCTGTGATCTAAAATCATCTGTTTCTCCAAGGTATTGTGATGTTTTCGTGCCTATATTGACTGGACTATAGTATTGGGGTGTATTTTTAGGTGGTCACCACTTGTCCCTGGTGTGTGTGACAGAAAATGTGAGTGTGTGCAGTCTTTAGATTTGGCGGTGTTGCCTACTGTTTCTCAGTGATTCGGTGGTAGAGGAGTGGTGAGAGACCCTCACCTAGTGGTGTGCTTGAGAAGATGTTGGCTTGCCTCGGTTATGCGGACAGGGTTGCTGTTTAGCATCAGAGGGGATAAGAAAAATAAAATAAAGGATAAAAACACCAGAAAAGAGGAAAGAAAGAATAAAGAAAAATAAATGGGAGAAAGCAGGCACAGACCAGCTAAAAAGCTGAATTTAAAAATTAACTTAAAATGTAAAAAATAAATAAAGACAAAAGAAAAATACAACAAGTAAAACTACACAAGGTGAAGAAAAATGAAAATAGTAAAAGAAATTAAGGGAAAGGAGAAATTAAAGGACCTAAAAAAGAGAAATAGAATGTAGAGAAAGAATGAATTTGTATTAAACAAGTAAAGGTAAAGGAAAAGAAAGGGGGAAAATAAAAAACCAACGAAGAAAAAAGAAAACCGGGACAGAAGCAAGTATACCAAGAGGAGAAAATTATTGAAGACAAAGTACTCAATGTGGGTGGGCATCCTCTGTCAACCAAAGAGCTGGTAAGGCAGGCATGAGAGGGAGAGACGCCTGGTCTTAGATGAAGTTCCAGTTGGCCTAGATGTTATCTGGGTTTAGTGAACCTGACCCAGAAGTAGTTTATTCTGGCTCAGAGGAGTCGAGGTCAGGCTGTTTGTCCCTAAAAAGGAACTCTCTCAAGTTTCAGAAGGCATCTGAGAGCAGG
>NW_022105908.1:9195924-9197020 GCF_000313985.2 Echinops telfairi | reverse complement strand
CTTTAAGACCCCAGATGCTATTTCTTTTGATAGCCGGGCACCATCAGCTTTTTTCACTGCATTTGCTTATGCACCCATTTTTGTCTTCGGGGATAGATAACAAATGTTTTATGGGCCTCCAGGCTCCAAGGTGATAAACAAGGAGCACACTCCATGGGTGTGTGGCTCAAACTCAGGCATAGTGGGGACTAAGCAGGGATCCATCAGGGATCAAGTGTCATTGGACATTAGATGGTAAGCATGGAAGCTGTGTCAATATCTTTGATTCCCAGGTGCATGTGGAGACAAGGGAGGACTGCACCTTTCTTGTCACCAGCCTCCAGAGTTCACTTATGTTGCCAAACTACTGAACGTTGCTTACAAAGGTTCATGACGTCTATACCTCAACCAGCCAGTCTATAACTCACTCGTCTATTTCCTCTCTCACTGCTTTTGTTCAACTTCTTCTTTTAGTTGGTACTTTATCTACTTTATCTGTCCTTTCCTCTGAAGCCCACAGTTCTGGATCTATTTCATTTTATCTCTTGAGTATTTTTAGTAGGCATATTTAGTATGTCTGTCTACGCCACTCTCTTGCTGGAAGTCCCACCAGTGGTTCTTGTAGTCTCAAGGCCAAGGACCCTCAGGTTCATTTGATGCACTAGTCCTTTGGATTAATTATTTCCATGTTTCTTTGATTTTCTTTCTTTTTTATTTTAATAATTAAATAATTGTATTAGGAGCTCATACAACTCTTATCACAATCCACACATACATCCATTGTGTCAAGCACTTTTGTACATTTGTTTCCCTCATCATTCAAACATTTGCTTCCTACTTGAGCCCTTGCTATCAGCTCCTCATTTTTCCCCTCCCCACTCCCCCCTCTCCCATGCACCCTTGATAATTTATAAATTATAATAATTTTGTCATATCTTGCACTGTCCGACATCTCCCTTTGCCCACTTCTCTGCTGTCTGCCCCCTAGGGAGGAGACTACATGTAGATTCTTGTAATCGGTTTCCCCTTTCTCCCTCATCTTCCCTCCATGCTTCTGGTATCACCACTCTCACCACTGGTCCTGAAGGGATCATCTGTCCTGGATTTCCTGTTTCCA
>NW_022105908.1:9191382-9195824 GCF_000313985.2 Echinops telfairi | reverse complement strand
CCTGTTTCCAGTTCCTATCTGTACCAGTGTACATCCTCTGGTCCAGCCGGATTTGCAAGGTAGAACTGGGATCATGATGGTGTGGGGAGGAAGCATTCAAGAACTAGAGGAAAGTTGTATGTTTCATCGTTGTTAACCTGCACCATGACTGGCTCGTCTCCTCCCCATAACCCTCTGCAAGGGGATGTCCAATTGCCCACAGATGGGCCCTGGGTCCCTTGCCTTTGTTTCATATGGGAGACACCTCAGATGTACCTCAGATGGTTGCTCACAAACTTTTGAGAACCCAGTTGATACTCACCCAAGAAGGATACAGAGCATTATCTCTGTGGACTATGTTACTCCAATTGACTTTGGTTTCCTTTAAGGCTAGGATCTGAGCCTCTGGGTCCAATGATTCATTCCCTCAAGGTGTTTGGTTGTCACTAAAATGTTTTCATAACTTTGCCCTCTGTATGTTCTTCTATATTAAATGATATATTTACAGTATATATAAATACATATTTAGAAATAACCTGTCAAGCATATATACATTCTTGGATATTGTCCCACACATCTTCCCACATTTGTTCAACTTGAGTGTTGATCTACATATCTCACTGATCACTGCCAGGGAGCTGACGCCTACTCATGGGGACCCTAATAGGACAGAGTAGAAATGCCCCTATGAGTTTCCAAGACAGTAACTTTTTCAATGTCAAATGCCCTGTCTTTCCCCCAAGGAGCAGTTGGTGCATTCAAACCGATGACCTTGCAAATCACCGCCCAAAAGTAACCATTATGCCACAAGGCTACTGGTGGATTATTGTTATGGCTAATATTGTAAGGTTGTGTATTTAACAGTGTGTATCTTCATTGCCTTTAATCATTTTGCTCTTCTCGGTGTCTTTCATTTTCTGGATCATATTTTGCTTACTACTACTTTAATTTGATATTGATTTCCCCTTCACCCCAATTAATATGTGTCTATGTCTTGGAAAAATTACAGTAAGAATGTTCCTTAGAAGTGAGAATGTTCAGACCTTGTCTCATGTACTTTTGGACATTTTACCAGGACGGTAAGGGTAAAGGAAATGACAGGTCCCTGGAAAATGATATCATGTGTGAAAAAATGGAGAGTCAGCAAAAAAATAGGAATATGGAAGGACACAATAGCTACAACAATGGGCCCAAACAGAAAAGGCTGTGAGGGTGAAGCAGGCAAGAGAATATTTGGTGTTGCTACATAGAGCCGCTATAGACCCCACTCCACGGTACCTAACAACAACAAGGATAACTTAAATGTGTTGGATGTGCACCAACTTCTGGCGAGAATTCACCACAGAGAAGCAGCAGTGGTCTTTCTCCTTATGCCACACTGGCATACCCCCACTGTGACCCAAAGCTCCTCTCTCCTGGATGTGACCATCATGACTGGTAGGGACCCTGTACCGCACACCCGTGGTACATGCTACTGTATCTGAGTCAACCGGAGGGATCCTATAATTCTATGCACTTGGAAGTGAGAGTAACACCTGGCTCTTCTTACTGAGATGTGAGGGGCATCCTAAGATTTTCTTAACCCCAGTGGGACAGAAAGGTACAAGAGACAGTACCTTTTTGCCTCTAGAATTTTGAGATGTGGGGATATTCCAGCCAGGCACAAGTCTGTCATACTGAGTTCAGGAGATGAAAGAAAAACTGTCCTGAGGATGCTGTGTAGTTTCTGAATTATCCCACTCTGAAATTTCATGACTTCTCTCAAGGGCCTTCTATAAATTAATTCTTGCCTTATTGAAGGCAATTTAGTTCAGATATTTCTTTTCTGTTACTTATCATAGAAAATATCCTCACTAATTCTGAATTTAATTAGATTGATTTTAAAAAGGGTACATAACAGACTTCAACTATATCTGAAGTGGTCAGCTTTTTAAAAATACAGAGATCAAGAAATTATAGAAAAATTTGGATTGTGGACATATGGGCATTTTTATGTAATTTTGTGCTTTTTTATAGATATGTTCTATATCTACTTGTGTTTCTTTTTTCAAATATAGAAAAGTCTTTGCATAGGTCTACTCTAAGTTGCGTGGAATACCAAAAATAATTTTTAATACGGTGAATATTTCAAAGCTGCAATTAAAAGGTAAGAATTTATTTTCTCCAAATATACATATTTGTAACTAGTTTCAAAATTAACACACAAATCAGTTTTTGTCTGATCTTCACAACTTCAGGGGAAAATATTAAACATTTATATAGATCTCTAAATTTTATAAGACATTGCAATCACATTATTAGTCATTTCCTTTTGGTCCCTGGAAAGACCTATCTCTATCAAACAAATCTATGGTATCAGCAGTATTCCATCTCTAGAGAAATAAAGTGCATTTCCCTTCTAAAACACATAGTATCAACAACCCAAAGTTAATGAGGGAGGAGAAACTTTGCGGGGAAAGCTGGCCTATGTGCAAAAAGCTAAGAAAACAGGAGAACTAAATAAGGATGTGATCAATGAATAACTCCTGAATTCAACGGGCCTTCTAGAACGACGTCAGTGTTCGTATTCCCATGGGATGCGCTGGGCAAGGCTGAGTAAGGCTCCAGGAGACCAGGGCATCCTGGTACAGCAATGAGCGAAATTGCCAAAACTTGATACTCATCACATTTCAAGAAGAGGAGAGGGCCTAGAGGAGGATGCTTTTCTGACTGCTTGTCCTACCAAAGGTATACACTATTTCATATCATTGTGATAATTATTCCCTAAAAAGCCATCATAAGATGTAGATGAGTCTCTATGTTTTTAAATAGGATCTGTTAAGAGGATCCTTGGTGGTATAGTTGGTATGTTGGGCTGCTAATTGCAAAGTCAGCAGTTCAAAACCACCAGCTGCTTCACCGGAGAAAGATAAGACTTTCTACTCCCATAAAGATTTACAATCTTGGAAACTCACCGAGGCAGTTCTACTCCTTCCTATAGGATTGATATGAATCAGAATAGGCTTCATGGCAGTGAAATGTAGAGGCTACACGGGACATTGCTGATCCAATGACTGAATTCTCACTTCCCAAGAGTGAGACTCAGGCCAGCCACTACCAAGCTATCAATTGTGGTACTTGTGAGTTCTCAGTAGTGCTTCCAGACTAAGGTGGACTAGGAAGGAAGGTCTAGTGATATAGTTATAGAAACAAGCCAGTGAAAACTGTGTGGAGTACAGTGTCACGATTCACAATCAATAATGGAAATGGTGTGGAACTGGGCAACATTTTGTTTTGCTGTGCATGGGATTCCATTAACTGGAGCTCATCTGATGGCAACTACCAATAATAAAATGCATAGAAAATTTTTGCTCTCCAATTTTGTCCATGTGGACCATGGGCAACCTGTATAAGCATCATCTGAGAGCTTATTCAAAATATACAATCTCAAGCCACATCCTAGACCTTCTAATCATTCTTCATTTCATCAAATTCTCCATTTGATTCTTATGCACATTAAAGACTGAGAAGTGCAGGTCTAAAATAGTCCATAGTTGTGTAAAAATGATTGTAGGATCTGGAATCAGATAGCTAGAATTTCAAATCCTGCTCCTCGTTCTTGCTCATGGAACTTGGATATAACATTCCATTTCTTTATCTTCCTTGGTAATAGAATAACAATACCACCAAGAATCACCACATTGTTTCTGTAGCACCCTGAAAATTCCTAGGGAAGCCCATAGTAGTAAATAGTCCACTCTCTATGTACTCATTCTGGTTCCTTAAATCCAAGAAAACCCATGAGACTTTGTTGTTAAGAAAAATGGGATAAGAGTTGAAAAGTCGTGTTGCTTTTTATTTTTATAAATCACACAAATGACTTCTCACAGTCAGGCAGTAGTATACCTGCCCCTTTTATCCAAGCTACCCAGGAATAAGGTGGCAGAGCTCTCTCATAACGTTTGTTCATGGGAATGCTACTCAGCCCAGTCAACAATGAACGGTTCCTATTGCTCCCAGAAGACCTTCTGCTGGCTGTGGCCATTGGAAGAAGCATCACAGTCTTCTCAGGTTCTCTGCTTCTAGATCAGCTATTTCTGGCCCCCCAAAACCTCAAAGTCTCCAAGAACCTTCCTTTGTTGGTTGCGCTCTACTGTACTTTATTTCAGTTTTATTTCATCATATTCGTTCTTCCATAGAAACAAAGGAGGTACCGGCCCTCTAATGAGCCAAAACCCCCGCCCCCACATGCACACATTTCACACCATTTAATGGAAGTAGTCGCTAAATCTTTTCTGGTTCACTGCTTATTTATGGAGGAACTGCTGGGCTTTGGTTAGTTTTTTTGAATGTATTCCCCCTTTAAAAAAAACAAAAACTCTTCTTCTCATCTTTCTCCTCTTCCCTACTTCCATGTTTTGGAATTTCACCTTTCCTTTCCCATTTTCATCAACATTCCTCCTAATTTTCTCCTTTCTTCTTTT
>NW_022105908.1:9188296-9190639 GCF_000313985.2 Echinops telfairi | reverse complement strand
ATCTATGCACCTACCTACCTAACTCTCTATCATCTATCTATCTATACACCTACCTACCTAACTCTCTATCATCTATCTATCTATGCACCTACCTATCTATCATCTATCTATCCATCTATCTATCTATGCACCTACCTACCTATCATCTATCTATCTATGCACCTACCTACCTAACTCTCTATCATCTATCTATCTATGCACCTACCTACCTATCTATCATCTATCTATCCATCTATCTATCTATGCACCTACCTACCTAACTATCATCTATCTATCTATGCACCTACCTAACTCTCTATCATCTATCTATCTATGCACCTACCTACCTATCTATCATCTATCTATCCATCTATCTATCTATGCACCTACCTACCTACCTACCTATCATCTATCTATCTATGCACCTTCCTACCTAACTCTCTATCATCTATCTATGCACCTACCTACCTACCTATCATCTATCTATCCATCTATCTATAAACCTACCTACCTATCATCTATCGATCTATATATCATCTATCTATCTATCTATCATCTATCATCTCTATTGGAGATCTATCTCCAGCTGCATTGAGTCTCTGAATATGTCTTAGAGTTGAAACAAAAAGCGGCGTCTACAGGACAGGTTCTGTCTGATGCATGAGTTGCCTTCCTAGAGCGAAACACAAACTCATCAGGTATTTATGGAAAGAAAGAAACAGGAAAGAGGAAAGAGCGAGCTCTCCAGACTCCTACCATAAAATGTATACCTTAAAAATTCTAACATTGGAAACGTTGGCCTAAGTAATTCTCTTCAAACGCAGAGCCAGAACTTTGCATTCCGTTGTTGTGGTTTTTGTTGTTGTTATTGTTGTTTTTAATCTGCCTGGGCCCTTTAATTTCCAACTTATTCCCAGGCAGATCTTTAAACAGAAAAGCAATTGTAATAGTGACTGATCTTCCACAGCTCTCATTTGCTTGCTTGTTACAAACAACTTTAATTATTTTGTTTGCAATACCTAGTTGTTTGTCTCTGGGGAATATTTAAATCTGTTTTCATTTGTGCACGACTATCCCAACCAATAGTAAAATGAGACCTTATGTTTCACATTAACACCTCGTGGCTGTTATCCTCAAGGAACCAACAGAAAGTTCTAATTTTAATTGCATTTGTAATTTAAAATACTTACATATTACCAAAAAATGCAAAGGATAATTTGAAAATGAAATTGCATGGCCTAGAGCCCAAGAGAGGCCTGGTTCTAATGGTTCCAGCCATGTCTTTGACATCGCAAAAGCCTTACATCTAAACTGGATCCAACTTTGGGGACTAAAGTGTAAATTCTGAGAATGTAAACTCAGACGAATAAAGGCAATGCCGCATGGTGATTTTGAGGCTGCGTGGTAGCCACGATGAAGTAACAGGGATCAGCTCTCCCGCCAATCTTAAGTCACTGAGAAATGTCTGAAATGGACTTTGGACACAGGCAGAGCTGGGAAAACGGTCAACAGAATATTCACGGGCAGTGGGGAACTTTACATCACTGGATAGCTATCCTCAGAAGGAAAACCAGTGAGGTGTCCCCAGAATATTGCTCAGAGAAACTTTCCCGTGTGGCACCGAGAAGTGAGAAAATCAGCAAACTCGGAGAGTACTGTACCTGTGAAGTGAAGAGACACTGGAATGTAAAAAGGCCAAAGCAGTTAGAATTCATCGTTGCATTTCAAAAGGAGAGCGCTCCACAGAAAACAGCCCCTGAAACCTGCAGAAAGTTCCTTTCAAGTCTTTAGCTGAGTGCTAATTAGTAACTTGTATGAGGAGACTAACTTAGATCAGAGAAAGAATTACAAGAAAGGAATGGATGTAGTAGCAATCCCTCCTGCTCACACAGGGCAAAGGAGCCCATGTTCCCAACAGCCAGGGAAGAAACTTCCGATGGAAGGATCATCGGAGTCCTCACAAGGACAGCGCCTTGCTTGGTAAGAGATCAGGTCAACAGCAGATCAAAAGCGATTCTTGAATGGCCTCCTTCTGGGGGTGGTACAAATAGTTGGCATGTTCAGCTACTAAAGATTGGCAGTACAAGTCTACCCAGAGGAACTTCAGAAAAAGGGCCAAAAAACAGGCATTCAAAACATCTGTCATTTAAAATCTCATGGAGCACATGTCTATGTCGCCATGAACCAGAATCCGCTCCACTGAAACTGGCTGAACTGCACAACGATGCTTACAAGCAATTCTTGAAAAAATCAAATTGTCCCAGAATAATTTAACTGCACCTCGCGGGAAGGGGAAAAGGTATTTAGAGTAATAAGAAAGAATGAAGGTTCCAAGAATGTAAAATTCACATTGCCTGCCTAGGA
>NW_022105908.1:9184645-9188196 GCF_000313985.2 Echinops telfairi | reverse complement strand
TAAGTTGGGTGCCAGCAACAATGGCCAAGGGAAATTTTAAAACAACACTATTTATGATTGTATCCAAAGTATTACACAGAGAAGGGACTAAACAAGACCTACACAGCGAACACTACAAACATTTCTGAGAATCATTATGCAGACACTACGTAAATGAAAAAGTATATCTTGTGCATTGATGAGAAGACCCAATATTGCAGAGAGGTAAATCCTCCCCCAAATTATCTATAGTTTTAATGAAATTAAAGTAAAAATTCTAGCAGCCTTGTTCTACAAACCAGTCATTTATTTCTAAAATTTACATTGAAACCCAGGCAGAGACTAGGCTGAGGCCCTCTCTCAAGCCCAAGAGAGGGTTCCTCTTTCAGCCTGGTGTACTGGACTCTACACGGCCACACCCTACTCCCAGCCCTGCAAAATACAAACCAAAGGCAAATCTACTGCCGTCAATTTGATGGCAATCCATAGTGGCCCGTGGCCCTATAGAGAGTTTCTGAGGCTAGAAACACACACTCAAGCATGGAGTCAAAGATGTTACAAAGAAGTATCTTAAAAATCACCTTGGGCAAAAAGATATGATATAGAAATAGAAATAAAGATAAGAATGACAGCTGACTTTATATCAGAAATAAGATAACCCAGAAGACAGTGAAGTGGAATTTTTATGGAAGGAAAAAAGTCTCATGTTCTAGATTGCTATGTGCAGTGAAGCTTTCTTTCTATAATAATAATAATTTTACCAAAAAAAAACAAAAGGTGGAAAAGTACTCACTATTAGAAGAGAATTATAAGAACATTACATGAAATGGGCAACTTCCTTGAAAGACATGAACTACCAAAGCCCACTCAAAAACAAATAGATAATTTAATTACTCTATGTTTACTATTGAGTTTGTTATTAAAACTTTCTCACCTCAAGAGAAAGAAACTCCTTCAGGCCCTGATAACGTCACTGATGAATTCTACATATAATTAAGAAATAAATCATATGAATTCATTACAAACACTCCCAGAAATTTTAAGAGGAAGAAACACATCTCAAATCATTCCAGGTGGACAGCATTTAACTTCAGATTAGGGGATATCAAAACAAAACAAAATAGGAATTGTGTGGGGCAGAATGGAGCTTTAGTAGAATGCATTTTTCCCAGCTAGACCATCCAGCAACTCTGTTAGTGCACCCAGTGGCGTTGCCTGGGAAGGTTGTCGCTGATGAATGTTTTTTCATTAAAGCAGTTTCACTCAAACCTTGTTTTTTGAGATGCCCGGTGTAAGAGAACAGCATGCAGCTGTGAAATTTGGTTTCCTGCTTGGAAAAAAATGCTGCAGAAACTGTTTTGATGTTGAACACAGTGTACAAGGGCAGCACTATGGGAAAAACTCAAGTGTACAAGCGGTTTCCTTGATTCAAAAAAGGTGAACTGTGGATTGATTACAAGCCTCATTCTGGACGTTCGTCAACTTTCTTAACAGAAGAAAATGTCGACCCGTGGTGCATTTGGAGTTACGCCACCAGATCTGACTGTTACTCAAGCTTTCTATTTAGAGGTTCTGAAAAGATTGTGTAACAGTGTGTGACAAAAAAGGTCTGATTTGTGGCAGACCTAGGATTGGTTTTGCCACCACGACGATGCACCTGTTCACACAGCCATCTCAGTGCACCAGGTTTGGACCAAAAGCAACATGCCTCTCTTGTCCCACATACCTTAACTTGCCTGACGTAGCTCTCTCCTTGTGTCTTCTTTTTGTTTCCGTGAATGAAGAGGGACACGAAAGGACAGCGATTTGATGATGTACAAAAGATGAAGAAAAAAACAAGGGAGCTGTTGTCAGCCATCCAAACAGATGAGTTTGAAAAATGTTTCCAAGAATGGAATCGCAGATTTGAAAAAATAGATTAACTGTAATGGAGAGTACTTTGAAGACTATAGGGTTGTTTGGTTAAAAAAAAGAAAATTAAATACATAGCTTTGAAAAAAAGTTCCGTTTTTTGGGGGGTGGGTACCCCTGTACGTATCTCATGAACACACACGAACCGTCATGAACACAGATGCAAAATTCCTAAAATTATTTTAGATAACACTTTATTTAAAATGATTCCGCTCATTTTGAATATAATAATATACAAAAAAATGGGGCAGGGGGCCACCTTGATCAAATGTGGTTTATCCCAAAACTTCTAGTTTAGTTTTACTACTGAAAATTAATCTATTTAATTCTTAATGTTGTCACTTCAACAGAAGCAAAAAAAGAAAAGAGCACATTCTATTATTAAAAATTGGCAAATTGGGCATAAAAGAAAACCTGATAGAGTGGGGTGGGGGAGCGTTGCAAAGGTAAAGCGTGTGGCTGATGGGCAGTCCAAACCCATCAGGCATTACTTGGGAGATGCATATGGCACGCTGTTTTGGTAAAGATTTACAGCCATGGCAACTCGGTGGGCCTGTTCTACTCTATTCTTTAGTGTGCTCTCCATTAGAATAAGCTCGTCAGCAGTGTGTTTGGTCTGAACAACCCTGGTGACACAGTGGGTAAGGGCTTGACTCTGAACAGAAAGATGGTCTGTTCAAATCCTCCAGTTGTTCAATGGTGAAAAGGTGTGACCGTGAAGATCTGGGGGCTCACTCAAAAGTTCTACCCTGTCCTGCAGGATGGCCGAGAGCCAGAAAGGGCTAGTGGATTGCTGACGAATGACCTACAGCTGTGACTCTACTCAATGGGGAAGGCTGAATGCTTTCCCCTCGGAGCAAGGCTGTGGCAAGGATGTTCGTTCTCAGGATGCTGCTCACCGTTTCCTGGCGTTCAAAGGAGTCCAACCCAAGGCTCCCGGGAAAAGCATATGTGTTAACAACAGTCTTAACGCACCGATGGCATGGTTGTCTACACAGAAATTCCTGAGAAAAGCACTACTAGAATTGGTGAGTTTAGCAATGAAGTAAGATAAATCTTTAAAATTAAGTTGGGTGCCAGCAACAATGGCCAAGGGAAATTTTAAAACAACACTATTTATGATTGTATCCAAAGTATTACACAGAGAAGGGACTAAACAAGACCTACACAGCGAACACTACAAACATTTCTGAGAATCATTATGCAGACACTACGTAAATGAAAAAGTATATCTTGTGCATTGATGAGAAGACCCAATATTGCAGAGAGGTAAATCCTCCCCCAAATTATCTATAGTTTTAATGAAATTAAAGTAAAAATTCTAGCAGCCTTGTTCTACAAACCAGTCATTTATTTCTAAAATTTACATTGAAACCCAGGCAGAGACTAGGCTGAGGCCCTCTCTCAAGCCCAAGAGAGGGTTCCTCTTTCAGCCTGGTGTACTGGACTCTACACGGCCACACCCTACTCCCAGCCCTGCAAAATACAAACCAAAGGCAAATCTACTGCCGTCAATTTGATGGCAATCCATAGTGGCCCGTGGCCCTATAGAGAGTTTCTGAGGCTAGAAACACACACTCAAGCATGGAGTCAAAGATGTTACAAAGAAGTATCTTAAAAATCACCTTGGGCAAAAAGATATGATATAGAAATAGAAATAA
>NW_022105908.1:9180791-9183193 GCF_000313985.2 Echinops telfairi | reverse complement strand
AAGATCCCTTGGTTCCTCAGGTCATGCCGAGCAAAAGTAGTTCTTATCACGGGCAATGCAGTGCAATGTCTTCAACCTCATGCTCACATACACTTATCAGCACATGACCCTCGAAACCAGTGACTAATATGGATACGCTTGTTCATAACTTTGTCTCCCAACTCTCACTCTATTTCCAAGTCTGAGGCAGTCTGCTGTGATTTCTTCTCATCTGGGGTACACATCTCTCTCACTCAATGTCCTGTGCGCTCAGGGTTCAAAAGAAACAACAGGTAGTGAGAATCCCTTCAAAAGTCCCTTTCTTGAAGACAAGATTCAGGGGAAGGAAACAGTGATTTCCATGCAAATGAACCTTCAGGTAAAATCAGAAATGTCCTTTGATGCACCATGATTTAATGATGAGAGCAACTGTAGAGTTAAGTGCCTCATCCAGATGCAGATTGTCCACAGGAAATGTCTGAGTACCAGTGTTTTGACTTGAAAAATCCTCGTCCACCACAGGATATAAAATGTCCAGAAGGGCCAACATTGGGAAAAGGGGGATTCATTGAGAAACAAGTCTTGGAGGGGAAAAATTACTTGGATTTGATTCCGTTTCCCATTCAGGCAAAAAAGGTATGTGCTTTCTTATCTCACTAGCTGGCGTGGTTTCAATGGGACCATTATTGAATCCCTCAAAACCCAAGGCAGAGCCTTACCAAGCAGGTTCGTTGAGTTTAATCACACACACATATACTTCCATGTCATTGAGTCGATTACGACTTACAGCAACGCTGTAGGATAGGGTCGAATTCCCTCTGGATTTCTGAGAACATAACTCTTTTCAGAAATAAAAGGTCTCATCTCTCTCCCTCAGAGCAGCAAGGTTCTAACTAGTAATCTTGGGATTAGTAGCCCAGAGCATAACCACTATCCTACCAGGGCTCTTTCAATCATATAGGCTATGGGTATTTTACTACACTAGTCATTTAAATTTGTACCTTTTCTAGGACTGGGTGAAAAATTGGACAAGTTTCATGGCTCTTACTTAATAAAAAGCGAAACCAAGTGTTTACCCAGAAATTAAAATAATCTACTCCTGTATATGAATCAGAAGATTCGATTGACTTGATTTGGTGGAGAAATTTCCACCTTTATAAGAAGTGGATCAACAGGTAGCCTCGATCAAGGTAGGAATTGCCTGGTTAAAAGAGATCACTGCATGGAGAAGACACAGACTCTGGAATCAAACCCAAATAAGTTAAAATTCCAGCTCCTCTTTATACCACTGCGCGTCACCTTCATTTTCCGTAATGCCAGTGTTAATCTCTCTCACATGGTTATTGTAAGAACCCCTAAGACTAATGTCTCCACATAAAAGACATTTGTAACAGTCATTTTACAAAATTAGAAGTAGACATGATCAGTAAAGATATATTAGAAACAGTTTAATTTGTTAATAAGAGATACAGATTAAAACAATACGGCAAGCTTTCACTTATCTATGATAAAATAAAAAACTTGGACTCTATGAAATGTTCAAAGAGTGGTATGGAACAGGCTCCTTAACAAAAGTACTGCAAGTCCTTTAAGAATCCTCATATTCTGAAACAATGTTCTTACCATCACAAGAAACAAGAGACATCAATAAACCAAAGGATAAGGATGCTGGTCACGATATTATTTACAAAATATTAACCTACCTATACTCACTGTCATTGAGTGGATTCTGACTCATAGCAACCTTCCAATACAAGACAGAAAATTGCCTGTTTCTGAGACTGTACATCTTTACAGAAGTAGAAAGCCTCACTCTCTCCTATACAGTGTCTAGTGGACCTGAACAACTGATCTTGTGGTTAGAAGTTTACCAACAAAGGACAAAGATTTGCAAAAGCCAGGATTCCTCCAAATTACAGAACCCTTCCAGATCAATAAATATCGCCTCAAGTGCTACTTATGGGCATCATAAAATATTAGCAAGACATTGCTATCCAAACAATATGATACTCAACTGAATAGAACAGTGCAATTTCAATTTAGCAAAATCAAGTGCATGTGTGAGGCTATTTGAAAGGATGATTCAGTGAACTATCAATCTGTGTTTTGTGGAAGAGTTAGATTTTCTGTTCTCCGCTTTTCATCTGTCCTATTCCCTCCCCTTCATTATACACATGCCTGCACATATGTGTACAGAAGTAAGCGAGATTTCATAGGCTGGAAACGGTGTTCTTCTTCCAAGTTATTTACTCTCAAAACTAGATGAATCAACAGGGATGGGTACATGGGAGGCCCTCTTGTGTCTGTGAAATAGATGCCAAAGTGTCCAAAGTCAGGAAGCATACTGTGGAGACAGGGAGAGAGACATAGGTCTCTACCCAACCCCTGGTCTCTAGTACCCAGGCAAGGTAGTAGGGATGAGT
>NW_022105908.1:9175231-9176777 GCF_000313985.2 Echinops telfairi | reverse complement strand
AAAAAAAAAAAGAATTCCCCAAGGCTGCCTTAGGGTACACAATACCTCCTAGTTTGAGGCAAAGACATCAGAACCCAATCTAGGGACTGCTTCTGCATAAAAGCTCCAGAAACATGACCTACCACACTTTAAAGAAAGAAATTCCAGTGGTTTGAACTATCTGTCCCCTCCATTTCTGCAGGTCCCACAACTGCCCCTAAGTCTGTGGGTGATGGCAGCAGCGTCTTATGTGTGTTCATGCACATGTGTGAGAGAGTGTGCGTGTGTATGCTTACATCTCACCTCTCCATGTGATGATGTATGCGGATTGTCCAGCTTGCCAAAGGAGGTGTGATAACAGGGTAGAAGGTACAGATAATAGGGCCTTTCTATAACAAGCTGAAAGTTCATCTGAATCCACCAAAAGACATTTGTGAGAGAGTGAAGGATAGAATGCAGAAAGGTAGAGGTGCTAACCTGCAGTTTTCAGATACATTTGCTGCATGTGGTAATTAAAGCTATTTTTAAAGCCCCTGATGTTTCAGCACTCCCTTTCCCAAGATTTCTTCTGTCAAAACTCTGTAAAATGACAATACGCTTGTTGTGAACAATTAACTCACAGCTGAAAACATGAAGTGAGAATCGACAGCCATGTTCAAGGTCTGGCTGAGTCTCTTTCTGTCTGGAGGGCGTTTGAACCTGATGGAAAAGTAAATCAAAGACCCTGGACTGTCTCCTGGAAGTCCTACCTGGTTTAATGGTCTGTTTACACATTTTTCTAACTCTGGCGCTCTGAGCTCTCTGAAGGTGAGGGTCCCTAGTGCTTCATCGTTGTTCAGCACATGGACGATGAACAAACACATGGCTGATGGCCAAGACTTCCGTACCCAGGGCGAGAGGTACGGCCTGAAAGAACAACATGGTTAAATGGGGTGATAGAAGAAGGAAGGGTCATAATAGATACCAGGAAGTGTGGCTGATCAAGGGAAAGATCTGGGTTTAGTTTGAAAGACTTCATAGGAGTTTAAAAATCAGCCATAAAGAGAATTAGTGTCCATCAAAGAGCCCAGAGTAGCCGTATAAGACCTGACATCCAGATCGGTTGCATTTAAACAATTATGATGATGATTTGCCTGTGCCCTGAAACATTCATCACAGTCATGCATTGGCATGTTATCGATTCCTTACATCTGAGCGTCTCTTTCATCACGACTTAAAGACTATGTTTGCCACACGACACTGTTTAGGGGATGATAGTTAGAGCTCTATTTTATAAATACATGCTATCTGCCACTTCCTATATTACCCTTTGTAATCTTTGCAACTTGCCTATCAAGTAGCTATTTTGAATCCTGTAAACAGTTGGGAAAAATAAGACGCAAGGTAGTAAAACAACTTCATCTCCGGGCTTCAAACCAGTTCTTCTCATGCTTCCTACTGCCGTGAAGCCAGCGCAGATCTGACGGTTGCTTTTGTTTTGGCTCCAATTTGGGGGAACCAGGAGGATAACAAGGAATATTAAAAAGTAGGGTCAGCCAGCTTGAAATTTAATCTCTCTAGCAGAAAA
>NW_022105908.1:9170356-9174695 GCF_000313985.2 Echinops telfairi | reverse complement strand
ATCTGTATTTTTGCCTTTATACTAATATGGCCTTATCCTGACCACCTTTGTGCCATTTGTCTTTCCTTGTTTTCTGTTGGGTTTCCCAGCTGTGAAGCACAGCTGTGAGGAGTGGATGTATAATGATAATAACCGATACAGGTGTTATAGGAAATGCAGGGGTGGAGCATGGGTGACAGAGAGGGAAAGGGGATTTCGGGTGTAAATAATGAAGGAAGGGAGCACAAGAACTGATCTTGATTGTACAATTTAGTTGAAAGGTGACATAACCCTGGGGGAGGGGGAGAAGAAGGCTCTAAGATAGATGTGGTGGTGATTATACAACTCTCCTTGATGTGATTGAATGGCTCATATGTTTATATGCCAATAAAGTGGAATTATGTGCCAAAAGAACCAAAATCATATGCACAGTGTATTCCCAAAGACTAACCTAAAGAAACAGTCTCAGTTCATCTCCCACATCCACTACCTGTGTAGCTGGAAAACACCGTCTCCATAGGGCTTTGAAAAGAAATAAAAAGTAATATTATACAGCAAAAATCCCCTCATGTATCTATAGCCCTAAATGTCAACTCTTTTGGATTAAACAATTGGGTACAGAAGGAGAAAACATGATAGACATGCATTTTCTTTCAGATGCCACGCATGCAGCCCATCGGCTTTACCTCATTTGTGTGTTTTCCCCCAAAAGTCTCTCACCTTTTCCATAGGCGATTTAAAAATAAAAATCTGCTTGTACGTGAAACAACCTAAGGGGAATAAATATAATAATAAATCATGAAACTTCTAGGATAAGGTTTTCCAGCGTAACCATCGCACTGTTGCCTAGTTATGAAAAAGCAAATGCTGCGGGAATTCGGTCATTCATCCAGCCTTCATTGTGTTCCAAGTTTGAGGGGGAATAAAGAAGGCATAGAATAGAAATAAAGGACACATTTGTCGTCGCGCAGCCTTAAAATCCCATCCTGATTGTGCCACATACTCAGTACATAAAATTCAAAACTCAACTCACTGTCATCAAGTCCAGTCCCATCCATGGCACTTAAAAATCAACCCATCTCTCTGAGCTGTGATTTTCTCATCCGCAAAACGTTGAGGCTCCTGGAGGCTCAGTCCTGGCCACTTTCCTCCATTTACCCCCTATCTTCCTCCCCTCATCTGAGTGACACCGGCCGGACTTAGCACAAATGACCTTTCCTTCCTCCTTGCAATGGTTTCTCTAATTGTTTACAGCATGGCACCCTCTACTTCCTCTCTTCGTCCACCCCAAAGCTGCTCCTTCTCAATCTCCTTTACATAATATCCCCCCCCTCATTTTCCTGCTTTCTTTATCCGCCATGGCCCAGATATCAGAGTTTGGGTCTCTTGTCATTTATAGCAATACCTTCCTTCAGTTATTTCACGCAGACGCAAGACTTGAACAATTCTCAATATACAAATGGTTCCAAATGCAATGCCCTGGCCTCAGCATCTCCCTTGAACTTGAGGGTCATATAGTCAGTGTCTACACAACATCTCCAATAATCCAAAAGAATCAAACTGTTTGCCATCGAGTTGAGGTCAGCTCATGGTGACTCTGTCGGACGAGGTAGAACTACCCCATGAGCTTCTGAGACTGATTCTGAACAGAAGTAGAAAGCCCAATCTTTCTTCTGCAATGTCTAATGGAAATCTCGACATTATTCACAGTCAACTAAATTCCTCATTTTACTCAATCTGTACTCTTGCAGTCTTCTTATCTTAAGAAATGTACATTTTTATTTGTTTGAGGAAAAAAGTTATATAATCATCCTTGACATTTCTCTTTCTCATATAGAATCTATTTCCATTCATTGAATCTCTTTCCATTCATGGCAACCTTAGGTTTCCAAAGTTATAAATCCTTAAGGGCAAAATCACATTCTTCTCCTATGGAGAAGCTGGGGGTTTTGAACTGCTAATCTGACAGTCAGCAGCCAAACACCTAACCAATAGCATCACCAGGGATTTCTCTCATAGAGCACATGTAATCCATTAGCAAATTTTCCCTGATACATCTTCCAAGTAGATTGAGATCCCAAGTATTTTTTAACCACCTCAGTTGTAAGTTCAAAACCTAAGCCACCATAATGTCTCCCCTGAATCATGGTATAGCCTGTTAAAGGGTTTTCTCGATTATTTTTCACTCCCCTGAAGACATCCTTAAGGAAATTCTCTAAGTATCTGGTTTAAAAATAAATTATATGTAGTCAATGCTTTGGTCAAAACCACCCACTTAGTTTTCATCTCACTCAGAGTAACAGTGAAGCTTTTCACAATGGCTAACGAAGTCCTCCATGACCTGGCCTTCTTCATATTCGCCGGCTTCCTTTCCCACCACTCTCCCATCATCCCCTTCACTCCAGTCACACTGGCCTCCTTGCCGTTCTGAGCAAATTTACTAGCCTGCCTACCTTCCCACCTACTTCCTCTTTCCCTAGCAGGTTCTCTTCCTCTAGAGCAGCGGTTCTCAATCTGTGGGTCTCCGCGATCCCTTTGGGGGTCGAACGACCCTATCCCAGGGGTTGTCTGATTCATAACAGTAGCAAAATGACTGTGATGAAGTAGCAACGAAAATAATGTTATGGTTGGGGTGTCACCACAACTTGGGGAACTGTATTAAAGGGCCGCGGCATTAGGAAGGTTGAGAACCACTGCTCTAGATCAAATGCAAAATTCGCACATACTTTCACTTCCTTCTGGTACCTGTCCAGATACTTCATAGCAACCTGAAAAACTAGGGCACATTCCTCATTCGTATTTCTCCTCAGTACATTGTTTTTGCCATTCTCCATAATATTTGTCACAATTCACCAAGCAACATATCTAATTACAATCTGTTCATTGTGTCTTTCCTCAATTAAAATTCACTACTGCACGAACTAGTGATTATGTGTATTCAATGAGGCAATAAAGATGACTTTCACATTTGGTCAACATAGAGTACCAGAAACCGGATTTACATTTCTGGATTTACTCAATAACAAGAAGTAGATAAAATGTACAACGTAATAGTTTTCAGGGCACTAAGCAATGGGGGAGGGGGGTTCCACGAGTGACAGAAAATGGGTTAATCCCTACAATTTCCCCTGACTATTTTCCCGAAAAAATAGTCATGAAACAGTGGATACGCACAAGAGAGACAAGGCTTGGAACTAATGCAGAAAACAGTGAACTTCCTATAAGGATATGGAGCTGAGGGTTTAGAACAGTGGTTCTCAACCTTCTAATGCCACAACCATTCAATACAGTTCCTCCTGTTATGATTCATAACTGTAATTTTGCTACTGTTGTGAATCATAATGTAAATATGCAGGATGTATTTTCATTGTTACAAATTGAACGTAATTAAAGCATAGTGATTAATCACAAAAACAATGTTATTATAGATTGTGAAATATTTATTTCTAATGACAAATAAATGATTTTTTGCCTTGAAGCATGGTGTAGCATGGGTAACAGTCTTCATGCCTGGTACTCATGTGTGGCCGTATCTGCAAGTGGGTAGACCCTCCTGGAGACGAATAGAGGAGCGGTGTCTCGGTTCCTAAGACCATCGAAAATATGTGTTTTCCAATGGTCTTAGGCTATCCCTGTGAAAGGGTTGTTCGACCCCCAAAGGGGCCATGACCCACAGGTTGAGAAGCATTGGTTTAGAAAGATGGAAACAACTAAAGTTTACAAGAAGGAGTACCATCAAAAACCTTCAGAGAGAGAGAGAGAAAATGGTGATCTTCACAGGGTCTGTTTTGAGTAGGGGAAGGAATCAACTGAAAGGATTAGAGGAATCATTATCTGAAGCTCACACAGAATCAGCAATAGTGCTTCTTCCCAGAATCCAGATTTTTAAATCTCTTAATTCACAGGCATGAGGTTAAGTACCCAGGAAGATCTAACCTCAGAAATGTGAAGTAATTAACCCTAGAATGAGTATTGTTCAAGTACACCCAACAAAAGATAAAAGTAAGACCAAAGGGGTCAAACTATGTTGAAGTAACTTAACATTCTAGATACTTATATAGAGTTGTAGCTGTTGTTAGTTGCTGCCTCATCCGTTTTGACACAGAGTGATCCTGTGCACAACAAACAGTGGGGAAAGACTGGCTGGTCCTGCACCATCCTCATAATTATTGCTATGTTTGACACTATTGTTGCAGCCACTATGTCAATTTCTCTCATTTAAGACCTCCCTGTTTTTCTCTGACCCTCGTGTTTTTTTTAAATCATTTTATTGGGTGCTCATACAACTCTTACCACAACCCATACATACATCCATTGTGTCAAGCACATTTGTACATTTGTTGCCATTGTCGTTCTCAAA
>NW_022105908.1:9153629-9168898 GCF_000313985.2 Echinops telfairi | reverse complement strand
TGGGGACTTTGTTGCTCTGTTCCCCTTGCTGTTCTGTTGCACGCCCTTAGTGTTTTGCCTCGGTGTGGTGGGATCAGATTGGGCGCCATTCCCACACAGTGTCTCCAGTGTTGTTCCCTGTAGGGCTATGTGACCCTCTGTTTTACAAAGCAGGAAGCCTTTTCCAAGGTTTGGTCTCTCCTGATAGTATATCCAAAGCATGTGAGACAAAAACTCAGCCATCCTCAATTGTAGGCAGCATTCTGCCTATACTTCTTCCAAAACAGATTTGGCAATCCAAGGTACTCTAGATATGTTTACCGAACACCGAACACCGTAACTCAAACGCATTCATTCTTCTGTGCTCTTCCTTTCATTATCCAACGTTCACATGCAAATGAGGCAATTGAAAGTAGCACAGCTTGGGTCAGGTGCACTTGAGTCCTCAAGGTGACCTCCTTGCACTTCAACACGGAAAGAGGTCTTGGGCAGCAGATGTGTCCAATGCCGAAACTCACTTGATTTCTTGGGCTGCTGATTACAAGAGCATGGATTGTGTATCCAAGCAAAATGAAATCCTTAACAACCTCATTTCTTTTTCTTCTATCAAGATGTTGTCATTGGTCCAGTGGTGTTTTTGTTTATGCTTAGCCAATTCATACTGAAAGTTGCAGTCCTTGATCTTCATCTACAAATGCTTCAAGTTCTCCTCACTTTCAGTAAATAAGATTTTATCATCTGCATATCGCAGCTTGTTAATACGCCTTGCCCCAATCATGGTGCCATGTTCATTCTTCATACAATCCAGTTTCATAGGCTATTATTAATCTGACATCTCTGATGAAACCTGTTTACCTTGGGTGTCCCCGCTAATATTTGAAATACTCGTCATATACCGCAGTAATACAAACTTGAGTGGCAAATGGTAGCAAGACTCATATAAGAAAAAAAATTCAGTATTGGTAGTAGTTACATCATTTCATGTCAACTTGATAAGTATGGGAGTGGAGTCTAGCCTGTCAATCAGGTCACAGTCTGATGATGCCTCCTTGTGGCTGTGGCCTCCTCAGGAGGATTCTGGAAACTTCCCCTCTGTTACCCTGGAGGCGGGCCACACGTTCTCTCTGCCTTCACCTTCCTGTTCACAAGCCACACTTGGAGAGCTGGAGGAGCCACGTGGAGATCCACGCCAGTGCTGAGATACTTCCATCACCATTGGATCCACAAGACTCTGCACTCCCCGGCCTCTGATCTTCCTGCATTCTGCATCATTGCATGTAGCTGCGTGAGTCTGACGAAGGCTTTATGAACTAGCATGGACTTCATCTGGACTGGGCTGGTATGTTTTCTTTACATCCACTCTTTAATATAAAGTTCTTTTTTTATATATACATGCGTATCCCTTGATTTGGTCTCTACTCGACCCAGTCTAACACAGTAGCCAGCACAGCAAAATAATGTCTGGCCTCCAAGTAAAGATTACTAGGAATTTTTTTTTAAGGAAAGACAAACATAACCTATAAAAAGAATCACCAATCAATCGAAACCAATATGGAACTGAAGGCAATGATGCAATTAGGAAGCATGGACAACAAAATACTTGGAGACGTTTTAGCAGAGGTTTTGTTACATTTTTCCACTTGGTGATGGTATAAATTGGCTTAAAAAGAAACTAAACCAAAGAAACAATTTTCAAAAAAGTAAATTTGTTACTTCACTTATACTTCATGGATCTCCAAGTTGAACAGTTACACATAAAATATTTATGTAATTCTCCAAGGTTGGTAAAATGTCATATTTTCATCTATTCTTCTGCAGAATAATGGTCACTGTTGGATACTGTCACACTTATTTTTGCCTTTGTGATGGTCTAATGTCAGACTCATTATTATTGTCTAGCACAGGATCATCTTCCAGCGAATTACTATAGATTCCAAAGTCACTCAGACCAGCAGACAACGTGCCTGCACACAAGTCATTCAAAAGTTATATACTGCTGCGGCACATCATTTTTTGAAGTTTTGCTATACTGAAATATGAGTAAAAGAAACCAGAAGTAGTGCACGTCACCTCTCTTAGGATACTAAAGGGGGACACAAAGCAAAGAGGAAAAGTGGAGACAATCAAACAAAGACGTGGACATTGAAGTATCTCAGCTTATCTTGCACATGGGCACTTCTTAGACCCTTAACCTGAACCGAGATAACTAAGGAAAAAAATTTAAACAGTATATTACTATAGTACTAGTCCTGCAATTCAACAGAGTGCAGATTTCTGATCACTGAGGCATGCAGGAAGCCTCTGCCAGCTGGCGGCTGCCATCGCTGGGGCTTGTACTTGGCAGGTCACAAAAAGGGGAGAAGGAAGAGGACTGTTTTTATAAAGGAAGGAATTTTTTTTTTTTTAAACAAAGAGGGAAAAACTAAGAATAACACTGAAACAAGAACATTTTTTTAAAGAAGCATAGTTGAGGGATGGGAGTGCTGACAAGTCAAGGGATTAGGGATGTGGGGGCCATGTCTCTGGTTATCCAAAAGTTGTTTGAAGTAAGGGGAAATAGAGAACCTCTGGGATCACAGATCACCATTGTGGGTGCTGGTGAATTCCTTAGGGAGTACAACCAGTTATCTGGCTTCTGCTCTGATGCCAACACTGCATGTAATAGTTCAAAATGCCAGGCTGTACAGAAAGCCTTATGCTTCCTTGTTCTTTACTTTCATTTAATCTGTTCCTCTCACCCGTATTTGCTCTACTTCATCATTTCGTTTGAAGCTCTAGATGCCAGGATGGTCATCATATCCATTTCACTTGGTTTCTTGCATCCTCATTGTGGAACATCCAGAGAATGTACCTGCCTGCATTTGCCATTGGACCTTCCTTCCTGTTCAGGTATTTTTAAAAATACTTTTACTGGGGGCTCTCACATCTCTTATCACAATCCATACATTCATCCAGTGTGTCAAGCACATTTGCACATATGCTGCCATCATTTTCATAACATTCTCTTCCCACTTGAGACCCTGATATCAGCTCCCCATTTCTTCCCCCTCCATCCCAGGCCCACCCACCGTCATGAACCCTTGATAAGTTATAGGTTAGTTTTTCCATGTCTTTACATCATCCTCCGTCACCCCTCAACCACTTTTCTGTTATTCGTCCCCCTGGGAGGGGGTTATATGTTGTTATTTGTGATCGATTCCCTCTTTCTTCCCCCACCCTCCCCTATTCCTACTGGTATCTCTACTCTCCTTGTTGTCACTGAGGGGTTTATCTATCCTGGATTCCCTGTTTGGAGATTTTTTCTGTAGCAGTGTCCATGCTCTGGTTTAATCCAATTTGTAAGGTAGAATTGAGGTTACGATAGCGGAAGGAAGAAAGCACCAAAGAACTAGAGGAAAGTTGTGTATTTCTTTGGTACTATACAGCACCCTGACTGGCACATCTCTTCCCTGTGACCCCTATGTGAGATGATGTCCAAATGTCTACAGATGGGCATTGGGTCTCCACTCCATGTCCCCCAGCATGGTTTTGTTATGGGTCTTAGGATGCCTTATACCTGATCCCATCGACACCTCATGACCACACAGGCTGGTGTGCTTCTTCCACGTGGGCTTTGTTGCTTCTGCATTAGATGGCCGCTTGTTTATCTTCAAGCCTTTAAGACCTCAGATGCTCTATCTTTTGATAGCTGGGCACTATCAGCTTTCTTCACCACATTTGCTTATGTACCCATTTTGTCTTCAGCAATCATGTCGGGAAGGTGAGCATCACATAATGCCAGATTATTAGGACAAAGTGCTCTTGTGTTAAGGGAGTACTTGAGATGAGGCCCAATGTCCATCTGCCACCTTGATTCTTAACACATAGATCTATGGGCACACAGTTCTATTCCTATTCAGATCTTTAACTTCATCATTTATCGCAGATGATATAAGCATCGTTTTGTTTGCTTGTTTGCAGCTACTCTACATTCGAGATTTGGTTTCATTGTCTCTTCTGATGTTCAGTTTGGCCTTCTCTTTCTTGCCAGTCTTTTCAACAATCTTTATCTTTCTGTCTGATGGTGGCCTAGATGCCACTTCACAACTTCTCTGGTCTGTAACAATTAGTGTTCAGTGAGTCAAATCTATTCTTGAGATAGTTTATACATTTAAGTGGAAGATACTTAAGGTTTACTTCAGCTCTTGTGGACATCTTTCCACGTGTCTTTGCTTCTGTGTGAACTTGCATATGGGCGATCTGATAATCTGTTCCACAGTTGGCCTTGACCTTGTTCTGATTGCTGATATTGAGTTTCGCCAATTTCTCTCTCAATATCTTAGCTAATTTGATTCCTGTGTATGCCATCTGGTAGGTACCACATTTATGTGTTGAAAAAGTTATTTTCAAGAAGAAGTAATTAGTCTTGCAAAATTCTATTTCATTTCTATCACCCTGGACATATTTTCCAACTACCTATCCTATTTTTACATTCTAATGACTGGAAATTATCATTGCATATTGTGCCCATGTTTGATCAATTTAAGGCTGCGTAAGTTAGTTAAAGAAATTGTTTCTTCATATTTGTGTTTAGGGCTTGGTATGCAAATGTGAATGACAGTCTGATTAGCTTGTCTTTCTTGTAGGCATATGTATGTTATTCTTTCACTGACAGCACTGGACTTCAGGTTAGATCTTGAAATTTGTTTGATAATGCTCACACACAATGCTCCTCTTCAGTTTTTCATTCCCTGCATAGTGGACTACGTTAATAGTCTGTATTTAATACATCTGAATAAAAATGGACCCTACCAACCCATTTCTACTCATTAATGCTTAGGTCATAGAGTCAATAGAACAAGTAGTCTGATTAATCCATTTCTCATTTACCCTGAGACCACAAAAACTATATTATGCCAGGCTACCACTAGATTATTATCAGAGCCACAATAGATGGATCCGGATAGAATAGGAGAAAACGTAGAACAGAACTCAAATAAATTTAAAAGGTAAAAACCCAAATATATGCTGCTTAACTAAAAACACAGAGAAACAAATAAAAGCAAAAGAATGGATATATATATATGTATATATATATATATATATACACACACACATATATATATATCCCCATTCTATCAGTAGTCAAAGAAAACTGAAATGTCTTCATTAATATCACAGAAAATGCATTTTAGAGCAGCGAAAATAATCAGGAATGAAGAAGGGCATTTCATAATGATAAAGGGTCGGTTAATCAAGAGGACATAAATAACCTAAGAGTTTACACCCTTCACAGGAGAGCTTAAAAATGCATGAAGCAAAAACTGATGGAACTGCATGAATAAAGAGATAAGCTCACAGTTCAAGGTGGGTTTTTTTAAAGCATAGCTATCCACCCCAAACGCACCACCATCAGTCCATTCTGACTCCTAACACCCCTACAGGACCGAGCAGATAGGCTACTGTGCATTTCGAAGACTGTGCATCTGTTCACGAGTACAAAGCCTCATCTTCCTCCTGCAGAGCAGCTGTTGGTTCCCAACTGCTGATCCTGCACCCCTGGGGCTCCCAGTGAAGATATAGAATACATAGCCCAATCATCCAATTTAATCTAATGGATTTTTATAAAAGATTCTACACACAGCAACTGTCGTATCCCTTCCAAGAATTTGTGAAAATGTTAACAAGGAAAACTATGTCTTAGATAGCTAATGCTGAGATAACAAACAAGTAGATGACGTTAACAAACACTATTTTTCTCTCACAATTTAAGAGGCAAGATATGCAAATTCATAGCTCCAGATTAGGGGAAGCCTTTCTCTCTGTCTACTGGCTCTCGAAAAAGTTCCTAGTCTCCTTTTAATATCTGTGGGCCTCGTGTTGCTTAGAGGTCTATATGTGTCTGAGCATCCATCTTCCTCGGCATCTAGGGGGTTCTCAGTGAAAGACCCCCAGATCAAAAGGATATGGTCCACTCCTGGCTCTTCCTTTTATATCTTTCCAGGGAAACTCTGCTTACATTTTATGAGGCTTTGACCTGAGTAATGGTGTTGCATCACACCCTAACACCCTTGTAACTCGTTAGCTAATCACATCACATCACACCATCGAAGACGATTACATCATAACATAACAGCAGTACTACATCAACACTTAACAGTCACTAAAAACCATGGCCTAGAAAAGTTGATTTGTGTTTTGGGGGTATAAAATTCAACCTATGACATTCCACCCCTTAACCTCAAATCTTCCAGATCATTGCCAAATTCAAAACACTTTCATCCCATCCCGAAAGTTTGAATCGTTTCCAAATCCAAATTTCATCATGGAGCAAAATCCCCCTTAATCTGTGAGCCTGCGATATCTCTTACAGGAGATGTCCAAAGTACAATGGAAAGACAGGTACGAGGTAGGCATTTCCATTAGAAAAGGGATAAATTCAAGGGAAAGAAGGAATATCAGGCAAGAAGTAAGCAAAAAACAGTGGGAAATGTGACATAAATTTTCAAGGATTAAAAATAAACCTCTGTTGTTTGAGATCATCTGGCTCCGACCAGATGTGTCGATCATTCTCTCTGGATTCTGAGTGTAGGATCCTCATCCCTGACTTTCAGCTTCCCCTTCCTGTCCAACTGGGAAGGCAGCTCTGCTCCCCATTCTCCTAGTCCAACTGAGTGCTTGAGTCCCGCCTGCTCCTTTAGCTTTGGGCAACAGATTCAGATTCTTGCCCCCTTATAAGCACAAGCTATGAACTCTACAACTGAGGTACTGGAGACCTGACTCTGAAGCCTAGATTAACTGCTTTATAGCAACACCAGGTCACTAGAAGCCGTAGTTATCTAGTATTGCTGTAGCAGAAATACCACTGGTGCAGGAATCTAACAAACAGACATTTAGTCTCTCACATATAAGGAGGTTAGAAGTCCAAATCTAGGCCTCTTCTAGGGAGAGGCTTTCTCTCTTTGATGACTCCTGAGGAAGGTCCTTGTTTTCTTTCAGTATTGGTGAGCCTGCCATCTCTTGGAGATTGACATCTATCCTGGTAGTAATCTTCCCCCTAGGACTAGGAGGTTCTCAGGTCCAAAGGAGATGCTTCACTGCCTAGATTCTTTGCTGGTTTCTTTTCTCCTTTTATGTTTTGTGTAATAAAAACAGGTGGTACAGGCCACACCCCAAGGAAATTCCCTTTACATAAGATCAGACTGTGACCTGAGTAAGGATGCTGGATCACATCTCAATTCCCTACCAGCTGACTGGCCAATCACACCAGATCAGATCCTACCAGCTGACTGGCCAATCACACCAGATCAGATCCTACCAGCTGACTGGCCAATCACACCAGATCAGATCCTACCAGCTGACTGGCCAACCACACCAGATCAGATTGTGGAAAATGTTTATTGTCCAGTCAAAGTGACATAGACTTTAGGGGAACACATGTCATATATGGTCAGACCATATATGGGCTATCAAACAAGGTTCTCTAAATTTAAATGTATTCAGGTAATACAACCTATGCTCTCTGACCAATGTAGAATTAATAAGAAAACTAAATAATAAGGAGCTCCCTAAGCACCCCCAAATATTTGGAAATTCAGTAAGACACTTCAAATAGCAGTTGGGTCAAATAAGACATTTTAAAAGGAATACGGAAAGATTTAAAAATCAGTAACAATAAAAACACAACACATCAGGATTTGTTATATACCACCAAATCACGTAAGGGGGGTAATATAACACTGTAGAAAAAATATATTTCTTTGATTCAATGATTTCGTCTCCTTCCTTCAGGAAATAGAAAAAAGAAGAGCAAATTAAAGCTAAAGGATTAAAACCTTGTCACTTGATCTCCTCTCTAATACACTTTGGGCTTGATCTGGCTTTTAATATTTTCTCCATTTGTGTTTTCCTTTTTTTTTTCATATTGAGGCTTATCTCTGCTGCATTTTGTCACTGTGAGTAGCCTTCTTGAGTCTTTGTTATGTGTTTTGGTGAGGAAAAAAGCCAGTCAGGGTGCGACGTAGCAACGATGAAAAATACAACTTTCCTCTAATTCCTAAATGCTTCCTCCCCGCCCCCCCCTATCATGATCCAAATTCTACCTTACAAGTCTGACTAGACCAGAGGATGTACACTGGTACAGATAGGAACTGGAAACACAGGGAATCCAGGGCGGATGATCCCTTCAGGACCAGTGGTGTGAGTGGCGATACTGGGAGGGTAGAGGGAGAGTGGGTTGGAAAGAGGGAACCAATTACAAGGACCTACATGTGACCTCCTCCCTGGGGGGTGGACAATAGAAAAGTGGGTGAAGGGAGACGTCGGACAGGGAAAGACATGACAAAATAATAATTCATAAATTATCAAGAGGTTATGAGGGAGGGAGGGGAAAAATGAGGACCTAATGCCAGGGGTTTAAGTGGAGAGGAAATGTTTTGAGAATGATGAGGGCAATGAATGTACAAATGTGCTTTACACAATTGATGTATGTATGGATTGTGATAAGAGTTGTATGAGCCCCTAATAAATTGATTTAAAAAATAGGTAACTTAAAAAAACCTTACACACCTGTTAAACAAATTTAATCTGTAGCTAAACAAAGTTTGCTTCCTACAAAGGAAACTCCAGGCCCAGCGGACCTCAGTGCTGACTACGAGCAGAGAGTTAAGAATGAAGTCGTACCAATTCTACACAGACTCACAGAAAACTGAAAATGAGAGAAGCTTCCCAACTCACTCGATAAGGCTAGCCTTCCCCTTATGTCAAAACAAGGGGAAACTATCAAAAGCAAAGAATACACTTGTGAGTGAATCCTCGTTGGAGCCAGCTATGGGGTCACAGAGACACAGACTGGAGTTGGTGCGAGGAAGAACAGTTCCTTCCCCTAGAGAACTGAGGTACAGCACTGGGAAGTGGAAGGCGTGGCCTCTAAGACATGGCCTCTACTGTCTACCCGCTGGAATTCTGGAGACAGCTGTGGAAAATAAGCCAACAAATCGCTATCTTTGCCTTCCACCACCCTCTTTTTACCCTTACCTTTTGCATTCCTTGTCCTCACCTAGGACGCAGAGAAAGGCAATAATTTCCCAGCTGGATAGGATGTTGGTGGCTCTATATTTGGGTTTGTAAAACCTACAATGATATTATTGTAATAAGAACAGCAGGACTTTATTTTCAGTGGGCATGGGGAATATGGCTGTCTCCCAAGGATATGTCGTTATATAATTTAAAGACCACCTCCCTCATTAACCAGAAGGCTACACAGTGGCCCAGAGGTCAATGTTTTCCACGAGGCCCTAACTCAAAAATATAGCAGAACTCAACCATGCCTTTAAGCTAGGATCAAGTTAATCCTAGAATGCTTGTAAGTGTGCTTCCCGGAGCCCCATCGTTTCTCTTTATTGAATCAGATCCTGAACACCGGTTAAGAACTGTTGCCAATACCAGTGGCATACCTGCAGGGAGTGTCACCGGTGGATAGGACCTGGCCTTGGGGTCAGTCTTGAAATTGAATCCCAGCTGAATTACACCACAACCTGAGCAAGTCAGGTAACCACTCAAGACTTTCCCATTTGTTAAAAGGAAATTATATGAAGGCTGCCACAAAGAGCGGTTGGTAAGACCTATTGCTATAGTTGTTAGGTGCCAACGACTCCATAGGAACACAGATCCATAGCAATACAACAGAATGAACAACCACCTGATCATGTGTCATCCTCACGATCATTCCTATGTTTAAGCTCATCGTTGCAGCCATTGCGCCAATCCGTTTGTTGACTTGTTGTTTCACTGCCTTGTGGTTTCAGGACCCCTTGACTTGATCAAGCATGGTGTCCTTTTCAAGGGACTGGTCTCTCCTGATAACATGAGCTGGTCGCGTCATCCTTGCCTCTAAGGAACCTTCTGGCTGTACTTCTTGCAAGACAGATTTGTGTGTTCTTTTGGCAGTCCATGGTACTTTCAATATTCTTCCGTAGCTCCATTAATTCAGATGCGTTGATTTTTCTTTCGTCTTCTTTATTCAATGTCCAACTTTCCCATACAGAGGAGGTGATTAGAAATATCACGGCTTGGGTCCGGCACACATGGTCCTCAAAAGAACATCTTTGCTTTTCAACATTTTAAAGAAGTCATATGAAGATCTACCCAATGCAATGCACTGTTTGAGTTCTTGGCTGCTGCTCGCATGAGAATTGATTGCGGATCCAAGAAAGACCAAACCTTTGACAACTTCGATCTTTTCTCTATTTATGTGAGCATTGTGGTGTTCTTTATATGGAGTTATAACCCATACGGAGGACTGAATCCCGGCTCTTCATCAGCAAGTGCTTCAAGGTCTCCTCACCTTCAGCAAGCAAGGTTGTGTCATCTGCCTATCTCAGGTTGTTCATAAGCCTTCCTCCAATCCTGATGCCGCATTCTTCTTCACATGAGCCCACTTCTCTGATTATTTGCTCAGCGTACAGATGGAATACGTATGGTGAGAGGATACAATCCTGATGTACACATTTACTGATTTTAAAGCATTCAGTATTCCCTTGTTCTGTTCACACAACTACCTCTTGATCTACTGACAAGCATAATTAAGTATCCTGGGATTCCCATTCCTTTCAAGGTGACCCAGAGTTTGTCATGCTTCCTACTTTGCATAGTCAATAAAACACAAGGAAACATCTTTCTAGTATGGAAGGTGACAGCAAGCGTGTTCTGACATGTGGCTAGCATAGACTAGGTGATCAGGAAATGAGAGGTTTCCCTTCTCTCTCAGGAGCAAGTCCGCCTGTGGAGCAAGCGAAGCCAAGTATGGCCCAGGCAGGATGCCTTCAGGGTCCCTCATTCCCACAGAATCAGAGACTGAGCCCAGGACATCTCCAGAAGCTGTAAGTGCTGCTCAGCCAGCCCACGGTGCACTCCTGATCGGAGGGGAGGCGGGAATACCAGGCCTTCGAAGAGAGGCCTGACTCCCAGGGCTGACACTGCAACCCAGGGTTGCTGTGCGGGCAGTGGGGAATGCCCATGGAGCGACTCACACTGGTCTCACCTGACGTTAACCCTGGTGCTGATGAGAGCATCAGAGGACTCTGTGGGTGGGGAGGAATGCATCCAGGTGGAAAGCCAACAGGTTTGGAGCAGGAGCCACCACAGGGTGCTTTTCTGAAGCTCAGCAGCAGAGTGCTACAATTTAGGGGAGCGCCCCCAAATGAAAACCCAGTAGCAGACAGTCACCTTAAGGGGCCGGGAACAAAGGAAACTGGACTGAACCTGTAGAGAAGCTGGCAAAGCACCGAGGGCGTGAAGTTGGTGAGGAGCAAGAAGGCTTTGAGTGAGTTCTGAAGAGTGAGATAGCTGTTGGATGCCTGCTATCATATTATCAGCAAACGTACACACACAAAGGTAAACGGACGATCAGAGCATGTCTCCAACTGCCCTATGTAGACATGGGACTAATAGGATGGGAATTTGGGGGGGTGGGGTGGGCAGGGAGAAGCCCCTGAAAAGGATGTCTTATAAACTGTTACTATCAAATACTATCTGCCCAATTATTAAAATAAACCACCTATTTCAGCCATATTAGCGCTGAGCGAATGAGGAAAGACACATCATTTAAAAAAAAGAAGAAGAATGAATTACCTATGGAATAAACCTTGCCTCTACTAGAGTGACCCCATTAGTTATTGGAATTGATCAGCTAATTTTGGAACAGCTGAAGGCCACAGTACCGAGGAAATTGCAGCCCAAGAAGCGGGTCTGGAGAGAGCTCTTGGTCCATAGCTCACTGTGGACTAAGGACGCAGAGGCTGCCCTTGCCAGGCCCTGCTGAGTAGACACTTGGGGAGAGAGGATTCTTTAGGAATGTTGGAGGAGGTGGTGCCAGGGCACCCCTGCATAATACCTGCATCTGGAATGAACTCGGGAGTTTGACATCACCCAGGGCCAAGCAGGATGTGATTTAACGGAAGCAGACTAGGAAACATATGATAGGGGTGTTCCTATTCCTCGTCTCGGTTCTAAACAGTGATGACCAATTGAGGAAACTTCCCATCCAAATGATTATATGCCTCCCTCCCTACCTCTACCAGATTTAAGTTGCACAGATTTATGCACACCCATGTACGCATACACATCCATGCACAAAGCACACGCAACAATACATACATATACACGTGTATATATACACACAATAGCACACATATACATGCATACACTTACACAAATACTCTGACACATGCACTACACACTAACAAGCATGCTCTAACAGACACATACCTAGATGTATACATAGAGAAACTCAGTACACATGCAAGTAGACCTTCACATGTACCCTCAACCTCCTGCAGAAAAAAGTGGCCTTTGTCCCACAGGAGTCCCCCATCCTTTTGCTCTCACCCCACTGCACCCCATTGGCTGACTTGCCCCAGCCCCACTCCTAACCCTGACTTTGTTCGGATACCGCAACCCCACATCGTCCCACAGATCACTCTCTGACGCTTAACTTCCTGTGCACTGTGGTCCAGACTCTTCTTTGGGTTTCCACTTGCTCCTGTGAGCATCTTCTCCAATCCAGCCTGCCCCTCTGCTTGTCCCATGGAGCTGACAGGGAGGGCCTACTCCAGTCTCCTACATCAGAAGGGGGTCTAAAAGAAGAGCCCTGAGCTTTGCAGTACGGAGGACTTAGCCTGGCCGCCTCCCTCGCCCTCCCGAGGTGACTCTTACCTCATTCACAAAGACCCAGTGGCTGTCCTTGGAAGCCAGGTTGGTCTCCACCGCCTGCAGAGAGAGAGAGAGAACAAATGTGGGTAGGAGCAAGTCAGAGGCTGGCAGTTACACTGGACGGTTTGCAGGAACACTGTTCTGGAAGACTTTTGCTTAACTAAGCAAGCTGCCCCACTCCATCTGAACGCAGATATCTGGTTTCTGGCTGTTCCTGTCAGGTGTAGAACAGAGGCTCAGCTGAAGACAGAAGTATGCACCCCCTTCTGCCTACCCAGCCCCTCTCTGGAGAAAGCAACAAACTACTCAACCGAAAAGACTGTCAGAGGGAGACCTTTCTCAGTGCTGGAGGTGAGAGGTCAGGGAAACAGAAGGAAGGATGAATAGTGTCCTGTCCTATTGATGTAGTGATACAGCTGGGCTATGATACGCGTGGCCAGCAGTTCAAAACCACCAGCAGCTCCTCAGGAGACAGGCTGGGCTTTCTACTTCCATGAACAGCTATAGTCCCAGAAACCCCCTCCCCCGCACCCCCGCCCCCACCCCGGGGCTCACTAAGAGTTAGTGTTGACTCAATGGCGGTGAGTTTGGTTTTGTGTGTCCTGTGGTGAGAAATGACCCTGGGAAGTTCAAGGCTTACCGCTGGGGTTGGATAGGAGCAGAATGCACAGAACCTGGCGAGGCTCATTTCAAGTCCTGGACAGTGAGCATCCCTCCACGGATGGTTCTCTTTATACAGCACACATGCACATGCTCATTTAAGCACATACATTTCATAGCACGCACCTTACTTGCCCCGAGTATCAAAAAACAGAAGCAGACAATCCCGTGGCTGCTGAACTGATCCCCACTCCTGTCCCCGTGTGGGCCAATGGGAGAACTGTGCTCCATCAGGTTTTCGTAGCAATCACTTATTTGGAAATAAATCCCTAGGTCTTTCTTTGTAGATACCTCTGAGTGGACTTGAACCTCTAACCTTTCAGTTAGTAGCCAAGTGTGCTGTTTGCACTACCCAAGGAACTCCCATGGCTACAGTAGTCAGTTACCTGTTTATCCATTTTTTTATTGTCTAGCTCCTCCACCAGGCTGATAACTACGTGGAGTCAAAAGCCATGTCTATCTCGGTCATGTTTGTGTCCTAGAACTTTACTCAGTAGTTACAGACAAGTTGATTCTGAATCATGGTGATGCTATGTGTGTCAGAGAAGACATGTCCACCATAGGACTTTTACTGCCTATTTTTTTAGGAAGCCACCAGGCATTTCTTCAAGGCACCTCTGGGTAGACTCAACCCTCCACTATTTTAGTTAGTGGCTAAGCACAATAATGGTTTGCATAAGTCAAGGACATAGTAGGTGTTCAATAAACATTGCTAAATATAAGAATTTCTGTTGTATTTTTTTATGACTGCCCTTCCTTCCTCCAATTGGAAAGACAATCAATTCAACAAAGTAGAAAGGACTTAGGGATTCTAAGCATGTCCTGTAAGAACACTACTCACAGTTAACATGTGCCATGTGTCTGCTGAGCACCAGGCACCATGCCAGACCATTCAAGTACCTGTGAGGGAGTCATCTAATTATAGTCCTTTTTAAAATATATGCTTTTGCAATGTAATTTCCATGAATCTTTTTATTTGAAATAATGCAGAAAAATAAAAATCATCAGAATCATCCCCCAATTTAAAAAGCCTGATAAAGTCAGGGAAATGCCCCCATTTATTCTTCCAAATTCATTCCCCAGAGATCATTTGTGGTATTTGATATATTCTCTTCTATAAACATGCCTGCACCTTTATGGTCACATTTATAAATGCATATCTACTTACACACATCAGGAAGGGAATTTTACTTTAATGAAATCATAAAATACACATCAGATTATAACTAGACTCTTTCTAAACTAATCTACACATCAAGAGAGAGCAGTGGGGGGTTCAGTGGTAGAAGTCTTGCCTTCCATGAGGGCAATCCAGGCTCTATCCCAAGCCAACTCACCTCATGCATAGCCACTACCTGTCAGTCAGTGGGCACGTATGTTTCTATGATGCTGAACATGTTTCAGCAGAGCTTCCAGAATAAACCAGAGTCGGGAAAACTGTCTTCCAATCTACTTCCAAAATTAGATGAGGCAAATCCTCTGGATCACAGTGAAACTGATCCACAACTGATCATGAGGATGCTGTATTCCAACCTGCATTGAGTCACTGTTGAGTCGGGGGATGGGTCTTAAAGGCTTGAAGGTAAACAGGGCCCATCTAGCTGAGAAGCAGCAAAGCCCACATGGAAGAAGCACACCAGTCTGTGTGATCATGAGGTGTCGAAGGGATCTGGTAGCAGGTATCATAAGAACAAAAAAATCTTACCATAGCAAATGGGAGGGGGATGCAGAGTGGAGATCCAAAGCCCATTTGTAGGCCACTGGACATCCCATTACAGAAGGGTCGCAGGTTGCGATGTAGTAACGATGAAACATACAACTTTCCTCTAGTTCCTAAATGCTTCCTCCCCACCCCACTATCATGATCCCAATTCTACCTTACAAATCTGGCTAGACCAGAGGATGCACACTGGTACAGATAGGAACTGGAAACACGGGGA
>NW_022105908.1:9108493-9153321 GCF_000313985.2 Echinops telfairi | reverse complement strand
CAATGAATGTACAAATGTGCTTTACACAATTGATGTATGTATGGATTGTGATAAGAGTTGTATGAGCCCCTAATAAAATGATTAGAAAAAAGAAAGAGTTGTATGAGGCCCTAATAAAACAATTTAAAAAAAAAGAATTATCAAACTAAAATTAAAAAAACATTATTGAACTAAATGTGACTAGGATGAATCTTCCTATGAAAACATAAAGCGTGGCTTTGCTATCATGCACCATGCATTGGGAAGTGGATGACTGCAGATGCAATCAGGTTAAAATCTAATACCTGATCATTTGAAAATGTTTGGATCCATTTTAAAGTCTTTCTAGTTTTCATATTTTCGGCTATCTTTTTGACTGAGGTTTTTGTCTGTTTTATTTTGTTATTGTTAGTTTAAAATTTTATTTTCTGTATATTAAATGAAGGATAGGTAAATCTATAGAGACATTAACTGGATGAATGGTTCCTTGGAGTTATGGAAGAAGAGATTGCAGGGGAATGAAGAGCTAATAATGATAAGTCCAACAACCAAGAAAATGTTTTAAATCTGATGTTTTAAACATCAGAAGAGTTAAATGTTTTAACTCTTCTTGATGTGATTGAACTATTGAATTGTATGATAGGTCAATTCAATGAAAACTTTTTTCAATTCAATGAAACTTTTTTTTTTTTTAAAGCAGCTAACATCCTATACCAAGAATATTTTTGCAGGTCAGCTCACAGAGATCAGACATGTTCTTCCTGACAAATGAGGCTGAGTAGGGAAAAAATGGGGTACACCATGACCGAGCAAGTGCATGGTTAAACAAGGAGCTGAGTCCACGTTCGCCTGATGCTAAAGCCCACATGCTATCCTGGCATGACAGTTCCATTCAATTCTGTTCTACACGGAAGTGTGCAAACTTCATGGGCAAACAAAGGAAGCACTTGGAAGAAAGATGATGAGGCTGCCCAGGGGAGCGCTAGCATCTCAGTCCTTTATAAGTAGCACCCTACAGGAGAGAGTACATGTGACAATCTGTCTTGAGCCAGGCTGGGATGAGGTCACAAAATCTGCCCTTACCAGCCCATAAAGAGGCTATCATTCCCAGAAGAAACAACGAGGCCTGGGAGACTAGACTTGTCTCAACCAATTTACCCCAATGCCATTTTGTCTCCCATTCCAGTCTGCCTGATCTCCAAAGGGTAGACAGCATTTGCCTTTCCTGTCTGCCAAGGCCTGTGAGATACATTAAGTCCCCAGTCGCACGGAAATGCAAGCAAACAGAAAGAAATTCAAGGGTTCCAAGACTCGACCAGGAAGCAAGTTGGCCTTCTCAACTGTCATGTATTCTTGACTTGCCCAGATTTTAGTTTGGATCCCGAGAGGAAATCTTCTCTCTCGTGTCACCCAAGTTCTCCTTCTCTTATGTGACACATCCCCATAAATTTCTTCTCCAGGGAAGGTTGTGTGTCTAAACACACTGTGGCTATCTCCTCTACCTCAAGAAGAAGGTTCCAGGCGGTATCTCCCAACACCTAAAAGGAGGGAGGATGCCAAGCTGTATGCCGGGTCCTGAGTCTACAGATTTTCATTTCAACAAGGTAAACTGGTAAACTCCAAGTCCTGCACTTGGATGTTGTCAGCAAAAGATCAAATGGTCAGATGAACCTGGAGATGACTTGGACAGACACAGAAGTGAGAGTCGGTTCTGCCCCATGACAGATTGACCTCACTGGAGCTCCCGGCTTGATAAAAAACATTGTAGACTGAAGCTTGCCTCCTGGAGGGGAAATTATGAAACCCAATGACATGTTAAAGTGGCAAAGAATAAGCAGAATCTAAAATGTCATTAGTGCTACCACTGTCAGCTCAGACGTGTGGCCCCCATATAATGCAGAACCAAACACTGCCGAGTTGTGTGTCCTCATGAGGCTCAACTTCCTTGTGGTGGTCACTTGGTAATTTCAGTGTCTTTCACCAAAGAGCCCGTCTTCTAGCACTCTCTCAGACAATATTCTATGGCCACCCCGTAAGGGTTTCAGTGGCTAGTTTTTAGAAACAGATTGCTACGTTTTCTTTGCCTGCAGTAGTCAGGCAGCTCTGCTGAAACCTATGCCACCATGAGGGGTCATGACCCCCAAATCCTAGTTCTTTGGAAACGATGGCATCGCTGAGAGTGCCGATGTTGTCTCCAGCTCTCCCCGCTGGGAGCCCTGCTCCAGAGGGGACAGTTCTGTGAAGTGGGAGGTGTGGCCTTCCTGCAAACATGAGGGGTCTTCTGCTTGTCACCACAGGAGCAAGCGGTGAAGGAAATCCTCTCTGTTGCCGTGATCCCAGAGAGCGGATAGAAGCCCTGGCTCTTCTAAGGAGCCTTGGCACACGGTTTCAGCCTCATGTATGGAAGCTATTGACAGGTAGAATTGATCCGAAAACCTCCCAGGGAGGCAGGCTAACTTTCCTGCCCTACTTTTTCCATTACCAATTAAGGACCAAGCTAATTTGTGAAGCTTCTTTTCCCCATGGGGAGCTAAGTAGCCAAGGGAGCAAAAGAGAATGGGATAGAGGCAAAGAAAAGAGAAGCGACTGCAGATTAAGCAAGAACGTCTCCACATCCCCTGTAATTACTGGCACAGTCAGTTCTGGGGTCAGCGCCTTCCATGTTCATGAACATGTCACGCCCCGCATCATTCTTCTAAGGCCCCCCTTTCCCTTTCCCTCTGGAATGAAATCTGCATCAAGACAAGTCAAGGTCTCCCCTCCATCTTCAGAACAAGCCGGGTACAAAGGTGTGATAAACCCAAACTCATTGGACTCCCGTTGTGCTAGTTTTCAACTGAGGAATTCTGCACAGGTCATTCCACCCGCTGGGCTTCAGCCTCCTCATCCCCGAGGGAAGCTTTGCCCACTGCCCTGTGGGTGTTGAGCACCGTGGCTCCCGGTGAACTTACTTACATACTTGCCATTCTGTTGCCCAGGTCCTAGGCAAGAACTCTGCTTGGCACCGGTGGCACCGAAAAATGTAGCCCTCACCCAGGGACTGGGGTTGACGGAGATACAGTTCTCATTGACCTTGTTCCCTGATGGGGCCTCCAAGGTGGATTTTCAAAATGCATCTGGAATCCTCTGTAGGTCAGAGGCAAAATGGCATTGTTGGTTAGCTTCCTTCATTTCCCCATGTGGTTTGTCCAGTACCTTGCTGGTTGACTGGTTAAATTTTTCCCTTTATTTTCTTGCATATATTATTTTTTAAAATCATTTTATCGGGGGCTCATACAACTCTTATCACAATCCATACATACAGCCATTGTGTCAAGCACATATGTACATTTGTTGCCTATATTATTTTTTAATCAATTTTATTTTTTTGAGTAGTTTTAGGTTTACAAAAAAGTAGAGAGTTCCCCTTTCCCCCTTCTCAATGCATACTGTTTCACCTATTATGAACATCCTGCATGTGGTTTGGTACATTTGTTACAAGGGAGGAATCATAAATGTACTATTATTAATTGAAGTCTATAACTCACATTAGAGCTCAATGTTAATGTGTGCCCTCCTATGGGTTTGGGCAAATGGATAATATCTTGTGCCCACCAGTGCACCATGGCAGTATTATATAAAGTAGTTTTCCCTGAAAATACCCAAGTACCCTCTGTTTCACCTCCTCCTTTCCTCCTTCTCTCACTATCTCTCTTTCCCTAGGGGCACATCTTCATAAATCATTTTCACACAACTATCATCTTGAGGTCTGTTTTAATTTAAGACAAACACCTCCCACCTGGGGTTATTGTGAGAATTTAAAGAAAATGCATGTGAGATTTCCAGTTTAGCAAGAGGCCCATTTATAGATCATCAATTAGCACGTGGGCCTCATCATTCCTTCCACCCAAGCCTCCCATCTGATCATTATTCCATAGTCTCTCTCCTGGATTTGTAGAAGTGAATGGGTTTAAAAAGTTAATTTGAAAGATGGAATTGAAAGACAATGGAAAAGTTCCACAAACTTTGTGAAGTCCCCTTGTCTAGCGAACCCCTCATTCAGTCATTCCAACACGCCGCAGGCAAGCCTGCAGACCCCAGCTGCTGCCTGGACCCATCTGTGCACAGAGCGGACCAGAAGTCCCCACCACCATGGCATCAACCGTAGCGAACATAATGGTACCACACTGTGTGCCTGTGCCACGAGACTGACCACAGCCCCCTCCAGCATCCCATCATAAAAGCTTCCTCCATCTCTGCCATCGAGTGGGTCACAGGACTCAGTAGGCCGCTATAGAAACAGATTTTAGAGGGAATCTCTCCTGTCCTATTCTCCTGTGTGCATGGTGATATAAGCCAAACTCCTGCTCAGAGTGGCTTTTAGCCTTTCATCTTTAGCCAGTGAAGAGCCAGGTTGTTTCCGTTCACCTGGACAGATCTACCTGCATCTCTCCCAGAATTGGGCACCATGGTGGTGACTTCCCAGTTGCCATCAAATTGATTCTGATTCATGGTAACCCCATGTGCGTCAGAAAAGAACTGTGTTCCATCGAGTTTACAATGATTGATTTTTCTGCAACTATATCAGCAGGCCTTTTTACCCCCCCCAAAGCATCTCTGGGTGAACTTGAACCTCCAACTGTTCGGTTAATAGCCCGGTGGGTTAACTGTTTGCCAGGGGCTCTCCATGGTAATGAGAACACTCCCCCAAATCAAGCCGAAGCAGGCAGGAGAGACCTGAGTGCTATGTGAGGTTTGTGCAGCCCAAGCAGAAGCCAGCGCAAGATCTCAAGAGATTTAAGGGTGTCTGCATGTTGGTCCAATGCTCGTTCCAGCCCAGCAGCCGGGCTTCCGGTATTGCTGTGCATCTGCAAAGCTTAGCCAAACCATCCCAGTCAGTCTGTGGGACATCTGTAGCAAACACAGAATTTGAGAAGAGCAACTAGGGGCGGGGGACGGGGCACTTCCAAAGGATGCTGCTGACCCCTTTCCTAGCCGTCTCTGAAAAGAGAAGGAGCCCCCAGAGGGTCACGGTGGCATCTAACCTGTGGAAAGAACGGGGGTGGTAGACGTGGGCAGCCAACGGAGAGCAGTGTCTGCCTCACACAGAAGCAAAATCGTATGTCTACGTGCACACTGACATACTGTGCATCCAACATGGACACCCACGTGGCCCATCTTGAGAGATAAGCGTTCTGGTAGGCTATTATTGTTGCTAGCTGCTGCTGAATCAGCAGACAACCCGACTCATGGTGACCTCATGCACCATGGGAGGAAATGCTCTCTGGTGCTATGCCATCCCCACGATCAGTTTAAGATGCTTTCAGTGTTTAAGGTCCAGACACTTTTCCTTGGCTGGTTTTCAAGAAACAAAGCTTGGTTGGCCTTTCTTCCTAGCCAGTCTTAGCCTATAAGCTCCGCGGACACCTGTTCAGCATCATAGCAACACCAGAGCCACCACTGGCAGATGGGCCGGGGCTGCATATGAGGTACACTGGCTGGGTTGCACTCTGGCTAAAAAGTCCAGGGGCAGGTGAAGCAGCAGAATGTGGAAAGGCATGTATCCCCCCACCTCTAAGCATTAGCCACAGCCTGAATCGCAGTACTACCTCTGTCATGGCCAGTGGCATCCACAGAGCTGGGATCAAAATTGCAGAAGACACTGACCTACCATCCTGTGGGTTCCTGGGGGGCACTTCCAGCCTGACCTGGGCACCTGAGACTTGAACCCATGGTTCCCATAAGGAAGTAGAGGTGGGCCAAGCTTCAGGTGCTCCTGATAGAGCAAATCAAGTCCTGCTGACTGAACTGGATGCTGGATGTGCAATGGAAGTTCACTCTGGCTGGGGCGGAGAGACTTTCAACATGTCGGCAGGGGTCAAATCTACCATGCCAACGCAAAGAAGGCAGCAGACGCATAGCTGTGAGCATTGCAGGCAGGAAACAGAGTGTCCCCAGGTATCCTTCTCTCTGTCTCCCATGGAGCTGGGAACAAAAGTGAACCATTCCCAAGAATGACCCCACACCTCCTTCACTTCACCGCCCAAATTCTTCCTGTCCTGACTGACTAGGTAGATAGGGCTCTTCTCCCCATTTTGCAGAGGAGAAAACGAGACCTGGGTCTGGGTGCGAGTTTTGTACAAGACCACTGAGCTATTCCTTTGCAGAGACTGGATTCGCACTTGGGTCCAACGGTATCGAATGACTTACATTAGTTCTCTTTGGTCAGGCTGCTCCCCAAAGGGCTTGGACAACTGGTGAAGTAAGTAAGCCTGTCTTGGGGCCAAGGCCCAGCAACGCTAATGGAACGAAAGGATCTCTCTTCTTGTATCTGAGAAAGCACCATCGCCAGCAGCCAGGTTTGCCTCCTTCAGGTTAACACGCTCTCAGCAGCTTGAAACTATTATTCCCCATGCCTTTCTCAAGTATGAGCCATTTCACTTTGTCTTGGCCTAGAGGAATAGCAAATGGAGTGGAAAAAACCTCCGCATGGAAGCCTTCCAGCAGCACTGCTAAGGATTTAGTTTACAAAGTGCAAATGCCACCGATTATTTATGTACGTGTTAATTGTTGGCCACTTATCTAGACACCCCCCCACCCAACAGTGTGAACGGAGCTAATGAAAGCTTGTCGGCAATTAGCATCTTTTTAAAACCCCAACTCTAACACTTCGGAACATTCTCCCCGTGAAGCCCAGGGCCTGGCATTTTCCCAAGGACAGATATGGAGCAAACTTAAACGATTCTCGACTGCCTCTACAACAACATGCTATTTAGGAACCCTTCCCTCCATGCAGTGTCACCCCTCTGACACACGAGGGAGGGGACTACCCTCCCCTTTGCAGCCAAGGGGAGGAGCTGACTGCAAGAAGTGGCTGAGACCAAGAGCCTGCTGGTAAGGAAATCTGCAAAGCCTACCCCATAGGGCGGGAGCTTCCTCAGCTATGCCAAGACCTATGAGGGGCTAGTTACCACTGCACCACCCCGGCTGTGCCATTCTTCCCTGTGACCCGTGCTTCTGGCCCAACGACGTCTCCTGCTCACGCTGGACTTGCAGCCAGTGGCTCCTGGAGCCTTGCTTTCACCACCAAGCCGCCATGACATTCTTCCAAAGCTCCCCATGGCTCCCAAGTCTGGAGAAACCTTACTTCCAGCTCTAATTTGGGGACCTTGATACGCTGCCAATTCCTTCTCCAGTCTCTTCTCCTCCCAGGATCTGGTCCTTCCTAACTAAACCATCTGTTTCCATCTCATTCATCCCTTGCTGGAGCTTCTTGGAAACGCAACTCTCCCGGCTCCAGGGAATAAACAAGAAATGTCGCCAACAGAGCACAGAAGGCATGTTTCGCGTGGGTGGTGGGGTCGCTGGAAGATGCCGGGAGGGAACACACACCTACAGCAAGGTGTGTGGTGGGAGGTGTTTCAGAATTCACGCTGGGCAGCTTCAAAAGCTCTGTGAGAAAGTTGAGCTGCCTCCAGGGCTTCACAGAAGGTGTTTCCCAGCAACTAACCAGAGGAGGATGCTGATTGCCGGCTGGGGCAACTGCTTGCTCCCTTGTGCACACACCACCTCACAAGAGCTCTGTCCCTGGTCCTTTGTATGCTCTGCGCGGCCCTGCAACCTATGTACTTCATTTGGTGCCACGCTGAGCCCTGACAATAACGGGAAGAAAACAACAACGACGACGACGACGACCTCTCGCTCTGCAGTCTACAGAAGGAAACCGAAATGTGGAGACAGCATGATTTACCCAACATCTCCCACCAAGTCAGTATAACCTAACTTTCCAGGTGCCAAAGCCATGCACCTTCAGCCATAACCTGTCGACGTGGGTCAGAGGAATCAAAGCGCTTTCCGGGCCTTGCTCATAGAGGTTTGATGCCTAGGCATGCCCTGCACCAAGAGACAGTGCCAAGGATGGTGGCGACGGAGGAGCAGATGCCTGGAGAGCTACAGGCTCCTGCCACTCCTCAAGAACTCCCGGGTCAGGGGGATCTCAGTTCCCCAAGGATTTCTATGTCAGGAAGCAGCCCGAGTCCCTCAAGGTGAGCAGCTGAAGGGTGAGCGAGCGTGTTATCACTGCCACGTGTTGGACCCAGGGCCTGGCACAGGACCACTGCACCAAGCTTCCAGAAGGAACGAATGCTTTCATACTTTGCATGGCTTCCATAGTCTCTCATTTGGGTCAATACCATGTCCTATAAAGTGCTTTTGAAACAAACAAAAAAAACCCCACACTATCTGCCCAAGAGAAACAGAATGAAATGGCAACCAAAGAATCCATTGCCATCAAGTTGATTCTGACCATACCAGTGAAGTTCCTAGACTGCGCGGTGGCGAGGAGTAAAGGGGTGGAGTGGAGTGCACAATGTTCAGCTGCCAACCAAAAGGATGGACATTGGAGTCCGCCCAGAGGTCCCTCAGAAGAAAGTCCTAGTAATCTACTTCCGAACAATCCGTCCTTAAGAGTGCATGGAGCACAGTGCTACTCTGACACATATGGGGATTGCCATCAAAATGAAAAAGTGAACTAAAAGGTGGGTAAATGCAAGATACAGTGATATTTAGGAGTCAAGGGAAATGTAACCAAACACTAGTGCTGTCCTACTGAATGTAATTATTTCTTACACACACACACCTATATCTCATGCTTAACAACTCAGTAAGTCTGGGCCACAAATTATAGTACTACAACCCTGGGGAGATTTCTCCTCATTTGGGGTTTTGTTTTTTCTATTTCCCTCCTGATATTAGCTTTGATCTGAAAATAACGGTGATGTTGCTATCGGGAAAATATATATAATTGACTAAGTGCATTTAAAAATCCAATAGAGCTGAACAATCTCTAGTCAATCATTAGACCTCATTGGCCTCCACCCTCACTGTTTGCCTCACTGGAGAAATACAGCCTGAACTGCCTGTCCTGTTGAGCAGAGGGCTGGAACACTCGCTTAGAGCCTCCGGGCTTGGAGATTCATTACTGACCATTTGCAGATCCTTCAGATGAAATAGAGACAGGTTCCCGGTTTTGCAGGAAGTGCAATTTACCATAATAAAAAGTGAGAATATGCTACACGTAGACAATTTATGAGGGAAGGTTAATATCAGCAGAAAAATGAAATGGAGTCGGCTCACGGGCACGATCCATTTAATAAGATCAACTATAGGAGAGAAGCCAGGCGGAGCCGATGAGCATCAGCTGATGGATACTTGGATTTTAATCAATGGTCCATAATTTCCTTGCCACCTGGAGGGCACAGAAGCCAAATATGGTTCTTCATCTTATCACTCTCACACATGCTCAGGATGGAGTCCTGACGGAAGTGGCGGCAACTCTGCCTTTTATTCTGCCATTGCCTGACAGAGGAAAGCGGTATTCCCAGCACTTGGTCCCTCTGAATGCCAACACACGGTCCTTGTGGAAGACTTGGATACATCATGGAACAAAGGGCCCCTGAGCTTCTTGGCATCCTGCTTGGAGGAAGTGCAAGCTAGTACTCCAACTACAGCAAATGCTTACAATCAGGTTACCTGAGGAGCTGCCGCACAGAACCTCAGGGGTCCTTGCCAACTCACTTCTCAGACCTCCACTGCTCAGCACCAGTTTCCAATGGTTTTCAGATACGAGCAAAGCAAAGTCCCAAACTGATTCGCACGGTTTCCTTATCTCGCCCTCTGGTGTTTCCAGAGCCTGCGAAGGCGTTGTCTGCCTTCAAAGCATGACTGCAGGAACTGAGCATCCTATGCTGCCAGAGGGAAGTGGAAGGACAGTTCGGGGCCCCTGGAGTCACATCCAGCTCCCGAAGCCTGCTCCTGTGTGTGGTTGTCAGCCCCAAGACCCAGACGGACACCAGGACTTCCCATACAAGCACCAGCCTGCCTCCACCACTCCATCAAAGCACTGGCATTCAAGGTTAAGATCATGACCCTTTTAAATCAGGCTGAAGCAAGTCACTTCTACGCACACATCTAATTTCGCTCATCAACCTGAATTGTTTTTAAAAGATTTGAATTCCTTTCCAGGCAATAAAATCGAAAGTAGCAATTCTTTACCACGCTGATAAGAGCTGCTGGGTGTCATTTGTATCCCTTTTATGAGCCTGACGTTTTGGAGAATGGAATAGAGAGAAAACTATCTTCTTTTCCGTTCTGAAGACAAGAGGTTCTTCTTCCTCAGGCTGCTGGGGAGGAGTTTCTCCAAGCAGGCGTTGTCAAGGAACAAGTCCTTGATTCGTGACACAGGAGAGTCAGGGAAGAGGGGCCTGACTCCAGGCAGCTTAGAACTCGAGAGGCTACAAGGCTCTGGGGTCTTGGAGCTCAGGGAACAGAGATGCTGGAACTCGAGGGAAAGCAGAGGGAAGAGGGAGGAGCTCTTTAACGTAAATACAACAGTAGGCGCTGTAACCTTTGAGACAACTCCAAATACAAGCCGCGGTGTGGTTGGGCTGAAGAGCAGTGTATGGTCCAACCCTGGTACCACAGCGTGGATTCCAGCTCACTGCGACCTGTCTCTGCCAAAGTAGACCTGTGCTCCTCGAGAAGTTATAAACGGCTGCTTTGTCAAACGGCAATCATGACGCTTTCCTTCCTAGATGAAGCCAAACATCTTGGTGGCCTCGAACCTGAAGCCTTCCAGTTAGCAATTAAGCGCTTTAAGTGTTCACAACAGCCAGTCCGAGTGTTTGCCAAAAGCCCTCTGAGATTGATGATAAAGCAAATAGTCCCTAGAGGGGATGGAAGCAGAAGGGGAGAATGTTTTTTCTGAAGGCATGGCTTCTGGGTTTAGTAGCTGGGTGGGAAAAGCACAGAGAAAGCACCTTCCAGCAGCGTGGCCGACAGCTTGCTTTGGAACTGGGAGTTTTAGGCACCGAATGCTTGAATCTTGTCATCAGAGAAATGGGCATGAGGGTAAAGACATGTCAAATGCCTTATACCCAGGACACTTTTATCTTTAACCCCCCAGACAGCATGCCTACAAACACACTCCAAGTAATTCCACTTGATATATTTCATGGAGAAAAAAACCCCAAACAAAACCCACTACTATCGAGTCAATACTGATTCATAGTGACTCTATAGCACAGGGTAAAACTGTCCCTGTGAGTTTCTGAGACTGTAAATGCTTATAGGAATAGAAAGCCCCATTTTTCTCCCCCAGAGCTGCAGTTGGTTTTGAACTGTCCACCTTGCTGATGGCCGCCTAACCTAACCACTACCCCACCAGCATTCCCTCTTATGGGAAAACAAGGACACAGATAAAAAAGAAAGTGAACGTAGCAACAATGAATCCACGTAGAAGCGCTCCTACCACAGGTTTCCTTGCATTTCTCCGAGGCCACTGACTCCGGCCTCTCACTGCTTTTTCTTGTCTTCATCACTAGGTTTTTCTATATTGCTTCCAAGGAGCCGATTTCTAACTATCAATCTCCAACTACGTTCTCACTGATGTTTGTGCCAAGACTACAATATGGCCATGCCTGATGCCCATTTAGTAGACGAAGGAGATAAATATCCTTGTAAATAACTAAAAACAACCCACCCTCCGGATGTTGAGTCCAGTCCAATTGTAGCTACCCTCTAGGACAGAGGGGAACAGTTGATCCACAGGGTTTCCAAGACTGGAAGTCAGTATGGAAACTGAATGTCCCATCTTTTCCCCCATAGAATGTCTGGTAGCCTCAGACCTCTGACCCTGCAGTTAGTAACCGATTCCATAACTGTTCGGCAGGAAGCTAAAGGAGAAAGGAGTCGACCGCCTTAGGCTCACCAATCAGCAAGGAAGAATTGTCACACGTCCACTTACGCCTACCCACTCAAAGCTTGGGCATGCCCAGTCAGGGCCAGCAACATTACCTGCCACCAAGACACACACCACACCAAGTAGATGGGGGAGGAGACCAGCCAGGGAGGGAGGGCGTATACAGTGAAGGCACAACCTCAGGGTTCTCTTCTGGGTTCCATCCTCCTTTCCTGGTCACTCCATGTGTCTCTCCCGGCGGCCCCCCATGCTCTCTGCAGAGAGCCCACTTTTGTCTGAGAGAATGTACTAGCAAAAGTTTTGCCTTCACTCATATGTTTACTTCGACTTGCAGGCATGCTTCTGCCCTGTTAAATCTCAGCACCTGACATAGCCACCGTACCCTTTGGAATAAATCAATGACCAATAGAAATAGCATCCCCTCTTCCCAGGATTGAGGGCCTACCATTACATGCCAAAATAAGGAAACCACAGAGCAAGACAGCCTGACAGTACACCGGGCTTTCATTCCTCCCACAGCCCAAGGACTTGGACGGCCATGAGGGTCAGCCCCCTCTAAGAAGCCCAGACCTGCCCTTTGCCCTTTGGGGATTGTCAGTGTAGCTTGGATGCTTCTTGACTCTGCCCTTCTTGTTCGGCTAGCTATCATCCACTGAGCCTCACCTGCTGGCTCAAGGGAAGGGCCAGAGAGTTGAATGAGATGAGGCACTGGCACAGGACAAGAGGTTTGGGCTTGATGGAAACATCACCCTATCGGCATCCTGTGGATTCACATGGAAAGAAAAAGGAAGGCAAGAGGGTGGCCCAGTGGAGAGAAATGGGTTTGTCTAGTTTATCCACCCTGATGCTTAATGGAATTGAAAACAAAGGCACTGTCAAGCCCCAGAAAAATTCATGAGCAGGGCCCACCCATTTCACAAGCTTATCCTGTGCTCCAAGTGCGTACGGAGGGGCTCTAACAATGCCAGGCAATGAGATGAGGATGTCTTATGTTTTATCCTTGAGTAAACTTGAGGGAATCCCAGAGAAGTCTGATTAGAGTATGGAGAAGGCCTTAGCATCATGCAAATATTCCTTCGGGTGGGTTCCCTTTCATTGGTGAGCTCCACTGCACCCACTGCCTGCTGATGAGGGAGACATGACATTGTCAGGCTTACAGACTGATCAGCTAGAGGTGTAACAGGAGAATGACCACCCGGTAATGAAAGAGTCTTAAGAGAGGTTAAAAGGTGTCCTTTTAGAATAAAATCTGTGGCAAGAAATTGGGAGAGCTATTGCTCCTGGATAAATATCCTCACCACTGAGACCTAAAAAAGGCACAGGCGCAGAAAAGGCTCCACATATCGGAACGTTCTCAAAACCAGCTGAACTCAATAATTACCAAACTCGTCTCACCAGACGATGACGTTTTTCTTATTGAGGAACACATGAATGTTCCCCAGGACATGGTTTACAAGTTCACAACAGGCCCAGCATGGAAGTGGTAGTCAAGGTCCTGATGCCCAGCTGGGTATGCGAAAAGAGGGATTATGGGAGGAGAAGGAAGGTTAGGCCGTCAGGTAGAAGGGGTTGCAGTGGCCCAGACAAGTGATGGCAGAGGCAGCAGGCACTGGCTAGAGAGAAGGATATGGACTTGAAATGTGTAGAAAGAAAACACTGGCAGATTTGATCGTCAGCTGGAAATTGAACGAGGTGGGAGGAATCAAAACATGACTGCTGATGCCATTACATCCAGAAGAGGGATCAGGTTAAAGGAGGAAAGTTATGATTTCAGCTGTAATTGCCTGGGGCAGCAGGTAGGAGAGAGATGTCCTAAACATCTGAGGAGAAAATAGAGAATTTGGGAGTAGAATGAGACAGAGCAAGGGCTTAACCCTGGGTACAATACAGGTCCACCAGGACAAGGCAAGAGAAGCAATAGCCAGGTAACTAAGGAGATTCCGCCATGCCCAAGTAAGAACAGGTCATGGTTACTTTACTAGCAGGTCAGCAGAGTTTGGCTGACAGTGAACAGAAGCACAGGAAATCATTCAGCTCTTATCACTAGAACCCCAAGTCTCCCTTAGCTCAAGAGAGTTAGAGGAGACTTCTGTTGGTGGAAGTTAACTGATGCTGGCTGCTATGGGAGGCGGAGGTAGGAGCAGACACACCTTTGTCAGACAGAAGGTGTGGCTTGAGGCTGGGGAGACGGGGAAGGACAAGATGGGTGGTGCTAAAGGAAAAACACCAAGGAAGATTGTGCTCCCTGTAACAGACTGGTCAACTGACTGAGGGCCCCAATTCCAAAACTTCTACTGCACTTGGTTGTTTTTAAATCATTTTATTAGGGGCTCATACAACTCTTATCACAATCCATACATACATCCATTGTGTAAAGCGCATTCGTACATTCATTGCTCTTATCATGCTCAAAACATTTGCTCTCCACTTAAGCCCCTGGCATTAGCTCCTCATTCTTTCCACTCTCCCATCCCTCATGAGCCCTTGATAATTTATAAATTATTATTTTGTCACCTCTTACACTGTCCGATGTCTCCTTTCACCCACTTTTCTGTTTTCATTAGCTTTGGGGAGGTGCGGTCACTGAGCCAGACCCTGGGCTGAAAGAGGGGTATCTTCTTCTTCGCTCCTGTCTGCAGCCCGTGGGGCAGTTTGGGGCTGTGTGTTCTCTGGGAGATCGAGCAGCTCCGCAGGTGTTACTTCACAGAGAATGTCTGATCAGGCCCACAATCCATTTGGGGCTCAGGCGTTGTTGGCACTCCTAGAGGGGATGGAAGTCAGCTTCATGTCCTTCAAAGCCGTCACCCCAAAGCCCATGTGAAGTGAATACATGTCAGGGACCCCAGAGCAAAGAGCGAGGAGGGTCGATGAGTAACCTGAGGATTGACCTTATGTATACCAATCAAATATGATAAGGTTTATGGATTCTTCATAGCCTATTCAAGCAATAGTTCAAACACATGGGCTCACTTGGATCAGCACATCCCTCCAGAAAGATGAATGATTTAACATTCTATAGAACCTAGGGATCTCAGCTCCTTCCACATAAAAAACTCAGGCTGGACATTTCCCAAGAACCCTGTCCTCAGGGAGCACAAGCTGAGGCAGGAAAGGAAGCGAGTGTAATGGCCCCATCTTCCATTATCTCACAGCCCGTGGACAGAGGGGTGAATAGCAACAGAGGCTTCTGCCAGCAAGAAGGAGAGCAGGGTAGACCGGCTGGACACACTGCTTACGGCGCTGGGCTGAGAGCAGGTGTCAGAGACTTAAGGGGCACATGTAGATCCTAGCCAGGAAAAGTGAGGATCAGCAAAACTGTTAGCGTCAGGAAGAGAAACTCCCCCACACTCAAAGAGATTAGATTCTCATCTACTGCGTGTGTGTGTGTCTGTGTGTGTGTGTGTGTGTGTGTGTGTGTGTGTGTGTGTGTGTGTGTAGTAAGCAGGGGGCTGCTAACCACAAGGTTGGCAGCTCAAACCCAGCAGCTGCTCCACACACAAAAAGATGATGCTCTATGCTCCTACAAAGACATATGGGCTCAGAAACACTATAGAGGCTTGTTACGAGTTGGAATCGACTAGATGGCTGTGTGTGTGTGTGTGTGTGTGTGTGTGTTTCCTCCCATACCCTTAGCTTGTGTCTCTTTCTTAGACTGTAGTACACAGGACGCTATATTTCTGTTCACAAAATCATACGTTCTTCTCAACAAAACCACTTTCTATGCCACTTCTCACACGATACTGAAAAGGAGTTGCCTAATCCCTTTCAGCTTATAGAGCAGAACGTGCAATGGGTATGACAATGGCTGGGGAAAACCCACTGTAGCCAGAGGCGCCCGGTTAGGTGGGAGGTCAGTGAGGCTGGCAGGGGATGTAGCCAAGCCCAAAGGTCTCAATGGCAGACAGGTCAGCGAGGGAGCTCTTGCAGCTTCTGGAATAGATGGGTCAGTGGGCACCCATCCCTGCCCAGGATTGAGGCCTGGGGACGTTGGGGGAAAGCTTCTTTGGAACCTCATGACTCCAAGATTTATTTTACTGGCTCCTTTCACAGGAATTCGTTCTCAAATGAGTTTGTGCCACAGAGAAAAAGGCTGTGAACAGACATCGGAGAAACGGGATTCACAAATCAGGAGTAGCTGCAAAGAATATTGAGGATGGTAGTCCGGTTCCAGGAACCAGCCAAACACTTGGCGTGAATTTCCTCACTGAATCCCCACACGATCTCTGCTATCAGAAAGCGCCATCATTCCTCCTACGAAGAGTGAGATAGTTACTCACCCATGTTGACACAGGAAATACAGAGGCCAAGCCAGGAGAGAAGCCAGTTTGCTGGTGGCTGAACCTGCGCACCAGAAAGACTCATTCTTTTTTTTTTCCCCAAACATTTTATTAGGGGCTCATACAACTGTTATTGCAATCCATACACACATCAATTGTGTAAAGCGCATTTGTACATCATTCTCAAAACATTTTCTCTCCACTCAAACCCCGACATTAGGTCCTCATTTTTCCCCTCCCTCCCCGCTCCCCCCTCCCTCATGAGCTCTTGATACTTCATAAATTGGTATTTTGTCATATCTTGCCCTGTCCGACGTCTCCCTTCACCCACTCATTCTTTTCCAGCAGACCAAACGCACTGCCATTGAGTAGATACCAACTCACTGCAACCCAATAGGAGGGGGTAGAACTGCCCCAGCGGGTTTCCGGAACCGGAGTAGAAAGTGTTGTCTTGCGTCCATCGTTTGCCACCCAGGCAGAGGGAAAGATCAGCCCGAGAGAGGCAGAAAGATGTTCCTCGCAGAGAAGGGCATAAAGGACCAACATATCCTTCCACAAACCTAAATCTGTCTGGCTAGACACGGAAGAAGGATGCTCCGAGAGACCTAATCTCCAGGCAGAAGCGGCCAGGATAGCCAGTGAGGTCAGGGTCAGCTGTCAGCCGCACTCTCAAGGACTGCTTCAGAGTGACCAACACTGATTCTGTGTCAGGAACACCATGGGCCACACCTCAAACCATCAGCCCTCTGATCTTGCAAAAGAATACAGCCGTCACACTAGCTGGACACAGCACAAGGCCAATTTGGTGGCATGGGGCTGAGTGCTTTACACTGAGCACTTCCCTTACCCTCCTCAGTCATCTTGCTAACCCCATCTTACGGATGAGAAGATGGAGGGGAAGAGCCATCTTTTCGTTTCATTTTGTTTTATTTGTTTTCACTTTCCACAGCCTTGCTCGCCTGGAGAGTAGAGTTGACAGGTAAAGAGCAAATAATATTACCTGCGTGAAGTGTCTACTGATTGCTAGGTGCTTCATACGCATGACCTTTACATTGTCCCCACAATCACGTGTTGCGGACGAGGATAAGCGAGGTCGGTCATGCTGAGATGGAGTTTGAGAGTTAAAGAGCAACTGGGATAGCCTAGCCCTTGAACCTGGCACTTTGGTAGAGGGTCAGCTGGGGGAAAGGGAAGAGCCACAACAAAACCCGTTGACAGACAGGCTATAACCATAGGCTCGGACATGGTGACGACTGTGAAGACGGCACAGAGTTGGGTATCCTCCTGGTCCACAGGGCACAGGGTGGCAGGAGGGCGACAGAACGTAAGGACAATCAGGTGACAAGCCCAAGGCTTTCACTACTACCTCTCAGTACAACTCTTCCCCGCCCCAAGAACGACACCGAGTTTGGGAGTCACTGGGCGGTAAAAATGGTGTATGCCTTCTGCTGCTAAATAGAAGGTTTGCAGTTCAAGGGCACCTAGAAGCAGTCGAAATGCCTGGGGAACTGTTTCTGAAAAAATCAGCCATTGGAAACTGAAGGAAGCACAGCCTACTGGGGCACACATGGGTTCGTCATGAATCGGCGTTGGCTCAGTAGCACGCTAACGTATCCCCAGGCCTACTACGCACCTGGAAAGCTTGAGACTGTCGTGTGAGCTGGGTATGGAAATGGAAATGAGCTCTTTCCTCTTTTTCAGGACTTCAATCTCCTATGCAGATGCGTCAGCAGAGAATACTATGGGGACCCTGTGGTGGGGGGAGGTGCAGAGGTCACTGTGGTTGCATAGAGAAGCCCCTATATTCACTGCCATCGAGTCACTGTCTACTCTTAGTGACCCTATAGGACAGGGTAGAACTGCCCCTATGGGTTTCCAAGACTGTAACTCTTTACAGGAGTAGAAGATCCTTCCTTTCTCCCAAGGAGCAGCTGGTGGTTTCGAACAGCTGGCCTTGCAGTCAGCAGCCCGATGCATAACCATGCACCACCAGGCCTCCTTGGGCCACCTATAGGAGCACCTAAATTGCCATCAAGGCAACACGAAAATTTTCTTGGAACAGATCATTCCTGAGGTATGTCTTAAAGATTAAATCGAAGGCAGCCATGAGCATGACTAAGAAACACATTTTAATTCCAGTCAAGCTTTTAAGCTCTCTCCCCTGCCATTTGAAGTGCCCAAGAATCTCTGAGTTTGGATGATATCATTTCAGCTTTCTTCAGAAAAACTCGCGTGCATCTAGAAAATCACATTGTTAATCCCCTTGGCTTCCATCCAGCTCTGATTGAAGCCGCAGCCTCATGAATCACATTTGCATTGTTTGTAAAACTGCCAGCAAAGACACTGTCCCTGATGTTGTTCTATGTCCCTTATCTGGAAACTCATGTGATAAATGCCTCCCAAAGCACAAAACTAAAAAAAACAAAACAAGGAAGACTCTCCCAGGGGACTGGTATTACTGTGTGTACCGGAGCATCAAGATCTCTGCCTTCTCTCTGGTTCTGCACGTTATTTTGCCCACCGGGAAGCTCGGCTAATGTTAATATTAAAAGCTTCCCTTAGCCAAAATTTTCTGAAATAAAAATCCTTTTGCCTTTGGTTATTTGGTTCTAAACATTTTAATCTTGTTTAACTGGATTACGGTTTTTATATCTTTCTGTCCCTAGACTGGCTTCTGATTAGCAATCAATTGTGACAGTGTAGCCCATGGAAAGCAACTGAGCAGATTTGCTAAACACGCAAAGCCTACCCTGACACGCCCCCCACCCCCTTCCAGCTCATGTATGCCAACACCTTCACATTATTTGCTTGTTAGGCTTGTTTGTTTTCAAAGATGGGGCATCACAGGTCAATCAAGATCTGCTGGCAAATATGAAAATTCTATGGGCTCAAACCACCCTTAGCTTCCACCGATGGAACCCATGTCCTGGTATGTCCTCTGGTGAGGGATACAGAAAGATTTCTCCTGAGTGATCTCCCCCAAATATATGTCAAACTCAAGACGCTGCTTGCTACACATGGTAAACGACTGTACACTAGGAGGTTAATGAAAGCAGGTCAGAGGTTATCAGCCATCTAGAGCTACCAGACTGTACAGTCTGACTCACTTCCCTTCTGATATTGTTTCCCTGCAAGAGTGCCCGAAGGCAAGCCCGGGACCACTCAAGGATGACTAAAGTTAGGCCACTGTGTTGAATCTAGGGTCCGCCCATCTTGCCACGTATGTACCCCTATTCCCTCCCTTTGCTATTGCGTGTACACCCCTAGATCATCCCCTTCCTATTGCTTGTATTACCTACGTTACAACCCCCTCCTATGACGTCGGTCGTTATCGGTAACCAGAGGGTTTGCATGCCCCCAAAGATATATAAGCTTTGGTTAGAAATAAAACCTTAGGAGAGCTCTCTCCTGCCCTCTCATCTCCCACCTCCACGTGGACCCCCAAGAGGAGCTGAGGTGAGCAAGCTACCATGAAAGCTACCCTTTCTCCTATCTCTATTATTCCCTCTGACTCTACTATAATCTTTATATATCTCAACCGTACAATTGTGCCTACCCAACCCGTGATTAGTTGTGGGGGGCTAACTTCCCCACACGCTGGCCTAGAAAAAAAGGCTTTCTCTCCCATGGCTTCAGGGATAAGCTTGGACTGAGGACACCTCCGAAGACAGTCTCCTCAGAAACGCCACAGAATCTACTGACAGGTATTTTTCAAAGACTTTGGTTAATGGAAGACACATGGTACCTTTCAAAATGTTCCGTGTATCTGTGTATACACATGCATGTGTATGCGCATCTGTGCACGCGTGCCCATGTGTGCACACACACATGCATATGTATCCTTGTGTGCTTATTGGTATATCCACGTGTGTGCATGTAAATGTGTGGGCCTGTGTGTAAAGTCTCCAGATCCTCCGTAACCCTCTTACTCCATCTCAGCATGGACTAGTTCTCCCCCATCCTCATCCACAAAATGAGATTGCAGTGAAGCGCTATAAAGATAATATATATGAAACACTTAGCATACAAAAGGAGCTTCATAAAAGTTATCACCCATTTCCTCTTCGCGTATTACTACAGCCTCCACGAAGGCAAGAACTGTGCCTGCTTTGTTCTAATCATCTGTGCCTAATGCAAAGTCTGACCCCTGAAAGCTGCACCCCAGTTATTACTGGCTGGAATGTAAATTCTACCCAAGACATGCTACTTGAACAAATCAATTAAAACCAATAGCAGAGCTAAATAGATGACAGGGCACATGGCTGAATTTCACACTTACAGCCCCTTTTACTCAGACATGCAAAGATAATATAGCCTCTTTTTCTTAGAATTTTCTTTCCAAGTCTTAACTCCCCTCAGGCAGCAAGGAGACAAACTTGTCAATACGTGTATTTTAGGCACCTTCGGCTTGTCAGTCTCTTGGTATATGCCCACTCTTCTAAATAAACCTCTCCTTCCTATATTGCTTCTTCTGCCAGTGGTATCTGAGGGATCAGGGGCTGCAGAGTGGGAGATGGGGGGGTCATCATGTAGGGGTGACTTGGAGGGGGCGTGAAGCTAAGCTTTGTTCTCTGATGCAACTCGTTTGGCTCTTGTGCTCCGTAGCCACATGCCCTGCTCTCACCAGGGAAAGTGCTGATTGGTGTGCTGGCTGAGCTAGGACCTCGTACTTCTTCCTGGCTTACTTGGCTTTCTGGACATCCCAGAGCTCCTTTTAAGGTTGGCCATGTCCTCTCTTTGGCCATGGCCTAGACAGCCTCCTCAGAGCTTCTACAGGAAGAACATTTTGATTTTTTTTCTCCATCATAGGTGTAAACCAGCAATCTTTTGCCTGGCCCAGGGCACATTTGGAAATATTTATATCCCTTACTGACTTCACATACCTCTTGACCTGGGACTGGAGCGACAGAGAAGTGAATGTACACGCCAACTGAATGGATGCGGGAGAGGTAAGGCATAAGTGCCTCTGTCTTATACTACGGCAAATCAAACAGGAATCGGTGCAAAATCATAGAAACTTTTACTAAGCAAAAAAATGAAAGTATGAAATTATTGTCTCCCAACAAATCTTCCATCTAGGTCTACATACTTCTTAAGGCTATATGCTTCCCATCTCTTAAGGCTATATGCTTCCCTCAAAGAAGTCAGCATCCTTTGATTTGCACCATGTTAAAACAGCAGTTTGGGTATCTATGAGAAACTTGAATCTGATTCCCTTAAGAGCTCTTTGAGTTTGGAGAACGAAAAGAAGACGGAAGGGGCAAGATAGAGGCTGTAAGATCAATGGAGTAATGTTTGCCAATGAAATCCTCGCAAGACAGCCCCTTCTCCCCTCCGGGAATGTGCGGGTCCGTTGTTGTGATGGGAACATATTATTCCTCTCACAGCTCTCCTGCTCTTCCCAACAATGCAGTTCTCAATTTCCTTCATAATAAGCCCTGATGTTCTTTCAGGAAAATCTGTCTAGATTGCCCCTTTCAGTTACTGACAGTGGTGACCATGCCCTTCCTTTTGTTTGCTTGTGTGTTTCCATTTTCATCTCCTGCTTCTTATAACCACTGAGACCAGTGGTAAGGACTGATGGGTAAGGAATCCTGAGGAGTTCTAAGATTGCTACCCTACTCTTTAATCCCTCTTTTCTTAAAGTTTATTGTTTTTAAAAGAATTTAAAATTATATTCCCTTTTATTTGTGGAATATAATAAAAAGCAAAACATACTATATGTCATTGCATATTATCAAAACATACTATATGTCATTGTGTGTTATCAAAACATACTATATGTCATTGCATGTTATCAAAACATACTATATGTCATTGCATGTTATCAAAACATACTATATGATTTGATGAGGTCATATCATCAAAACAGGGACAGTATCTCATTAAATTCCACATATACATGTTCCTTTCTTCTTTTTCTCTCCCCCCCCCCCACGCACCCACTCCCCCACCTTTTCACACCCATTCCCCCTCCTTACATATCTATCTCTCCCTCCCCCTGGCACTGGCCTGGTAACCATCGTTAAAGTCTTTTCCTTTGCTGTCAATATAATTTTTATTTTCCTTTCTTTCATTGTAAAATGGTGTCATAAAATATTTATTTTATGGAATTGACTAACTTTACTGAGCATAAAGTTCACCAATATTGTTTGTAACATGAGGTGTTTGACAGACTTGTCATTATTTTTAAGAGGTATATCATATTCCTTTGTTTGTATTTTACCATAGCCCTCTATAAATGGGCTTCCCAACCCGCACCCGCCCCATATTTTTGCTACTGGTGAAATTGCTGCAATAAACCTGGGTGTGCATATGTCTGTTCATGCTTTGTTCTTTATTTCTTTAGGGTATGTATCAAGTAAAGAGATTCCAAGATCATAAGGTATTTGTATCTGCACTTTAAGGAAGCGCTATACTATTTTCAATAATGGTTGTAAAATTCTCTAATCCCACCAGCAATGTAGGAGCATTCCAATTTCTGTGCATCCTCTCCAGCATTTATTTTTTCTGTTACTTTTCAAAATTTTTCTAAGAGTATCAGTGTGAGGTGGTATCTCATTGTTGCTTTAATTTGTATTTCTCTGATGGCTAATGAAAGTCTTTCTTCATACCTGGATGCCATCCTTAGAAACTGTCTGTTCATGTCTTCTGCCCAGTTTTAACGGACTTATTTGTATTTTTCTTATTTAGATGCTGTAGTTTTCCACAGATTTTAAAAATAAATAAGTGTCCTTTACTCAAATATATCATTACCCAATATGCTTGTCCAATCTACAGATTCTCTTTTTACTCTTGATGGAGTCTTTTGATGTACCTAGATGTAATATTTTTAGAAGGTCCCAATGCTTGATTTTGTCTTCTGTGGAGTGGGTATCTTTCGTTGTGTTTAGTAGAATCTTTATGACTTGATTAGAGCCCCTAACTTTATCCTCATATTTTCCTGGACGATCTGTATGGTTCCAGGGCTTATACGAGGTCCTTAATCCATCCTGAATATGTTTTTGTACCTGGTGTAAGGTATGGATCCTGTTTCATTCTTTTGCAGCTGGAGACCAATTTTTCCAGTACCATTTATTGAAGTGGCTATCTTTTCCTCCATTCTGTGTCTTTTAATCTTTTATCAAATATCAGGTGTCTGTAGGTGCTGGGTTGTATTTCTATGTTCACTGGACTATCAATCAATTGTTAGACCAATAGTAAAATATTTTTATTATCTTGGCGATACATAGATTTTTAAAATCTTGGAAAGAAGGGCCTCCTACTTCATTTTTGTTTTTTAATAGTACTTTGGGATTTTTTTAAACCTGAATTTTTTTCCTTTCCATATAAAATTATTTTTTCCCCATTTCTTTGGAGAATTATGCTGGGATTTTGATTAGAACTGCACTGAATTGATAAAGTGTTTCAGTAATATTGACATTTCTATTATATTGTCTTCCTATCCAGAATCATGGAACATTTCTTCCATTTGTGTACGTTTATTTTGGTTTTCTTCTAAAAGTATTTTATAATTTTCTGTGTATAAATCTTTTGTTTCTCTGATAAGATATAGTCCTTAGTATTTTACCTGTAGTGTAGTTACTGTCATTATTAATGCCCCCACCAAGAGACACGCATTCCCTCACTGACCCATCACACTTTTGAGGACAGCACTGGAGACTCTATGAGGAAAGTGTGCCTGGTCTGCCCCACGCACAGCAGAGCAAAATGCTAAAGGAGTGCAGTAGGGCGGCAAGGGGAGCAAAGTAACAAAGTCCCTGGGGAATTCTGAAAATAGACGTCTGACTCTTTGGCTTGGGGATAGATAGGGCTAGGCACCTCATCAGACTTGATTGGAAAACACACATAAGGGTCGGCACACAGACCTGAAACTATCCTTCTGGGTTTGTTTGTTTCTCCTTTCACTCTACGTCTGTCTACATAAGATAGGCAGGACAAACAATCCCAAAGAGACAACAACAGACCCGTGGTCCCCAGGGGGACATAAGAGAGGAGGGGGTGTGGAGGGGGAGTGAGCGGGAGGCAACAAACTCAGGGATAAGGGAATAGGCAGAGATCTAAAATTGATGGTGAGGAGGGTGTAGAATGTCTGGTGGTGTTTGATCAAGTGCAATGTATCCGAGAGGAATTACTGAGAGCTGGATGGAGGGAGAACATGATAGTGGGACAGGAGGAAGGTGAAAGGCAATAGAGGAAAGAAGTAGGACGCAAAAGCCATTTATAGAGGTATAGCGATAGGCATGTATATATGTAAATATTATATTTTATAATGAAAGAGATGGATAGGTCAATGTACATATATTTAGATGTTAAGTATTAAGATAGCAGACAGACTTTGGGCCTCTCTAAACACAAGAACACTTTGTTCTAACAACCTGAAACTCTTTGATCCTCACCTTCCCCACAAGATCACTGAAGACAAAATGGGTGCATAAGCAAATGTGGTGATGAAACCGGATGGTGCCTGACTATCAAAGATATAATGTCTGGGCTCTTAAAGGGTTGAGCTTAAACAAGCAGCCATTTCATAGGGAAGCAAATAAGCCCACATGGAAGAAACACACCAGCCCGTGTGATCATGAGGTATCAACTGGTTCAGGTATCAGGTATGAAAAGATAAAAAAAAAATTATATCTATGTGAAAAAGGGGTGTTGCAGTGGAGACCCAAAGCCCATCTGTAGAAAACTGGACATGCCCCACAAAAGGGTTACAAGGCAGGGGCGATTCAACCAGGGTGCAGTAGCGCATCGATAAAACCCACATCATTCCTCTAGTTCCTGAATGCTTCCTTCTCAGCCCCCACCCCACCCCCAAACTACCATGACCCAGTTCTACCTTACAAATCTGGATAGACCTAAGTACACACATTGGTACAGACAAGAGCTCTCGACACATGGAATTCAGGACAGGAAAACCCATCCGCAACAGTAATGGGAGTAGTGGTATCATGAGGGTAGGGGGTTGGGGGAACAGAAAGACAAGAAAAGGGGAACCCAAAACAAAGTTGGATATATAGCTCCCCCCGCCGCCTGAGGGAGATGGGTAACAGAAATGTGGGTGAAAGGAGACAACAGACAGTATACGACACAAAATAACAATAATAATGCATAATTGATCAAGGACTCACAATGGTGGATGGGGTTAGGGGAAAAAAGAGGCGCTTATACCAAGGGCCCAAGTAGACAATGTTTTGGAAATGATGATGGCAACATATGTAAAAATATGCTTGATACAAGTGATGTATGGGATGTTATATGAGTGGTATGAGCCCCCAACAAAATTACTTTTTAAAAGAGAGATAACACAAAGGCGGTAAACAATAATAATTTTTTAAAGGTTTGTAAGAGCCCCCCAATAAAATGACTTTTTAAAATTTTTAATAAAAGGAAAAAAGTGACATGGAAATATGTTTCACAAGATAAAAGAGAGAAAGTGGAAGAAGAGAAGGGCTAGAGTACAGGGAGACTGCCGACATGAGAGGCAAGATGCTTGGTGTGTGCCTGGGTGGAGGTGTGAATTTCTATTGCGATGGCAACATGAATGCGGGTGTGTTTGTACACTCAGAATTCAAGGGAGAAAAGAGTCTTGTTTGGGTGGGTGTGCCAGAATCCAAAGGACTGGCCCTTCTGTCTGGGAGCAATGGGTAGTCTTGGGAGGGTGGAACAGCCCTGGAAGAGGGGACCACAGGAGAAAGTAAGAAAGAACTACAAACATATAATGAGTACGATAATAGAGTGTGTTAGTCCAGGTTGAGAAACAAATCTAGAGAATCGCATGTATGTGTAAGAGAGAACTTCACGGCTGGCGGGTAGGCGGCGAGCCCACAGCGGCGCGGAGGCTGTGTTGGGCCGCGGTGGAAAGCCATGGCGTCCTCTCCCAGTTCTGCCAGCACTGGAGGCGCCAGAACGTTCCTTGGCTCTGGCCCATTGGGCTTTGCCTTCGACTAGGGACTGGACATCAAAACTCGCTCGGTGAAGCAATCCCTGCTCCCGCTGGTTTCTCAGATCACCATACTAATTAATCATAAAGATAATACCAAAAAATCTGAAAAAACCCTGCTAGCAATTCAGCGTGTGGGACGAGCCATCGACCTGGCAGTTGGAATATTTGTGAAAGTAGGGGAAGATATAGCCAAGGAAAACTGGGATCTGAAAGAAGAAATAAGTATTGCCTGCATCGAAGCCAAGCGAGCAGGTGAGAAAATCGCAGCTCTTACAGATGTACCCAACTGGAATCAACCAGAACCTGAAGGCCAGATCACAATTTTTACCGACAAGACGAGAGTCATAAAGGCCGCACGATTGCTTCTCTCTTCGGTGACAAGAGTACTGTTGCTGGCAGACCGTGTAGTTGTTAAGCAGATAATAACTTCAAGAAATAAGGTTCTCACCACTATGGAAAGGCTAGAGAAAGTGAACAGATTTCAAGAGTTTGTCCAAATACTCAGTCAATTTGGAAATGAAATGATCGAGTTTGCTCACCTACCTGGAGAGAGACAAAATGATTTGAAAGATGAAAAGAAAAAGGCAAAAATGGCGGCAGCAAGGGCAGTGCTGGAAAAATGTACAATGATGATTCTCACAGCATCCAAGACATGCCTCAGGCATCTGAACTGTGAATCTGCCCATAAAAACAAAGAAGGCGTGTTCAGCCGAATGAAAGTGGCGTTGGAGAAAGTCATTGACATTGTGACTGACTGTAAACCACACGGAGAGAATGACATTTCATCTGCCAGTATGTGTACCGGAATTAAAGAATTCAAGATGAATATTGAAGCTCTTCGGGAGGCTTGCAATTTCCAGTCCAAAGAGAATCTGTCTGCAACGTTTTAAGTCATCTTGGAGCACACAGAGAGCTTTACTGATTCTGCCTACACCAGCCACAAGCACAGAGAACGCATCTTGGAACTGGCCACCCAGACAAGGATGGAACTACAGCAGTTGATTTCTGTGTGGATGCAAGCTCAAAGCAAGAAGACAAAATTAGCATCGCTGAAGAACTGGAACTCGGTATCTTGAAAATCACTCACAGCCTCAATGAGCTTAAGTAGGAACTTCATATTACAGCAACACAGCTGGCAGCAGATCTGCTGAAACACCATGTGGATCATGAGGTTTTGAAAGCACTAAAACTTACTGGAGTAGAAGGGAATTTAGAAGCTTTGGCTGACTATGCCTGTAACCTCTCTGAACAGAAAGAACAGCTCATTGAGACCTGCCGGTTGTTGCAACGTGTATGTAGGACAGAACCGCTTGAACTAACCTGCCTACATGCAGAAGAGACATCTCAATGACAGGCCAACAGATAATTTCTGCTGCTGAAACGTTGACATTACATCCATCTAGTACAATTACTAAAGAAAACCTTGATGCATTTCGTGAAGTTTGGGAATCCCAAATGAGTGACATGTCAACACTGCTAAGAGAAGTCAATGATGTGTTTGAAGGAAGGCGAGGGGAGAAGTATGGCTGCCTTTCACTTCCAAAGGCAATGAAGACTAATGCTAACCTGAAATCATTAATGATCCTTCCTAAGAATTTCAACAACTGTATTAAGGACACAATATTTTCTTGTCAGAAAACCAATTGTGAAGCTTTTTGGTAGTTGCTGTTACTGTGTTTGCAGTGTGATTTTAAAGTGAGACATTGCCTCTAAGAATGCTCTGTGAAGGCCACACCAAATATCACCACCGTGTAACCCAAAGATGCTTTTTTGAAGATGTTCACCTTCGGCATAAGCCTACCTTAGCAGTCTCCTTTCTTTACATACATCCTCTAGAACAGAGGTTGGCAAACGTTTGAGACTGAAGAGCCAATCCTGCCCCTCACAACAATGTAGAGGTTATTCAAGAGCCATACGTGTAATTTCACAAACATATGAAATCACTGTTATCTGAATAATATCATTAAGTTTTTTTCCATTTTACTTCCATTTTACCACATGAATGTGCTCTGAAGAGCCGCACATGGCTCTTGAGCTGCCGTTTGCCGGCCCCTGCTCTATAGCATGAGTTTTCAGCTGGTATGCAAGTAGTCAGTTGTGGGGCTTTCCTTACTCCCTCAGCCAACCGAGTGTGAAGACGGTTCCCCTGTTGCGCCTTCTGTCGGAGATGATCCCTGCTGGTGGTCCCTGGGGTCGCAGCAAGGCCCTTGAGAACCACGGACTGTGCTGCCTGTGCCCTTCCTTTCCTTCCCAGCCTGGTCCCCTCGAGGAGCTTCCCAGGGATGCCAACCTTTAGCTCGTAGTTCTAGCACAGCTGGCTGGCCTGCCCTGAATACTCGCTGGACTCCTAAGCCTATGTTACTGGCTTCATAAAAATACTTTCTGAATTTTCCCTCTAGTAGTGATTGATGGCGTGGAAGATGCAAACGACTGAGAACTATGGAACTAAGAAGCTGCTTAAAATAAATTCCGAGTAATCATCTTTTAAAAAAAGAGAGAGAACTTTACATCAAAGGGCAATTGTACATTATGAACACATCCCAGCCCAGTCCAGATCAAGTCCCTAAGCCTGATATCACCCCGTATGTCAATACTAGTCCATAAATTCCTCGTTAGACTCACACAGCCATGCAATGACGCTGAATACAGGAAGGTCACAATCCAGTGGGTGGAAAGTCTTGTGGATCCAGTGGTGTGGAAGCATCTTAGCACTGGCGTGGGTCTCCACATGGCTCTTCTAGTTCCAGGGCTCTGGCTGCATCAGTGTAGCTCTCTGTGGCTTGTTAGAAGGAAGAGAAAGCACAGAGTGTCTCCCACCTCCAGAGAGGAATACAGGAGCTCCCAGAATCCTCAGGAGAAGGCCATGCCCACACAGAGGCTTCACTGGCTATATAACCTGATTGACAGGCTAGACTCCACCCCTTCATAAGGTGACAGTAGATTATGTAACTGCCACATAGAGCAAATGTTTAAAAAAGAGCGGATTCCGGGAACCCAAGAGGCAAGAGAATTTTGGGAATGATGAGGGCAACAAATGTATTGATGTGCTTTACACAATTGATCTATGTATTGTGATGAATTGTATGAGCCCCAATAAATTGATTAATTAAAAAAAAAAACCTGAAGATAATAAAATAATAAAAATTAAAACTTCCTTGTGTGGTAGTATTCCCATTCTTTGTTAATGTTATTTTGTATATACATATGCCTCATACAGGACTGAGCAATTGGGGAGGGGGGGGCACCGGAGAACAAAGCAGAAAAGGAGGATGGAGGGAGGGGAAAAAACAGTGAAAAGTTACACTTGGGTACTGATTGTATCTGCACAAAGCTGCCCGTGCAACTCGCTATCTCCCAGAAGCCCTCAAAGTTAGATCATTGACTGGTGGGGTTGCCTCTCGGCCCAGAAAACATCGTCTGGGTCAGGAAGCGCAGGGCTCACAAAAGCTACTGGTTAATGGTCCAGGCGGGTCTGTCAGCACTAAAGTCTCTCGCTTTAAGAAACGTGGGTCTACTCCTCCGTACATTGAAACGATCACTACTAGAGAAGGCAGGATGGGCTTCCTCATGGGCCTTCCCTGGTATTGCTTCTCATCTGAGAACCTTCTTCTTTGGCTCTTCCTTTTGCCTGGGTTACTCTCAGGACCCTTTGCTGGTCTTTGGTGTCAGCAGAGGGACTTTGATGTGCCATGGTGATTTTCTTTGGGGACCAGTTCTGTTTGGGGGATCTCTGGACTGGATAGCAAAGTTTTGTAATGTTTTGCTCTGTCGTGATACTATGGAAGTGTCCCTTTAATATCTTCCCAATTATTTTCTCTGTGGTTAATATTCCTTATTTTTGTTCCGAGATGTTTATCTAGTGTAAGTTATTCTTTTTTTTTTTTTTTTGGGGGGGGGGGCTCATAGAATTCATAGATTTTCTTCAGCTTTTTGGATGGTTTTTTTATAGCTTCATCTTCTTGTGGTTTGATCCCAAGGAGTTTTTGAGATCACTCATTCTTATTTCCATTTCTTCGATTTTTTCTGTTCCATTCCTTCAAAGAGTTGTCCAGCTCTAATAATGTATTGTTTATCTTTTGAATTTTACTTGAAGTTCTTGAATTAGTTCTATCTTTTCATTTATTTTGTCAGAGTGGACTTAAAGTTCTTTCCCGAGCCCCCTTATCTTGTCTTCTGTTTTGTTTGTTTGTTTTCTGAATTTTTATTAAAAAAAATTTCTCCAATAGCTTTAAAAAGCTGAAGCTCATCACCTGAAACTCACTGAGGTGATCGAAATCTTCCTCCTCCTTCAAGACCTCCTCCGGGTGCTCATCTGTATGTGTTCTACTCAACTGAGCTGTTTGTTCACATCTCTGGATGTGCACAGAGTCGATGCCATAGACATTGATTGTTGCTTCTAAGACATGGCAATGCTTGTTTATATTTGTCTCTGGCCACACAAAAATCCCCTCTCACTGGTAGATCCTGGAGAGCCAAGGGTAGTCAGGTAGTTTGGCACTGCTAGCCTGCCCCAAACAGGAGCTGAAATCATGAACCAAACACTGCCCCCATTGAAATCCTGGTTGCAATATCAGCTCATAACTCCCCTGGGAATACTAGGCAGCAATGAACACAATCAACATGAAGGGCGAAAGAAGAGAATAGCCGAGAAACTGCCTGCTTGCCCACCAACGCTGTATTCACTGAGCGGGGCCCAGAGTCTATGTGGGTGTGTACTACACAGACAGGTACCTGGTCCCACTAAGAATCTTGTGTCCAGGGACTGATGCTCAGACTCTGCTGTGCTGATTTTCCCACTAAAACAGGCTCATTTAATTCTGTACTACCACAGGACTAGCCTGCCCTCTGTGTGTTCTATTGACATTTTGCCACAGTCTAATCTCCAAAAGTTTCAGCAGGGCAGTGAGAGGAAGCCTCTGCCGATCTGAATCTCCCCCATCTAGCTGCAGTACAATGAATGGGCTGTGCCCCTCCGAATCCCAGGGTGCAGCAGGCACCTGGGAATTCCTCCTCCTGAGCGCAATCACATTGACTCCTCCACAGTGTATTTCTCCCCACGTATTTTGGCAAAGAAGCTGTCATGTCCTCCACCGTATTAGTTAGGGGCAGATGTGGAGACAAGGTGTCAGCTCACCATTGCCCCTCCCTTCCACTGAGGTCGAGTGCGGGAACGAAGGGCACTTCCCCAGGTACCTGCTGGGCAAAGAGTCTGTGGCTTCGATGAAGATTCTTTTTTTTTTTCTTTTTGCAATGATTTTATTGGGGGCTCACACAACTCTTATCACAATCCATCCATCCATCCATTGTGTCAAGCCCATTTGTACATTTGTTGCCATCATCCTTCTCAAAACATTTGCTTTTGACTTGAGCCCTTGGTATCAGCCCCTCCTTTTCCCCCTCCCGCTCGCCCCCAAAGACCTTGATAATTTATAAATTATTCTTATTTTGTCATGTCTTACACGGTCCGGCATCTCTTTGGGGAAGATTCTCTGTGTCAATTCTGCCCTGTGAAACAGCAGGGTGAAGTTGGAAGAAGTTCCTTCTCCTCGGGGAGATCCAGAACGTACGTTCTTAGGTCTCTTTCACTGTTTCAGACATTTCTTTGAAAAGAAACTGAACTTTCTAACTGAAATTGAACTGGCCCATCCCTTCAGGAGCATTGTTTGCACCGGATCTTTTTGTGAAGAGCCCTAATGAGACTGTAGTCATGCACTTATTACAAGGATCATAGGAGCACATTTCATTTAGAATACATCCATTCGTGTAGGAACTGGAACCCCGTAGCAATGCATTTTAACTTACCCTCACATATCTATTTCGCAAAAGACAGTTCTTCCCCCACCTGCCTTCCAGTTTACAGAATTACACTGGATACATTGATCTGCTTGAATAAATTGAGTTTGTTTAATGAAATGTCATTGAACTCATTTTAAATTGACCTGTCCCTATTTGCAACTGTATGTCAAGCACCGTAAAGAAGAGGAACACGTTTGAAATGAGCACATTCAAGAGAATAACTCGTCTGGTGTATTTTTGCTTGCAGAAGAAACATTCCAACCCTCACTTGACCTGGTCTCTCTTACTTTACACCAACAGTCTCAAACCTAGGTTTAGCTGGACAGTTTTTCAAAAGCTTTGTCTGCACCCCAGAGACGACAATTTGGACTTGATGGAGATGAGGCTGGGATGAATCCTGGGAGGCGGGAGTAGGGCGTTTGTATTTTTAGTAAAGAAAAAGAATGCTGGAGGCGTCTATGGAGCAACAATAAGTGAAAACTACCACCTCTCACAAGGAGGAGGGGGAATAGAAAAGGTATGTGAAACACAAAACAAAAGCAACACATGCATTTCAAACGCAGAGCAGTCTGGAGGATTTGGTGTAGAGCCACAGGTAGTCCCCTGAGAAAGGCCCTAAGGGGCATCAAGAAAGCAAACCCGATAGTCTAAAAGATGGCCCTGTATTCGCCAAGAAAAGGGTACTCTATCTTTGCAACAGCAAAGAGCTTGCGTGAAGAGATTTCCCATCTCTTCTCTCATCTAGGTCTTATTTTCGACATGGCTTTGTGCCTAGGATTCCCTAGTTACTGTCCATGGGGTGGGAGGATCTCTTGTACTAAACTAAGCTTTTTTACCACAGGAGCTGAGTCTGATTAATTTTTTAAAAGACATTACCTACTCCAGTGGTTCTTAACTGAGGAAATCCCAGCATCTCATCGAGGAGCATTAGGCAATGCACTGAGATGGTTTTTATTGTTACATCTTCGGCGAGGTGCTTCTACTAGCATCTAGTGGGTGGAAACCAGGAGCACTCCTGAATCCCCTACAATTCTACCACAAAAATTATCCAGGCCGATATCTCAACAGTATTGAGGTTGAGAAAGTCTCTCCTATATCCGAAGATTATTTATATAGACAAATTTCTTCTTCCCATAGTTATTATTATCCAAATAAGACCAAAATAGCCTATCGGCATCTTTTTTTCTAGGGCCAGACTTGTCACAGGTAGGGTCTCAGTTTGACAAAATGTTAACTTAATGTATTTTACCAAGCCACTAGCCAAGAGGCGATCAGAACACCATCATTCCAGTGATGGCCTAAAGCTCTGGAAATAGGGAATCTGGGTGGGAAATACAGGTTCTCATCCGCCAGTTCTCAAGGAAAAATTCTCCTGGATCATGGAAGAAAACAGCTGGACACATTTATCTACAAGTAGCACCCAATATCGGGTAGCTCCTCAGCCATAGCTGTGGGTGTCCAGTCAGGCGATAATGGACCCCTGGTTCCTATCAGACCACCAGCATTTGTCTATCTATCATATATCGATCTACATATTTAGATGAGGCTGCAGCCATTCCTTTCTCTCACTCAGATCTCAAAACAAGGCTATGTACATCGTTCTTCAATTTTGCATATCCCTATTCTAAAATCATACCAACAATCAGGAGAGAAATAGCAATTTTAATTTGAGCATTACAAATTTCAGTCAATAGCTTAGAGTTTTCTATGACTTGGCTCCTTTACTGTGCACAGAATACCGACAAGGTCGTTTCTATTATGATTCCTATTATGCAGATAAGAAAACTGAAGGTCAGAAACATTAGACTATGGCCCGACACAGCACCGCCTGGCTTTGGCCTCTGGAAGAATGAGTAGACACGCTGAAAGGCCTTCCCAAAGCTAGCCAGACAATTTCTAAGGGGAAAACAATTGCCAGCAGTCCAATCCCCTTTGAGGCCTCTACCCTGTGGTGATATTATCTATAGAATAAAGTTACAGATTTAAAAGTAGGCGGAAGTCAATTGTGTCAGCGCCTGCCTGGACAATTTGAGGCACTCCCTTAAGCATGCACTAGGAAAGTTTTAAAACCATTAAACCTCTCTAATAATAACGCCCAAAACACTGCAAACTGAACCCAAGGAAGTCACACGGAAATTCATGGAATGAAAAGCTCTTTTTAAAGCTTACTTCCTGAAATAAGAGGGGAAATTCAAATAAATGTGAGTTTGGTTGTTCGAATCTGCCAAGATGAGTTAAGAAGGAGCAGATGTGACAGCCCTGGAAAATGGGTTGCTCCTGGAGACGAACCTGGACATTACCCAAACCTTAGCTGTTTAAGTAAAAGAATCATGCGTGATGTTACAGTTCTGTAGGTGAGAAATCTCTTGTGGTCTTAATGGGCTAAAATCAGGTTGGCAGCAGGCTTGTGTTCTGGAGACTCCACGCGACAATTAGTTTCTTGCCTCTTCTAACGTCTAGAGGCCAATCGCATCCTTTGATTTAAGGCTTCTCCGTTGAATTCAGTGCCAACGGCCTTGGATCTGTGCCTGCCTTCAGGTGACTTATCTCCCTTTGCTTCATCTCCTTTGCCTCCACAGTGTACTTTTCAGGATCCTGTGGTTATTATGAGCCCATATAGATAAACCAAGATTATCTCTGACTTTAATATATCTGTTTACTGTTGTTGTTGTTGTTGTTGTTGTTGTTAGGGGCCATCTCGTCAGTGCTCACCTATGCACAACAGAACAAAATACCACACAGTCCTGTACCATCCTCACAATCGTTCCCATGTCTGAGCCTATTTTTGCACCCCTGGGTCAATCCATGTCACTGAGGACCACCCTCCTTTTCCCTGCCCCTCCACTTTACCAAGCATGATCTTCTCTAGGGACTGGTCTCTTCTGACAACATGTCCAAAGTATGTAAGTCATATCCCCAAAGTATTGCCACCTTTGCCTCGAAGGAGCAATCTGGCCTTACTTCTTCCAACACAGATTTGTACATCCTTTCAGCAGTCCATGGTACTTTTGATATTCATCTCTAATAAGACCATAATTAAATGCATTGATTTTCTTTGGTCTTTCTTATTCAATGTCCAACTTTCACATGCATGTGAGGGCAATGGAAGGTACCACAGCTTGGCTCACGTGAACCTTAATCCTCAAAGTAACATCCTTGCTTTTTTCAGTACTCTAAAAAGGTCTTGTGCAGCAGATTTACCTAATGTAACATGCCTTTTGATCTCTTGACTGACGTTTCCATGAGCATTGATTGTGAATCCAACCAGATAAAAATCCTTGACAACTTCAAACTTTTCTCTATCATGGTGTTACATGGTCATCTAGTTGCGAGGATTTGGGTCTTCTCTCCATTAAGTAAAAATCCATACTGAAGACTGCAATCCTACATCTTTATCAGCAAGTGATTCAAGGCCTCCTTCATCTAAGCCAGCTTCTCTGATTGTTTGTGCAGCAGACAGATTGACTAAGTGTGGTGAGAGGCTACAACCCTGACATACATTTCCTGATTTTAAAAGCATGCGGTGTTCTTTTGCTCTGTCCCTACATCTGCATGTTGGCCAATGTACAAGTTCTGCAGGAGCACAATGAAGTGTTTTGGAATTCCCATTTTTCTCAAGGTTATCCATAGTTTATTATGGGCCACACCATCAAGAGTCTTGGCATAGTCAATAAAACACAAATAAACATCTTCCTGGTGTGCTCTGCTTTGAGCCAAGATCCTTCTGACATCAGCAATAAGATTCCTTGTGCTCTACCAGGAATTTAAAACAAGTCAATGGTAAGGGTCCTGGTAGAGCACAATGGCTAGTAGCAACCTCAAATCCACCTGCAACATTATTTCCACTTTGTCTTGCAGCCTGATGGGCTCACAGATTCTAGGAGTTAGAACATGGACTCTTTGCTACCAGACCACCCTCTTGGACATAGTAGCAAGCTACCAGAAGGGTTAGCCCTACAATTATTCATTGAATTTGATGCCTTCAGATGGGCCATGTCTTGCCCAGTCTCTTCAGTGCCTACTTCTCCCCCCCTCATGTATAATATACGCATAGACTAAGGATACTTCTGAGTTTGCTATCCAGCTGTGGTGTATCTTCCAGTTTGACCTAGTTTTGCTTAACCACAGTCTTACTCTTTGAAAATGAAGCCCAGCAAAGGCATCTTATAACCAGACATTGAGACTCTGGGCACCGTGTCATTTGCAGTCCTTTCAAATGCTACTAATTGAATAATTAATCCAGATTCTGGGATATATCCATTAATGTGTCTTCCAAAATTAAATTGGGTAATCAATTGCTTCTATTGGTGCCTGGGTGACATATAGGTCTAGATCTATCTCTCACTCAAATGAGTTACCTGGATTTTATAGACCCAGACCTCCTCCAGCTGAAATCCAGTTACTGCTTGCCCAATAACTCATTAGGTGGATCCCTTTAAATTTCCAGAGGCACTGGGAACGCTGGGGCTGCCTGAGCTTAAATCTTGTCCTGTGTGCCTCACTCTTTGGGTGGCCCAGGGTATAAAGTCCTGCAGATTGATGATGACAACATGGAGGAAACTGAGGTGGGAAACACAGGGGTACAAAAGCAGGAAAGACCAGAGCAATGGCTTGAGTCGCAGACAGGAAGAACTACAAAAGAAGCTGAGTAACAGAAGCTTCCTCAGAAGGAATTTTATTACACATCAATGATGACAATCCTAAGAGTACTGGTGGGGTCCAAGAACCTCTCGACCTGGGATAGGAAAGACCATAGCAGAAGGTTATAAGAAAGGAAAAACTTGTGTTTGCTGAGGATGGACCACGTGCCAGGTAATTTGCATCGACCTGCAGTCATTCATGGGAGGGCCTCATGGATGGTAAAGTAGAAGGCCCACTACATGAGGAAAACAACCAAAAAGGTAAACTGACACCATAGATTCAAACACACCAACAATCAAGAAGATCAAGGAAGGCCCGCCAGCATTTTTTTCTGTTGCACATGGGGTGGCATGAGTCAAAGTCAACTAAATAGCAAATAACAGAAACAATATCAAAAGTAATCTCCCTTGGCAGAGTCTTAATATCCCGCAAGACGTAGTTTTAATTCCCCACTGTACTATCTTCTAGGGGGTGTCCTTGGGTAGACTACTTAACCATTATAACCTTTAATTTGCTCATCTGTTTTTATAAATGATAGTATCTATCTCATAGGCCATGCACCTTTTAAAGTGTGCTTTCAAAGAATGTTTAATAACATGGGTAAATGCTTTAATAGCATGCAGAGAAAAGGGGATGACAAAACCAGTACATTTCAATTTTGTAATACAGAATACATTGAACATATACATATCTATAAACCTTAAATATACTTGTATAGGTATATAAATATGTAGAAAATAAAGATATTAACAATGATTGTTAGTTTTATACCATAGAAATTTGTAAGATTTTTGTTGTTATTTAAAAGCTTTTTATTGTAATTTGGGCGAAAGTTTGTAAAGAAAATGGATTTCCATTCAGCAATTTATACAACATTTTGTTTCCTGACATTGACTGAAATCCTGACAACATAAAAGCACTTTCTTCCCTTTTGCTCCCTGTGCTTACTGTTCCCATCCATTCTTCTCTCCAATCCCTTCCTGCCTTGTAAGCGTTATTCCTGAGAAAATGCTGTCCTTTGGATCTCAGAGGGTTGATTCCTTTGATTTAATTTAAAAATAGATTTTCCTAATTATTTACAATAAACACGACATACTTTGAAATATTTTTCTAGATTAACATTTTTATTACTAAGGTGATCTATGGGCCATGTAGATAATTCAGCGAAGTTACCATTGGAAACAGCTTGTAATGAGCCCTTCCAGATGGTTTTCAATGCATATCTAAATATAATGTGGACGGCGTGCATTTTCTAGGTCACAAATTCAGGTGTGCAAAACAGAGCATCTTAAGTTCTCTGTAACAATTCCTTTCTATCTGGAGCCCCTATTCCACCTAGTGGCAGAAATACCATTTTAAGCGATTGAGATTAATCTCAAGTTAATAAGAATTTTCTCAGTCAATGGAGGGTTTCCTTTATGGATTTATGTTTTTGTCTCATTCTTTCTCTACCAGGAATTGCAGGTTTATCCTCAGGGCTTACATTCTAAAGTGAGCAGAGAGCTGCATTTCCCCTTCCCCTACCTTGTAAAGTTGATAGCAAGTTTTCCAAAGCTTCCCATAAGATGACTAGTTTCCCCAAAGATATGCATCCACCCAAGTGTACCACTCCAGAGGACCCCTTTCTTAACGGTGAAGCTTCTGCACCAATGGCCTCAGGCTTGCCTTTGTATAAAGTCTCTTTCAAGGCACATAAGACATTTTAGAATGTTCTCCTACACAAATCTGGGGAGGATTTCTCAGGCTTTCTCTACCAGGGCAACTTCCACATTTGTATGGTTCTGCAATCCTCACTCTGTGGTCGGTGAAGGTTGCCACCTACCCAGGGCTCACGTGGGGTCTCTGATGCTCACACATTTCTAACCACCTGTGACCCAGGATTCCATCCCCCTTCTCCACACTGAGCTTTCCCCAGATGCCCGCCATACCTTCTGGCGAGAACAGACCTCTCAGATTCCTCCCCTCCTCTGGCTGTGAGATCTTGACCTCTCTGTGGGTTCTAACGAGCAGTGCCTTCTTCTGCTTCTGAGCTGTATTTGTCAAAGAAAAGTAGTCCCAGAAGTCCCAGGGCTTCCGCCTGGGAGAGGAAATGAGTCTTCCTTTCAAAACAGGGTCTCTATCATAGATTACAAAAGTACATTTGGAAATTTCAAAGCTGAGCATTAACTTTGTTCTTTGTCCTCATGTTCTGCATGATTTCTATCACCCCCCCCCCATCAAAGCAGGCGAAGAAATGAAGAAAACGTTGCCTAATATGGGATGGGAGAGGGGACAGATAGCACAGAAAGAACAGACAGACTTCCAATACTATATTCAACTATTATATTTGAAATATTAAATAAATATATGCCTTCATGTGTACGTTATCTGGATGGATAAATATTAGGGGAATTCAGAAGTTCATAAAAAATTCTACCTTTTTAAAAAATTTCACTCTTCCATGAATTTTGTGAAGCCCCTTCATATTTTAATAACAGCATAACAATGTTATCATACCAAACATACTTTCTACAGAAGCTTTTTTTTTACTAAATAACATATCTTAGAGTTATTATATTATTTGTAATAATTGAATAATATCCCATTATCCTATTTGATAGTTTAGTTCTCTATTGAAAAAATGGAGACTGTTTCCAATTATTTATTATTATTATAATGCTTCAGTGCACATTCTTGTGTATATTTCTTGCCCACTTCTTTGACTCATTTGTAGAGATAAACTTCTAGAGATGAAATTGTTATGTCAAAGGATATGACCAAATAGCCTCATCCTATGAATATCTATATAGAAAATTCATATGTAGCAAAAGCAGGATTCCAGGTCAGAGGGGAAAAGAATGCTTTCTCAATAATAATGAGGATATATCAAAGATATATATGATATATACTGTACGAAAAGCTAAATGCCACTTTGATTAAGCTCTAAGTGGATATAACAAAATGGTTGAAATGAAAGTAAAAAACATCAGAAACACGGATATTCCCTCATTTTGGAATGAAGAAGAACTTTCTTGGACAGACTGCTTCCCAAACAGTAAGAATGGACAACCAACAAAGCCAAAAGGGGATGAAGATTACAGAAAACAGTTCCATTGTGTATGACAGCAAATGGTCAATATCACTAAACAAAACTTCCTCTAGAATTGATCAGAAGAAAATGAAGCAGCTGAACACGTGACGAGCAATTCAGAAGATAATGACTCGAAAAAGTTACTATGGTAAATTGCAACAAAAAAAAAACCACCATGACACATTTTCCTCAACTATCAAGACGTGAAATCAGTTTCTCCACTGCTTGAGTTCCTGGACCACTTGCATGACTTGCTTTGGCCAAAGGGAAATTAACAAATAGGATGCAAATAGAGAGAGACCTGAAGTGTGCTTGGCATTGAGGCAACCTCTCCTCATTCATTGCCCTTGGAAACTCTATCACAGCCCCTCTAGGAGAAGCCCAGGCTAACCTCGTCAATGATGAGAGGCAAACAACTCATTCACTTCCCTTGCCCTAGCAACGATCATCCAGCTGCTTAATTGATCAGTATCTGAACACAAATAAATGAGGGAGTTAAACCAGGGATCAGTAGCAGAAGTTCCCAGTTGAGTCCAGTAAAAATTGCCGGCCATCACAATCAAGACGGTCACTAAATGATTGCTGTTGCTTTAAGTCATTAAGTTGTGGGGTGAGTTATCATGCAGTTAAAGTTAACCAAGACAGCCAATAAACAAAAATATATGTTTGAACTCACAAGTCGCAAATTTAAATAGAATGTCATTTTTTACTCATCAAATTGGCAAACATGAAGAATGCGAACTTCGGTTCGTGGAAGAATGTGAAGAAATCGTTTCATCCTTTGCTCACAGAGTGTAAATTGCTGCAAACGTATTTGAAAAATATTATGACAATATCTTTTAACACTGAAACTATGTATTTCATTTGACTCTAGAACTTCACTTTGGGAAATGTTTCCTACTGAAATTTTTAAAGCGTGGATCGGGATACTGATGGAACATTTGAGGTGTTTCAGTGGGGGGGGGGTGTCAAAGAAATAATAGAAGAAGAAAGAAGAGAGAAACTAAGGAAAGGAAAGGGAAGAAGCTCTGGGGTCAGCATGTCGAGCAACACATTTCAAAGCTGGGACCTGAGTGGGGTGCCTTCTTAGTCTGTTTCACCAGTTTCCCTCCTTTGGAAAGTTGCATTTTGTATGACTCTCTATTAGTGGACATTATTTGAATTTTCCATCTTTGAAAGGTTTCTGCCTTACATAGTTCCCAGCTGTCCCATGCTTTATTGTATATCTCACAATAGGAAAATATTGCATAGATGTGATCTCTAACCATCTTTTCTGGTCACCAAAAGGTAAGATTAAAAACTTGTACAGTAACCAAAGGAAAACTAGGGGCTGCATATGGGCATTTGTTAAAATCATTTCATTGGGGCTTATACAACTGTTACCACAATCCATACATGCATCCATTGTGTCAAGCACATGTGTACATTTGTTGCCATTATCACTCTCAAAACATACTCTTTCTACTTGAGCCCTTGGTACCAGCTCCTCGTTGTTCCTCTCCCTCCCCCATCCTTCCTCCTTCACGAACCCTTGATAATTTATAAATTATTATTATTTTTTCATGTCTTACACTGTCTGATGTCTCCCTTCACCCATTTTTCTGTTGTCTCTCCCGCAGGGAGGGGGTTATATGTAGATCATTGTGATCACTTCTCCCTTTCTTGCCCAACTTCCTCTTACCCTCCTGGTATCGCTACTCTCATTATTGGTCCTCAGGGGTTTATCTGTCCTGGATTCCTACGTTTCCAGCTCTTATCTGTACCAGTGTGCATCCTCTGGTCTAACCAGATTTGTAAGGTAGAATTGGGATCATGATAGTGGGGAGGGCAGGAAGCATTCAAGAACTAGAGGAAAGTTGTATGTTTTATCGTTGCTCTACTGCACCCTGACTGGCTCATCTCCTCCCCACGACCCTTCCGCAAGGGGATGTCATGGTAATTTTTAAACATAATCTTACCTAAGTTGACTCAAAAGGAAGTACAGGCTCAAAATGAATGAAGAGGTGGATTCAGTAATTGAAACAACTAAAACGCAAAACAAAGAGAAACTTGTGTCTAGATGCTTCATGAAGGAAATCTACCAACCGTTTAGAGGAAAAATAACATAATCCTGTTCAAATCCTTTTGAAAAATTAAAAGCGGAAACAATACTCAATTTTCTTATGAAACCAGCATCACATTGATATTTCAAAGCCAGACAAAGACACGCCAAGAGAAGAAAACTAAATCGTGATAGCTCTTATGGTTACAGATGTCAAAATTCTCAACAAAATACCGGTGAACAGAATCGAAAAGCCTATTTAAAAAATTCTACAGAATTATACCATGATTCTTAAAGAAGTGCATCATGATCAAGTGATATTTATTCTAAGAATGCAAGGATGGTTTGAAGTTAGAAAAACCAATGTAATATACCACATGAATAGAACAAAGGGGAATTATCAGAACACATAATAATCTCAGATGGCACAGAAAAACGATGTGATAAAATGCCAGATGCTTACTTGATAAACACTTTCAACAAGATAGGAATGAAATGGAAGCTCCTCATCATAATTAGGGCCTTTATAAAAATAATCAACCATTTAGAGAACAACAAATCAACCTTATACTCAACAGAGAAAGATTGAGAGGTTTCCCCTTGAAAATGGAAAGGAGGCAAGGAGAATTTCTAGTACTACTCTGATTAAATACTGTATTGGAAGTTCTAGCCAGAGAATAAGGCAATAAAAATAAGTAAGAGGTCCAAATTAGAAACAAGTGGTAAAACTACCTATTTTCATAGAGGACATGATTATATAGAGACCCCCCCACACACACAGAGAATACTAACAAATATTCTAGAAAATAGAGAAGTCTAGCTAAGTACAGGATACATGCTAACACATAAAAAATCAGTTAAAATTTTATACATTAACAATAAGAAATCTGAGAAAATATCAGAAGAATAAATACATTTACAATAGCACCCATGAGAATAAAATACCTAGAAATAAATGTGCCAGGAATGTAAAAGACACACAACAAAAATTACAAAACTGATGAAAGAGGCTAAAAAAACTTAAATAGATATAAGACCTTCAATTACCATGGATTAGAAGACTTCACATAGTCAAGAAATCAATTCTGTCCAAATCTATCTATAGATTCAGTGTGTGATCATTAGCATTCTTTACAGAATTGTGAAACCTAAGAATTAACTTCAAATTAAAAAGCAAGAAGCTCTAAATAGCCAAAGTGGTCTTGAAGAAGAAGAACACAATGGGAAGCTTCACAAGTCCTGACTTCAAAACGTATTGCATTAAATCCCAACTGATTTTTAATTCATTCATTCATTACTAAAAACATGTCGCAAAACTAAAGTAACTATCTCACACCTTTAGAAAAACAGGGAGTGTTGAGAACAGGAAACAGAATGTGGGCTTAACTGCTGGTAGAAACAAACGTCTCCTTTTCCATGTGGCCAGAAGAACAGGTTGGTGCAAAATGACCATTACGGAGCATTTTAATTAGCCATTCTATAGAAAGATAATGATCAAAAGGAGGTTCAGAATTCCAAATTATCATAGAATCCAGATCCTCTATGGTCAATGAAGCTGTGTGAATGCAGTTATCTTGAGATCGTCCTTAAACCTTAAGCCATAATCCAACAATAGCCCCTACAATTTTCCTCAAACCAAACAGTAAGTGTGATAGTTAAATGTATTATTCCAGCCTGGACAATGAATACATGTGGGATTAATTGAAGGGCAGTTTTAATTGATGGTGGAAAGAGAAATGGCTCCAGGAGGCTTGCCTTTCTTGTCTCTTGCTTTCTGATGGTCAGTCAGACCAGTGTGCGGCTGCCTTAGCGAATTCCCTGCTTCAGCTGGCAAGGCTCAATTGCTGCGAGACAACCCTGAGGAGAAGCCGCATTAACCTACCCTGATGCAGCCCTGGGTGCTGGAGCAGCCGTGTGGAGACCCCTGCCAGCGATGAGATGCTTACACCGCCACTAGATTCAAAGACTTTCTACCCACTGGCCTGTGATCATCCTGCATTCGGCATCATTGCATGTGTTTTGTGAATTTGAGGAGGACTTTGTAGATTGGTGTGTAAGGCTGTGGCGATGCCATGACAGGCCAAGCCTCTTAAGGCAGGCCTGAGTTTTGTTTCTCTAACAAAGCCACCCTCTCCCCCGAAATGACGCTGACCACACCTGGAAAGGTCCGAGTGATCACAATGACGCTGACCACACCTGGAAAGTTCTGAGTGACCACACTGGAACATCCAAGAGTGAAGCCAGTCAACCAAAAAGACCTGCACAACCAACTGTCTCCAGATGAAGTCATTGAGCTATGGGAGGGTGAGGGTGAGCTATCCAGCGTATGGAACCTGTCAAGAGTAGAAACACTTGGCTTGTGCCCCAGGCCGGGGTCCTCTCTCAGAGGAGGCCACTGCGTTGGTGCTCTGGGACTTGGGCCCTAGCTTGAGCTAGTCCATAAACTCCTCTGTTTGCAGCCTCCATGCCTCTGCCTCTCTGTTGCTGGGGCCATGGGAAAGCCGGCAGTCACAGGTGTTGTACATATGGGCTAATGTCAGACTTATGGGCTTGAACTGGACTGAGTTGGGATGCTTTCTTAATGCATACTTATCCTTTATATAAAACTCTCTCTTATATGCATCTGAGTTTCTGTGGATTTGTTTCGCTAGTCTCCTCAGACTGACACAGTAAGTTAACTTATCTAGCAATGAATTTTCATCTTTGAACATCATGCATTTTCGAAGATCTATATGTAGTTCAATTCCCAACAGCACTTCAGAGTCAAATAGGAAGCTTGTGGGCAGTGAACTCATGTTAGAAGGGGGAGGAGGGCAAAAACATACATAACTTGATAATATAACTAATGTCACTATGTTGAACACATAGTAATTGTTAAATTGGTGTATGTTCTTTTGGTGCGCACTTCCAACTTAAATAAAAAACGTGGTACAAACATATATTATTGTATATAAACTACAGATAACAGTGAATTTGAGTAATGCATATTAATTTCAGAGATAAATATGATTCCCTGTTGAATTTTAAGCTAATCATAATGGATAGCATATGATTATTCCATTTGTCTAAAATTTAAAAACTATGAGCAATAAACATATATATATCTTAGAGGAATGATATTGATATGTTTTCATTTCAATCATTTCTTGCTCCCCTAAAGACATGGTTTCCAAAGAGTTTATAGAAACAGGGCATAATACATGGATTTAATGAGTCAACAGCTGAGGTCCTGCTCTACACCATGACTACCAAAGGTTGTCACCATGCACATTTACTAGGAAAATCTTTGAAGACAATGCCCCAACATATGAGTACTGAGCCTTTAAAAATGATGTGCATGC
>NW_022105908.1:9059985-9108215 GCF_000313985.2 Echinops telfairi | reverse complement strand
AAAAAGAGAGCCAGAGAAAAAACAATTTTAGGTAAGTAATATATTAATAGTACTTAACAGGTTTGCTACATGATTAAATGCCTTATACTTTATTTTTATTAAGGGTGTTGCATCCCATCTTAATTAACTGATTAGCTAATCATATCAAATCATCTCACCTTAGAAAAATGCTGAACTACATCACGACCTATCTGCCAAACCATTGAAAAGTCTGGGTTGTTTACTCGCTTGATGCCCATTATTCCTTCTTCCACGCCCATCTCTCCCATGGATAATGGAACTATTTACCTGGGATCTAGTCCCATTGTATTTTGTAAGCAGATAACGTGTATTCTAGGTTCTCAAGAGAAAAGAAATCTTGTCCCAAAGTGGAACTGGTACTTGGAGTTGATTTGAAGCTGTGGATGATAGCATTGGAGGTAGATATTTTGTAGTCCCGTTCTCCTAGTCCAACAAGGTGATGACCCCACCCCTGGGCTCCAGTGGGTTCCTGATCTGCTACCTCTTGGACTTTGCAGTCCCATACCCTGGCGCTTGTGAACAGCAGCCTCATAATCTGAAAACCAGTTGGTGATGCTCTGACCTTCTGAAGCTTAGGAGGTTATGGTCCTACCCACTGAAATCCAGCCTTCAAGACTCCAGAGATGGGTGCTTTACCCTTTGAGGCCAAGGCACAAGGCAGCTCTGTGCCCTGTGCTCTTCTTCTCTCCCGCTTCGGCTTTCTAGTTCCCTCCTCTCTTAGTCCCTTGGTACTGCAGGCCTCATGGGGTGGCCCAGGCGATGCTCTGTAGGAGCAGGTGTCTAAAATCTAGTTTGTTCTAGCTATAAGTGCCTGGAAGTTTCCAGTCCAAATACACTCGCTCTCTCACTCAGTGGTTTGACTTTTATGCCAGTCTACCCTGTCTGTTCTGTCATCACTTCTTACCATCTGTGCCAACCCTGACATTACAAGGCTCCTTACTTCCTTTTGAGCTTTCCCCAGAATTACCTTTAACATCTATAATTCCACTAACAGTTTCTTCCCTTTTTGTGATCGTAATAAAAGATCTTTTTTCTTTTTTTTCATTAATCATTTTATTGGGGGCTCTACAACTCTTATCACAATCCATACATGCATCCATTGTGTAAAGCACATTTGTACATTCGTTGCCTTCATCATTCTCAAAACATTTGCTCTCCACTTAAGTCCCTGGCATCAGCTCCTCGTTTTCCCCCTCCCTCCCCGCTCCCCTCTCCCTCATGAACCCTTAATAATTTATAAATTATTACTTTGCCATATCTTACACTGTCCGACATCTCCCTTCACCCACTTTTTTGTTGTCCATCCCCCAGGGAGGGGGTTATATGTAGATCCCACTAATCGGTTTTCCCTAAAAGATCTATTTTCATTTTTATTTATCCCAATATTTCATTTTGCTACCACAGCTAAGGAGGTAACTCCCAGTATTTCTATGACCAAATACAAGAAGGTCACAATTGTTGTCATTGCTTTCTCAATTTCAGCCACCAAGCTTTTGCTAAAAGTTAGCTAATATATTTCCATCTTTCCAGATATTCATCATTTTTACTTGCAAGGCTTCCAAACACACTGAAATCTCATCTTTTTGGAAGTCACTTCATAACATAATGAATTTCCTCTGGGCTACAAAATTCGACATGCTGGATTTGATTTTAAATGTGCAAAATCGGGAAGGGTTAAAATAAATATATTATTCACGAGTGACATGCCATTTGAGCAGCATCCACAATAAAATAACAAAAATACTTTCCATCACCTCTTTCCCAATTGCTCACTCGAGAGCAAGAATTTAGTCCACAAGTAATTTTATTCTCATGCATTTTATGCATTGTGAAAGAGCCATCTTATCTTGAAGGAACCGATGAAATACTTTTAATTTTGCAAAAACATCTTCCAGGTACCAATCAATTGATATGGTCTTTTATCATCGAATGAAGGTCACAAAACCTGACATATGAAATGTCTGTCTTTTGTGGGAGAAAAATATCTTACTTACGGTTAAGTTCAACAAGTCTTTGCTAGAGAAGATTTTGCCACCAAGCACTTTGCCATAAGACCGCCAGAGGAGCTCTGAGAAGTACACAAGATGGCCCCAACTTTTCCCCCTTTTGTTCATGGTATTGGGAAACTGCTACGTGCATCTTTACAAGTAAAGGGTGTGTTTTTAAAACAAAGTCATCAGCTAATGGCCTCCCGTGGCAGCTTGAGCATCAGTGACCGGAAGATGAGCAGATAAAGGAGGGCAGCCATGCCCACTCTCTTCTAAACTTAGTGTGTGCCCACGCTAATGATTAAGAAAGCTTAATTCCTTTGCTTTTTTATTAAAAAATAAAAATCAGTGTTTTCATTTTTCCTCCCACACCCCAGTGGATCAACTGTGCAACCCACGTGGAACATCACTGCTCCAAATGACCCTTTTGGAAAATTCCTTTCTAAGTCCTAAGGTGATAAAAATCCCTTACGATTGTGTTTTTCCTCTTCCTGTGTTTGGAAGCAATGCTAGTGTTATTGCCAAGACCAGCAGGTCATCCACTGTGTACAGGTTTCAGCTGAACCTCCAGGCTAAGGTAGAATAAGGAAGAAAGACTTGCTTATGGACTTTCTGAAATCAGCCCGTGGATCGCAACATGATATTGCCCAAGATAGTGCTGGAAGATGAAACCCCTTAGTTTGGAAGACACTCAAAATATGCAGAAGCTACACCAATGGATTCTAATGTACCGACCGTGATGAGGACAGGACTCGGGCGCTTGACTGTGCTGCATATTATGAGTTGGAGCCCACTGTACAGCAATGAAGAATAACAACAAGGTGGAAATAGACTTGGGCAATAGAGTCCAAGAGAACCCCTAGACTTCAGCCGAAGGTCAGCCCTAAGAGAAGTTTTAAGAGGCTAGCTCATTTAGGCACCAGGGGCTCTTAGCAAAAGAAAGCAGGGCTTTGCACATGGAAGAAGCACACCAGCCTGTGTGATCACGAGGTGTCAGAGGGATCAGGTGTCAGGCATCATCAGAACAAAAAATCATATCATTGTGAATGAGAGGTAGTGCGGGTGGGGACCCAAAGCCCATCTGTAGGCAAATGGACATCCCCTTACAGAAGGGTCGCGGGGAGATGAGCCAGTCAGGATGCAGTACAGCAACAATGAAACATACAACTTTCCTCTAGTTCCTAAATGCTTCCTCCCCCCACTATCATGATCCCAATTCTACCTTACAAATCTAGCTAGACCAGAGGAAGTACGCTGATACAGATAGGAACCAGAAACACAGGGAATCCAGGACAGATGATCCCTTCAGAACCAGTGGTGAGAGTGGCTATACCGGGAGGGTGGAGTGAAAAGGGGGAACTGATTACAAGTATCTACATATAACCCCCTCCCTGGGGGACGGACAACAGAAAAGTGGGTGAAGGGAGACGGCTGACAGTGTAAGATATGACAAAATAATAATTTATAAATTATCAAGGGTTCATGAGGGAGGGGGGAACGGGAAGGGAGGGGAAAATGAGGAGCTGATACCAGGGGCTTAAGTAGAGAGCAAATGTTTTGAGAATGATGAAGGCAATGAATGTACAAATGTGCTTTACACAATTAATGTATGGATGGATTGTGATAAGAGTTGTATGAGCCCCTAATAAAATGATTTAAAAAAACAAAGAAAGCAGGGCTTTGATTGCATTTGGGACCCACCAAACTAAGGAACTTAGCCTCCCCAGGGCATAGCATCCTGTCAGCATTCAGGAAGTCAGCAGGGAGGGCTCCTACAGGACTTGGCAATCCCCAGGGAGGCCCCTGAGCTGTCTGGGACCTGAACGTTGTGAAGAAGGACATTTGGGGGCGGCAATGAGAAAGCTTCAGTCACAGGTGCCCATGACTAAAGACATGGGAGTCTGGAGTCTCAGCAAAGACAGCAGGAAACCGTGAGAACGTGAACAGACGATGCCAGACGCCAGATCGGGCAACGCTCTGTTCTGTTGTGTTGTACTATGGATGGGAACGGACTGCACAGCACCTCGCACCGTAACAATAGCACAGCACACACCCACAGCCATGCACACAGCACACGCACACCAGAAGTCCAAAGTACTGCTACTGGAGTTCAAGTTCATACAGACACTGCTTTTGAGCACGCAACATGTGGTTACACGGGTGTCTCCAACCAGCGGATAGCTGTAGGCCAGTTCTCAGTTATACGTGAATCTTCGTCTTGTTAGGGGGTCTTCAAACAGTCCAACAAAATGGTGAGAAGCTGCTGAGCCAGTTAAGTTCAAGGCAAAGAGGTCAGCTCAGAAAGTTACCGGGGAGATGTCTTCTGGGAATCCAAATGGGTAATCCTGACAGATTTTCTTGATGGACACACGATGATCATGCAGGTTTATTATAAAGAAATTTCAAGAAAATTGAAAGCTGTATTGGTGAGAAAAAGATCAGGGAATCTGTACTACAGAATGTTTTTCCATCAGGACAACGCACCCGTTCTTGGTTCAAGGGTAGCAATGGCTGTCTTCTGAGAATTTAGCTGGGAAAGCTTACCCCCATCCACTCTCAAACAAACCATCAAGGCCTTGCTGACTCCTAGTGACCTTTTGGGGCAGAAGCCTGTCCTTGTTTGCTCCTGAGACGGTCACTCTTTACCGGAGTAGAAAGCCTCGTCTTTCTCCTGCAGAGCAGCTGGTGGTTTCAAACTGCTGACCTCACATCACCCACGACACCACCAGCGCTCCCTTCTACAGCCCTCAGCACGTCTTTCTGTTCCTCACATTGGAGAACCTGTTGAAGGACCATTTGCGTATTATAAGGATACAACACTGCCACTGTGGTGTGGGATACGTGACGGAGACAGAAGTTTTCAGGGAAGGTTACAATGGAAAACACTGCCTTCAGAAGAACATGCGCCCAAATGGAACGTGGGTCGAGAAGCAATAGCTTCACATTTTGATACTTTGGTTGACAAAAATTTCTGTGATTTTGTCGCACCATTTTTAAAAATTTACTCTCCTACGTATATGAGGACACACACACGCACACATGGGCTTCAAAGATTCTTGGAAATGTTATTTAAATTATAGGGGGGGTGTTATTGGCACATACTTGTGAGTTTATTTTTATATATAAAGAAACAAACATTTTAAATATTATGTATGTCATGTTTGTTTCAAATATACTTTATGATATGTAGAAAATAAGACTTTTAATAACAATTAGTTATTAAACTTTTAATAAGTTATGTGCATGACTTTGCTATTTTTCGCCCGAACCATTTTATTAGGAGCTAACCCAGAAATCATACCATTCCATAGTTCAATCACATCAAGCAGCATTGTACAAATGCTACCACAATCAGCTTCAAAATATTTTCTTCCTTCTTGAACTCCCTGATAAGAGCCTCCTCTTACCCTTTTACTATATACATATTAAAAACCAGATCAAGTCCAAGTGTAACAGAGGGGAGCTCAAGTGGCAAGCTTTTAACTGTTCAAGTCAGATTTATCATTTTAATCTATTATCATCTCCTCTCCAAGACTCTCTGTCTGGTAACCAGTTTATTCCCATCTCTCAATTTCGGTTAGAGAGAGAGATCACCAGAGGCTTGAATAGATCCTGCAAATGTACTTTGGGCTTCCACTGTCATCCATAGCCACCAGAATCTCACAATTTAAGCTCTGATACTATTCCCTCCTTCAAATTTGGATGATATAATTAACAATCCTTTGATCATGGATGTTGGTGCGCTTCTTCCATGTAGATTTAGTTGACATCTCACTCAGATGGCTGCTTGTTTGGAAACAATCCTTTAGTACCCGAAATGCTATTCTATCTGATAGCCTGGCACCATCTAATTTCTTCATCATACTTTGCTATACCACCCATATTGTCTGTGTTTCCTTGAGGGCAAGTATTGAGTGAGCAATGTTCTAAGAACTAATTGTTCTCAGATTGGAGGTAGGATTAAGTGCAAACCGAAAATTTATTCCTAAATCCATGTTTTTTATCTGCCTCTGGCTCACCCTAAAGATAACCTTGTTAATTTATAGTAGAGAATCTTATTGACCATCTCTGGAGCATAAGGCCCTTCTTTTTATAGTGTCCTTGATTAATCCATAGTACTAATTTTTAAAACACTATTGAGAGTGGGAGATTGAACAAGTGTGGGGTAACTACATATTGCAATACCTGTATTATTCACTTGTAGAGATTAAATCCTTACTTGATTGAGCACTACTTGCACAAACAATGGTAGTTAATGGTTAGGTAAAATTTACCATAATATTCACTGACAATGTCAGTTACACTGATACAGCAAATAGGGAACTGAATTAGTAGGTAAATGTTGGTCTACTAACAGTTCAATACTCTTGGTATACCTGTATTCTGCTTCTTCACACACCATGTAGTTTCCGTCTTAAATCCTCAAGTTACAGGTGTGCTTGAGGTAGAGACTAGTTTAGCTCACTGTTTCCATGAACTTTTGGAAGCTCTCCTGAATATACCCTCACTTATCAACACATTTAGATTCCAATGAGAATCTATGTGTAACTCTGTGTTGTGCAGAAATGAAGAATTACTACGTCAGATCCTAACATCAAGGATGAGCATATCATTACATACTGCCAGATTATATCAATACATAACTGTCAAATTATGACCCAGCCAAATTGACACACACACTGAACCATAATATTCAGTGTTACTCATTCCTTGTACCTCAGTGTTTGTAAAAAGACGTAAATCAAGTAGTCAAGTAATAGGTCTTTCACTATTGGCATATAGTACAATGCTGGCTTTTGAGGAATAGCTATGTGTGTATGTGTGCATACATACAATCGGGAAGAGTATTAACAGTTTAAGCAGTCACCAAGACACGAACTGGAGAAGAATGGGACATGTCGGTGCAATCTGGGTGATGATGAGAGAACAAAGGAAGGCCTGTCCCCGTGAGGACCAGAGATGCTCCCTCTAGCACCCACTCAGGCGGGCCGCACGGAGCAAGGGAGCTACATCTGCTCCGCTCCGCTCCGCGGTGTCATGGCGTGGCAATCAGTGACAGGTTTTTGTGAATTTTATACTATACTATTGACGATTATTATTAGAATAACAGTGTTAGTTATGATTAGGATAACAATATTTATAGAAAGTCTCACAATTTTTATGGAAGATTCTTTTCTATTCCCCAAGCTGATTTCCCAGAAATACCACCAGTAACTGCATACCTTTGGGCATCCTTCCAGTCTTTTTCTAAGCTCATTTAAGAATATAAATAGAATTTTAAGAGAAATGGAACCATATTACACATAATGCTGTATAGTTTGCCTTTTTGTTTCAGGAAACAAAAGGTCATGGGGATTTTATCACCTCTTAGCATATAGAACTAATTCATTCTTTTGAGAATCTGCATTGTATTCCATTTTATGGAATTAGTTATCTAATTTCCTATTGATTTTCATTGGCAGTGTTGCCACTTTTTTTCTATTACATACCCTTACCCCATTGTCTGTGTTCTGAAGAGCACACTGTTTCCATCAAGGGGTCTTGGCTTCCATACAGACACTACCATGGACCAGCTCAGTGTTTGGGATATTTTGTTTAACCTCTCTGAAATGCAATACCCTTGTTTAAACTTAGAGGTAGTATCCACTTTGTGGGGATGCTGTGTGGTTTACATGTGTATGCAGATGTAAGAATCTGAAAGTATCGGTTAGTTTCTCTGCCACAGTGTGTACAGAAAGAGAGACACAAGAGCACTAGGGGGTTCAAACATAGATACAGATTCATGGATGGATGGATGTTTGGATGGATGCCTGACATGTAAAACACACACACACACACACACACACACACACACACACACACACACACACACACCAGGAATCATTCCTCATTAACAGAACATGAATGGTATATTTTTTAATCATTTTCTTGGGGGCTTGTACAACTCTTATCACAATCAAATGGCATATTTTTTAAATGAATTCTTAAATAAAAATCCACACTCTTCCCCCTTAGGAAGAACCCGAGTGGCTTAGTGGGTTACACATTGGGCTCCTAACTGCAAGGTCAGCAGTTCAAAACCCTTAGCCACTCCACTGGAGAAAATGAAGCTTTCTACTCCCATAAAAAAGTTACAGTTTCTGAAAGCCACCAGGGCAATTTTCCTTTGTCCAGTAGGGTCGTGGTAAGTCAGAATCAACTCCATGGCAATGAGTTTGGGGTTGGGGTTTTCTCCTTGGAGAAAGAGGGAAGAGGAAAAAGACAGAAGCATGGTCACTTTAAACCAATTAAGGCAAAGAGCCTTTTGACCAAGAACAATGTCCCTGTGCGTGATAAGTGCCCGGGGTAGAAAGTGAATGGCACATGGAGGGGTTGCCAGGAACATGGACCTAAGAGAAGCGATTCTGGAAACGTGAGAGACAAGTGCACAAATGACAGTTCTGTCATTTGTATAACATGAGCGAATAACGGTGGATGCAATCGAGAATTGATCCCAGACTCGGCAAGAGACCGTAATGTATCTGAGCAAAGCAAGACATGATAGTTTTGGTCCTGTGACTCTTAGAATCAGGAGGCTCTGAAAATATGATCCTGGGCCCTACAATAAATGGGCTCAACGAGAAACAGAAGGAAAGAGTATTTCAAGTCACATGTTCAAGTCAGAGCCAAATATTTAACACAAGAGGACAACGTGGAGTGACCTCTGGGACAACATCTAAGGCAGTCCGTCCTCAGTCCTGTGAACCTTATGTTCTGGCCGAGTGATCATCCTGAGCCCTAAGTCTTCTTTGGCTGACAGAATAAAGCCTGAGGTTCAGCTTTGCTTTCAGAGCCTCCCCCAAATACAGCCCTCACCAGATGTGTCCCACACCTCTGCATCTAACCTCCACTCTGATCACAAAACTATCCAAGGTGTCTTTATATGAGTAACAATGGGCAGATGCCTAACAGGTACCCTGGGTGGGGACATCTGGATCAGAACCCCAGAAGGTGGAGCCTGTCTAGCGCTCCCTTTCACATTGTCAAACAAGTGGTCCCTGGTACAGCTGGCTGGACAAGAGGACTCTCCGTCCTGGCCAGTGGAGGTTTCCATTCCCCTGTTCACAATGATCAGCCACAGATGAGACCCCAACCCAACAGGATCACACAAGTATCTACACAAGAGATGATGGATGAACCCAGGACAGAGTAAATCTCTCCTTTCCTTTAGGATCATTGACCTTCCTGCCCACCATCTGGAAAGCCAGTCTGGGAGATAAGAGACTAGGAGAGGTTCTGTCTGTCACAAAGTACATGTATATTTGTAAAACCAATCAATGAATCAGGTTAGCAGATGTGTCAAGGAATAAGTCAAGGTGTGTACGGGGGGAGAGAGAGAGAGAGAGAGAGAGAGAGAGAGAGAGAGAGACAGAGAGAGAGACAGAGAGGTATGAGCTCTGAGCTTGTCCCTACTGCACCTGCCAATTAAGTGGCACCACGTGCTCATTTCTGCTTACACTGCTTGATATGGATTTCGGTCGCTTATATCAAATAACCCTCCCCAACTGATGTACACGGTTATTTTAAATGCCAGTTCTTCTGGTTGATCTTCCAGGTACTCCCAGAGTGAGTGCCCTCTGAATCCCCGCGGTATATTATCTAAAACTTGTAGTAACATATCTTCTACATTAACTTAAGGTTGCTGACTTGGTCGCACAAAACTCTGTCTTGTGAAAAAGAGCTGTCAGAAGTTCAGTTCAGATTCAAAAGAGGATGTGGAACAAGAGATATCTTTGCTGACATCAGATGGATCTTGGATAAAGGCAGAGATTGCCAGAAAGAGGTTGACTTGCGTTTTATTGACTATGCAAAGACATCTGGCTGCACGGATCATAACAAACTATGGATCGCCTTGAGAAGAATGGGAATTCCAGAACACTTCATTGTGTTCCTGCAGAACCTGTGCATGGATGAAGAGGCATCCGGGTGAACAGAGCAAGGGAATGCTGTATGTGTGGTTGAAAATCAGGAAAGGAAAGCCTCACTCTCCCTATACTTCTCCTTCTCACTGCACTTAGGCAATCTGTATGCTGAGCAAATAATTAGGGAACCTGATTATCTGGAGAAGAACACAGCATTAGAATGTGAAAGAGGCTTATCAACAACCTGTGGTATGCAGCAGACACAACCTTGCTTGCTGGAAGTGAGGAGGACTTGAAGCACAAAGATAACATGAGAAACAGAGAAGAGATTAAAGTTGTCAAGGATGTTGTCTTGCTTGGATCCACAATCAATGCTCATGAAAACAGCAGCCAAGAGATCAAACATCATTGTATTGGGGAAATCTGGGCAGGACCTCTTTGAAGTGCTGAAAAGGGAAGGGTGTTAATTTGGGGTCAAAGGTATGGCTGATTCGAGCCATGGTCATTTCAATCGCCTCATATGCATGCGAAAGTTGGACACTGAATAAGGAGAAGGATGGATGCATTTGAATTGTGGTGCCCAGAGAAGGCTATTGCAAGTACCCTGTACTGCCAAAAGAACAAACAAAGAAAGGCAGATTAGGGAAAAGGAAAAAAAGAACAAATGGATCTATCTTGGAACACACACAGCCAGACTGCTAGAGACAAAAATGGTGAGACTTTGTCTCATGTACTTGGATATGTTATTAGAAAAGACCAGTCCCTGAAGAAGGACATTGTGCTTGGTAAAGCAGTGGGGCAGACAATGAAGACCTTTGACAAGATGGATGGACGCAGGGGCTGTATCAATGGGCTCAAATATAAGAACCATGGTGAGGACGGAACAGGACCGGGCAGTGTTTCCATCTTTCTTTGTTCTCAGAGTCAGAACGACCTCAACAGTGCTTTCTGCCCTTTCTAGAGGAATAGCCACCCATGAGAATGCACTGCTTAGAACATCCTTTCAAAAAGACGAATCCTTTCAAAGTTTCTTAAATCCTTCAATCCCTATGAATTTTCCCAGCTACTCTGTGATGAAATGGTCACTTTGATATTGAGGTAGTTATTTTGTTGTGTCAACCTGGCCGATAGACACATGTGGGATTAATGGAAGGGTGGAAGGATAAATGGTTCGGTGAGCCTTGCCTTTCTAGTTCTCGGGTCTCTTGCTTTGTGATGGTCGGACCAGAGTGCAGCTGCCTTAGCCAGTTCCCTGCTTCAGCTGGCAAGGCTGACTTCCTGCAAGACATCCCTGAGGAGAAGCCATTTGGACCTACCCCGATGCAGCCCTGGGTGCTGGAGCAGCCGTGTGGAGACCCCTGCCAGCGCTGAGATGCTTACATGTTCACTGACTCAGCTTTCCTCCTGCAGTCAGCATCATTGGTGAGATGTTGGAGGACTTTGTGGATTGGTGTCAGACATATGGGTTAATGTTGGACTTGTGGGCTTGGGCAGCACTGGGTAGGGATGTTTTCTTGATGTGCACTTCTCTTTATATAAAACTCTCTCCTATACATGAGTTTCTATGGATTTGTATCTCTAAAGTACCCAGACTAACACAGATATCAATCATAATGTTACCATAATGCCTTCAGTTTTAAGGGCAAGACTGTACCACGCTACATATTTTTTAAGGAGGTCTGTCTTTCTTCACATTTGCTTCCTAACCCCACCTAAAAAATGAAACAAAACAGGAAATGGGCCTCTGAAATGACATCTACCCACTCACCCCCGTACTCTCGCTGGTATACAGTTTTTCAATTCCACTGATCTGAGCTATCACCATGAGAGAAATTTTATAAATTCTGGGATATTTAGTAAGAAGACAATATTAGACTCTGTATGGCTAAGAAATATTCACCCTAATGTGCAGAATTCATGGAATCTATGATACGCCTGTCTTACCATCATTAACCTTTATCACTAAATCCCCTTCCCTGGCTTCAGCCCCTGAGGGATTTAATGTTTAACCATTTCATAGCCTCTCTAGGCAGGTCCCGTTTTTAAACACACTTGGAAGCACATAATAATGCTTTCACACTACCACTGGAGACACAGATATGCACGCGCTCATAGAAATGCTGAGATACATTGCACTTTTTACTTTTAATATCCTTTGGCTGCTTCTTCACAAAGAGTGCTCAATTCTCAGTGTGGGATGTTTTCCCATTAAGCATTTTCCCCTAAGCCTCATTACCTCTCAGTGGTAGAAAATCATTGTGGTGCTTTGGCTATCTTAGCAGGAAAGGAAATTAATTTACAAATGAAGGGAAATAATATCCCAATCACAAAACCTTTCTGAACTTGGAATTTGGCATTTGACAATCAACTTGGGTGGAGGGGAGGCTCTGACTACATACCCGGTTTCCCCGAAAATAAGACAGTGTCATATATTAATTTTTGCTCCCAAAGATGTGCTAGGTCTTATTTTCAGGGGATGTCTTATTTTTCCATGAAGAAACATACAGTATACATTTATTGTTTATTGTTTTATTAAAGGATACCTCGCACTTCCTGTCTGCTCCCACTGCGCTGCGGCCAACAGTGAGCTGCGTAGCGGCCCCTGCCGCTATAGTCCAGAGTCCAGAGTTAAGGTAGGTTTGGGGGGGGGGCCCTTATTTTTGGGAGATCTTATTTTCGGGGGGGTGCCTTATATTTCAGCAAGAGGCAAAACTGTAAGTAGGTATTTTGGGGGGATGTTTTACTTTCGGGGGAACAGGGTGGCAAAGAATAGGCGTGGTTGAAACTGACCTGAAATGAACAAAAGGACAAAGTGGAGGGAAGAGAGGGGTCAAAGGGAATCACTATGAAGAAGGAGCCCTGGCCTCAGAATGCTATGCAACACACACCCCTCCCCCCAAAACCCAAAAACAACCATTAAAGAAGATAATAACTGGATGGCATCTTCAGGAAAGGTGCTGTCAATTGAGGGAAGGTGGGTGCTCATTTGAATATAAAATCAAAGAACTTCACTAACAGGTCCACTATAAACCAATGCCTCTAAGGACTGCATCAATCAAACCAATTATGATTATAAACACCATCCCTGTGTATCCCATAGTCCAGATACTGGGATATCCCATAGTCCAGCTACAGTCCAGGACTGAGGTCTTCAGAAATTAAGTCCACATGAAAGTTTAAGTCATAAATCTGGGAAACACAGCCCTCTAGTCATAAAAAACAATGTCCACCTCTTGATTATGCAATTAGTAAGCGCTTACAGGAGACCTTTGTGTTTTCGAAGCCCACCCTCCCAGACAGCCACACAACGCCACCATACAGCCCCGCCCTCGGCATTGCTTGGGGGGCTGCCGTGGAATTCAGCTCAAACTTCTAGCAACCCATGTCCAGCTGACCAGAACAGAACAAAATGCTGCTCGGTCCTGCACCGTCCTTCGATTGGTTGTGCATCTGTCTAACGTGACCCACAGAGCTTTTATTGCTAATGTCTGAGGGTTGATTCTTTTTTTTTTTTTTTTTCACGGTACACATTTTATTTTTATTTATTTTTTTTGTTTTTTGTTTTTTTGTTTTTTTTCTTTTTTAACATTTTATTAGGGGCTCATACAACTGTTATCCCAATCCATACACACATCAATTGTGTAAAGCACATTTGTACATCGTTTCTCAAAACATTTTCTCTCCATTTAAACCCCCGACATTAGGTCTGAGGGTTGATTCTTAGAGCTTTCTTCCAAGTTTGTCTCAGAGCAGAAGCCCCGCTGAAATCCGTTCAGGGTCCTTAGAGCCCACCGGCCACCACTGACAGACTAGTGACCACGGCACCTGAGGTGACCTGGCAGGAGATAAAAGCTGGATCGTTCACACCAGTGGGGAGAATTCGATCACTGTGCTATCAGTGCCCCCCAGGAGTAAACTGTGCCTCCTAGAGTAGGCAGAAAATTACAAACTTAAGAGAAGCTTCCAGATCCTTGCAAGCTTGCTTAAAAAATGCAAAACAAGGCAGGAATGATGCCAATAAGTTGAATCAAGTATGAACTTGAACCCATACTTATTGTACGATCTAGAACAACAGACTTAACCCCTCTGAGTCATATTCCTCATCTCTCACAGCACTGAAAATCTCAAATTAGATCATAAATATAGAATGTCGAACACAAGCAAGCACTTGATGGGCATTCATTTTTTTCTCCTTTCCTAGCCAATATGTTTCAGTAGTTCTATAATATTAGAGTCTAAAGGTACAATTGTCCTAAATGTTTCACCACCTCACTGGAGGCTCCTTAGACCCCTTCCACAAGCAGACAGAGCGTGTACATCCTGGAATAGAGGGGCCCACTGAGACCCCCGTCAATGACTCCCAGTTCCCAATGATAAGCTGCAGGAGAGACGCCACGCCCCCTGACCCTTAGATGGTACAGAGGAGGAGCTGCTCCCCAAGCAGTTCTTGAGGACCAGAAGTCGGCACCCATGTTGTAGCCACCTATCCACAAGCAGACGATGGATGGAAATGTGAAGAAGCCCCCCCAGCCTGCAGGCAGAAGATACCTTGAGGAGTGAAATGAATGAGATCCACAGGTGAGGGTCATGTCCCCCTCAAAGACACAGGGCCTAAGGAATGGGCAGAGAAGTGTCTTAATGCTTTGTCTGGAATAAGGCCAAAAAGAATGTTCTAGTCCACTGCTGGGCAGGTCCAGTGATCTCTTTTGGCAGAGAATGTAGAGGAGTCAGGCTGCCCTCTCTGTAGGACTCATTCATCCGATTCATCCATGAACAACTTTGCTAATGCCCCATATGCCAGACACAGGCCCCTGCCTGCTCGAGACCAGGTGTGCAGTGTGGCAACGTGTCCCTTCAGTCCTGGAGTATACACATCCCTCCTCTGGTCTGCTTACCCCATCCACTACTAGACCGTCCAAGAGGGATCTCTGACCTGCTGCCCACTTGGGGCCTGGACCCTTTCTAATTCTCAGAATCAGGAGGAAATGGAGATCTGACATTCACAATAATGTTTGTTTGTTTGTTTTAATACCAATAGATGGGCTCATCCCACCCCAGCTCCTAGAGTAGAACTGAATCTCAGGTCCTCAGGGTGGGGGCCATCATCCAGACATGGTGCATCTCAATCATGGGCTCAAACCAGCAGTCCTGTCAGCTAGCAAGATACCACTTACCCGCTCCCGTCAACATCCACCAGGCTCATGTTCCATTACCCAAATATCGATGCCCAGTAATGACTTTTCTTTTTGAAAACAAAAGAATTGCCTGATTCAGGCCATCAGTACTGCCTCAATGGTCTGCACCAGCCAGGCAAAGTGTGTGTTCACGCCTTATGAGAAAAGTTCTCCCTGCCAGAATGTGCCAAGCAGCCAACCAGTCAGCCACGCCCAGTCAGATTGTGCAAACTTCCTTTTGAGACAGATTCTAGTCCAACCAGCTCCGCTAGCCCACACCTCCCCAGCACTGAGCACTGGACCCTCACGGGCAGCCAGGACTTTGTTTCTTTGACAGTACAAAAAGACGTCTCCAACCTCCTAGAGGTGCAGTATATCAACGCCATGTCAAAAGAAAGTATACAATAGATGCTCGGCATTTCCCTTTTCAAATGGGAGCAGATGGGAATTCAACGCAGTTTGGGCCCTACAGGACCATCTTAGCATGATGTGAGCGCTATGTATCTGGTCTGATGATCATACGCTGCCTAAGCACCCAGAGGATGGACAAGCATGGTGTCTCCCTCCCAGCACAGTTTGCTCCAAACTCACACCTGAATTTAGAATGCCCTGCCATGCGTAGATGAGGTCAGTACAGGAGAGGAACAGGAAGCATCGATTTGATAACGGTCCAGGAAATCTACCACTACCAGAGGGTTCTTCAGGACAAACAATAGAAATTCATTCTAATTCAAGTTGAGGGATCCCTGGAAGGACTTCAGAAACATGCAGAATCACTGCCAAAGGCCAAGGGGTTGGTAAACATGCTACAGAAACAATCTTGGAGCAGGAGTGAGGTGGCCTCCACAGGTGAATAAATTTCAGCAAGGTCTCTGGGCCACAATTTGTCAAAGACCTGCCAGAAGGCATCTTATGGACAAAGTTAGGCATTGATTTTTTCCCCGACTATACCAGACAGTGGGAACAAAATCGGTCCCCCATGGCTCCTATAACTGGGTAATCCCCTCAGATTACACACAGAGGCAAGAGGCCACCCCCAAAAGGAATTCTGAGTGAGGGAGGAATGGGGGAAATGCAAATGTGCTCCACAGAGGACTGGAGCCAAGAATGCCCCATTACCCAAAGTGCCAGGTCTTTCTTGTTGCCTTTAGGTCTGCAAGCCATACTTCCCAACTAAGCCTGCCCCAGGAGAAGAGGGCTTAAGGGGAACCAGGGATGTCTGTCTCTATGGCGGATCTGCCTCATCACAGTGAACGGTCCATTCATAGGTAACCTTTGCAAACCTGGCTGCTAAATGCCTTAGGAAGACTAGTTGGAAAAGCAGGAACCTCCCCCAGTGTGAGCCACTTTGGATCTAAATACAGATGCAACAGATGGAGTGAAGTCCACCTGCTAGCGAGTTGATTGGTGATGGCAAACCCTAGCAAAAAGACAACAAAGGCAAAAATCACAGCCATGGGGCCACAGTCCTCCAGAGGCCCGTCCTGGGTGGCTCCTTTGTGAGAGGCATGACACCCCATTTGTGTGACTTTGAATGTGCTTTATTAATAATGGCTGTCTCCCTCACTGAGGCGCAGAGCCTCCTCAAGGTAGGAGCCAGGCCTGGCCTGATTTTGTACAGAAGAATGTCAATGGCAGTTAGGATCCGTTACTTAGGAGTCGGAACGGAATCCCTAAGTGCTGACGTAGGCCATGGACAAAGGCTGCCTGGCCCGTTGTTCCTCACAGCCCAGTTATTCAATTTTCATTCCTACGCAGATATGGCCCAGGTTCTACAGAAAAATGAATGAAAGGTTATAGTACAAAGATACTTGAATGAAGGGGCTGAAGAGCACAAGGACCTACAGGCTAGAGTGTCATGAGTTGAATTGTTCCAAAACATCCAGGATACCTGTCTCCTGAAACCTTTGAAGGTGACCTTGTTGGGAAACAGCCTCTCAAAGATGTTCACTTACACTACCACGAAGGCTTCCAGGAGCACAGTCAGTTCTAATCCAATCTGACCGGTATCTTTGCAAAAAGAAGAGAAACACAGAGAGGCAGCGATGCTGACAGATGGAAGACAGCCACGTAGGGACAGATGGGTGCTGTGCCTACAAGCCAAGGAGACCCAGGACTCCACAAAGATGAGAGGGATTTAAAAAAAAAAAAAGACTTTTGTTAGAACCTTCCCAGAGAACATGGAGCTGCTGACCAAGCATGTTTGTGATGTTCAGCCGTACACAGGTTTAGCCTTTTTTCTTGCCACAAAGCTGAGTTTGGGGACCTTCCCTGGAACCTTCTCCCACAGTTCTCACTCTGTAGCTCCAACAAGGAGACAAGACGAAGCTTCCCGTCTCTAAAATCAGAACACATGCCGGTCAATAAAGCGGTCTTGCCAGCGCCTGGCAAATTCTATGGCTCTGTTCCAAAGTGTAATTAGAAAATGGTGGCTTGGATTATCTCATGCAGTAAGGCCTGACAGCCCCGACATAGAAAGAGGCACACAAATGCTGTTTCCAGTGCAGCCATGGCCTACAGGCACATGGAGGACTCACAATGGGGATGCTAGAGGCAAAACAGAAGACTTGGAGATGCCAGTATGCCTCCTGGGTCACCCTTACTCCCGGAGAGTTTGGTATCTTACATAATATGTAGGGTCCCAGAGGGTGGTTCAGGGACAGATTATCCTACTTACCTAAGGCTCCTACAGTTAAAAAAAAAAAAGTCATAATGGGAATTTTTAAAAAACAAAAAATTATTTTCTCATAGTTCAGAGGCTACAAGTCTGGATTCAAGGTAAGAGGCTGGAGCAGCACTTCCCAATATGGATGAAACCATACCAGAGGGGCACTGCATCAGTCCAATAAGAATGAGGAAGCAGATACCTACACCTTATTCCAGGTTGGGCAAAGGGGATACAGGGGGCCAGGTGCTGAGTACTGCCCCCCCCCCCAACTAAAGAGAGGCAGTGGGTCAAATAAGTTTAGGACGAGGGTGGTTCTTTGTCCACTTCAACTCTTAGTAACTAACAATCCTTGGGGTTGCTGAACTTATAGATGCAGCTGCCATCTTCATATGATCTCACCTCTTGCTCCTATAAATTTCTAGGTCTATTCGACTCTTGTAATAATTCAGAAGTGATTAGGTTTATGTGTTAGTCTGGGTTGACTAGAGAAAATATCCAGAGACATTCATATGTGTGTAAAGAGAACTTTATATCAAAGAGCAATTGCACATTAAGAAAATACCCCAGCCCAGTCCAGATCAAGTCCATAAGTCCATTATTGCCCCATATGTCAATACTAGTCCATAAATTCCTCTATAGACTCACACATCCATCAATGATGCTGAATGCAGGAAGATCACGGGCCAGTGGGTGGAGAGTCTTATGGATCCAGTGGTGGTAAACCCATCTCGGTGCTGGCAGGGGTCTCCAAGTGGCTCCTCCAGTTTCAGGGTTCTGGCTACATCAGTGTAGCTCCATGTGGCTTGTCAGCAGGAAGACAAAGCCAAGAGCAAATATGTCTGGCCTTCAGTGAGCTATTTTTCCCTTTTTGCACCTCCAAATGGGGTCATCAAGGTGTGACCTGATTGACAGGCTAGACTCCACCCCTATAGACTATTTAACAAGTTGATACCCGATTATGTAACTGCCACATCTCATTTCCACCCTATTCTGGTATGCCATTCTTAACAACAAAAGAAAATCCTTGTTTCCAAATAGGTTTATAGTTATAGTAGCCAGGGTTAGAATTTTAACATATATTTGGGAGTGGGGGCATAGTTCATTCATAATGCAGGGCTGCTGCCAGGAGGCTTGTATCTGCTGTGTAAAGCAAGTATGACCACTCTGGTTCAGTGACAACTCTATCCACCCCACTACTCCCCCATGCTCCACCCACTGCAAGTCATCACAGGGCCCTCACAAGTGCCTAAGAAAATGGGTGCATATGCCTGGGATCATATCAATTGAGTTCAACAGCAAATAGAATAATGATTGCTATATGCACATTAGTAAGTGGTCAAGTCAGAACAGTGGTCCTTTGGAAGGAACTACAGATAATCTGGGGACCTTGGGCTCAGTGGAATGTGGACACTGAACACATGCTTTAGGCTTGGGAGGTACTGAGTTTGGAGAGGGCCTTAACCATTGATGGGACCTCTCAGTACCAGGTGTGCTGGGTTCCCTCATTTCCCACCTCCTACTCACATTCTAAGTTCCACAAACTCTGGATAGCATTGAGAAGACGGAGAATTCGAGAACACTTTATTATGCTCATGCAGAACCGATACACACACCAATAGCTAATCATTCACAGGGAATACTGCACGATTTAAAAACAGGAAAGGGGTGCATCAGGGTTGTATCCTTTTATCACACTTATCCTAACTGCTGGGCAAATAACTCAAGAAGATGGACTGGAAGAACTTGGCATCAGGAACGGAGTACGGCTTATTAACAACCTTCGATTTATTGACGATACAGCATTGCTTGCTGAACGTAAAGAGGATTTGAAGCACTTGCTAATGAAGATCAAGGACTGTAGCCCTCAGTATAGATCACAATTCAATGTAAACATAAACACACACACAACAACAAAATCCACACCACTGGACCATAGATAATATCTTGATACGTTTCAGAGAGAAGTCTGAAGTTGTCAAGAATTTCATGTTGCTTGCATCTACTATCAGTGTTCATTGAAGCATGGGCCAGAACTCAAACTGACACAATGCATCAGGTAAATACACAAAACCTCTTTAAAGTTTTGGAGAGTGAGAACTGTCACTTTGGGAACTAAGTTGTGCCTGACTCAAGCCACATGACTCGTGTATGCAAGCTGGACACTGAATAAGGAAGACCAAAGAAAAATCAATGCATTTGGATTTGGGTGCTGGTGAAGGATATTGAAAGTACCACGGTCTGCCAAAGAACAAACAAATCTGTCTTAGAAGTAAAGCCAAAATTCTCCTTGGAAGTGAGGATGAGGATATTTCATCCCCGTGCATTGACATATCAGAAGAAAAGACCAATCCCTGAAAAAGGACACAATGCTTGGTGAAGTAGGACGGTACAAATGCCCTCGATGGCATGAATCGCCATATTGACTCCAACGATGGGCTCAAACATAACTGTAATTGTGAGGATGACACAGAACTGGGCAGTGATTTGTTCAGTTGTTCATCTAGCCACTGAGTCAGGACCAACTCAACATCACCTAACGACAACAGACACATAAACAGATCGTTTTAAAATCATGCACTAAGCACTCCACTGGTATTAAGAAGTAAGTCTATGTGAGGCCAAAAGAATGCCCACTCTACACGGTAAGATAATCACCTCCCTGACACCATGACTGAAGAGAAAGCGGGTACACAAGGAAATGTGGTGAAGAAAGCTGATGGTGCCCAGCTATCAAACGCTACAATGTCTGGGGTCTTAAACGCTTGGAGTTAAACAGGCAGAGAAGCAAAAAAGCCCACATGGAAGAAGCACATCAGGCTGTGTGATCATGAGGTGTCAACAGGAAGAGATATCAGAAGTTCAAAAAACATGCATCCAAGTTGATATGAAGGGCACTGGATGTAGTGGAGACACAAAGGCCACCAGCAAGACAATTGGACAGTCTCTCTTAGAAGGGCCTCCCAGGACAGAGGACAAATCCAGGGTGGAGTGTGGCATTGATGAACCACATAACTAGCCTCTAGTTCTTCAAGATTTCCTCCCCTTACTATTCTGGTCCATTCATGATATACCTCTTTGGTTATATTAAATGTGCGTATGTTCATTTGTACATTTAAGATTGCTCGGTACATGGCAGCTAAGATAGATGACCCCTCAGAGACACTGAGAGGAATAGGAGTTCCCTAGGGGTATGGCCAGTGTGTGTGGGAGGGGGGGTGTTGAAAGCAGTATGATTGTATAGCCCTACCCAATGGGATTGAACAACAGAACTGTATGGGAAGAGAAAGGATATATTGGAATGAGTAAGATATGTCAATAAAAATAATATTTAAAAAAAGTAATGACCATGCTATTAGAAAAATCTCAGTATATTATGATTATGATGCCTGAGCTGGAAATTGGTGTGTTGTTAGCTACGATAGTCAAAATCCCATGCAACATGGCAGTGGACCACTATAATTCAGAGGGTTTTCATTGGCTGGTTTTAGAGGTAGATCACAAGACCTTTCTTCCTCTTACATTTTAATCTGGAAGTCCCACTGAAACCTGGTCAGAATTAGAGCAACGGGAAAGCATTGTGGATCCAGGGAGATGCTGCCAAAGGCAGTTGAAGTGAACAGAGCTCACGTCCATCTTTCTGTGGAACAAGCTACACCATTCAGTCAAAAACAATTCTCTTCATATTTTCTGTCACCTACAATTGGGTCCCAAGCTCCATAACTCCACTGCTGAAGCTCTCTCCACTCCATTTCTTTCTTTCCTCCTCCACTGCTGCGTCCTTAGTCCCGGGTGCTGACCACCACTTCTCACCAGTCAGGACCGCAGTCTTCCCATCTAAACGCCTTCTTGACCATCCAATTCACCCAGTTGCCAGAGTGAGTTGCCCTATCATGCATGTAATCAAAACACACTTCTGCTAACGTATCCTTTGGGGCCCACCTTACCTTTCTAGAACCTCTAAATTCTTGACTCCAGATCTGAATGATCTCTCCTTCCTAGGCTCTTGACTCTCCTGTCCTTGACTCCTAAACAATTCCTAAATCAATCGGTTTGTTTCGTGCATCTATTTATAAGTTGATTCCTTCTCAAAATCTTTCCCGGCCAAACCTTGTCTCCAGTGTAGAAGTAATCAGTACATTCCTTGAGAGTCCTCTTTGGCCTGGATATTCTTTTTATTTTTTATTTTCTTTTCTTTTCTTTCTTTCTTTTAGTGTAGCATCTTATTGCTCTCACCTATTCTTTGTTTCCCTTCTTTTTCACATTGTGAGCAAGCCCGTCTTATTTTTCATCCTAACCCCAGCACGGGGCATGCAGAAACTACACAAATGCCAGAAAATTTAATGGAAAGGGGCCGTTTAGAATGGCAGCGGGAGACCCGCCCATGATCCATTACTCCAGAACAACATTGAGTGTGGGTTCCTTGATTTTCCTTAGGATGTTCCCCAGGCTTTCTGACCTCAAATGCAGCTTGGCTGAAAGCAGAAAACGCTAGAAAGGTGTTTCCTTGGGTTTCATTGACTTTGAAAAAGCATTGGACTGTGTGGGTCCTAACAGACTATGGATAACATTGAGAACTATAGGAATTCCAGAACACGTAATCACGCTCATATAGAACCTGTACATAGACCAAGAGGCAGTCGTTTGAATAGAAACAAGGGAATTCTGTAGGAAAAGGAGAGGGATATACAAGTACAGACTAGATTACTCCCCATGAAGTTGGGACCCAAACCCAAAGTCATTTTGGAATAAAAGCCTTACAATTTACTTCTGAAAAATCAATCATTGAAGAACACTATGGAAAACATTCTAATCTGACACATATCTATGGTAAAGATACTACAACTGTTATCTGTAGAAATAAATTGTGATTTAGAAGCGATGAGAACTCTTATACAATAATGTGTTACATCATGTGAGCAAGGGAAGTTTACTTAACATCACCAGTCTGCTTCCTCATTTATAAAATGAGATCATCTCACCCCTTGTCTCATGGGACTGCCAAGAGGCCTGCGCAGAATATCGCCGGCAGACCACCTGGCATCATGCCGGATGAGTTGCAAGCGTTCAGTAAATAGCTAGTATTATTATCGTTGTTTGTACTTATAGACCAAACACTGCAGTTGCTCTTTATGAACCCAGATGGAAGATTTCCCATTATTTCCATGTTAGATTTCACCATTATTCCAGTCATTGGAGATATTTGGGATTGTTATCTATCGAATAAGTGAACTATTTTTAAGACAGTTTTATTGGCACATAATCCACCTATCATGCACTTCAGTGGTTCAAGTACATTAAGAAGAGTTCTACAATCATTAGCACAATCTATATTAGAACAACTTCTTCTACGTATCACCTCCTGTCTGACTTGGCAGGTTTGCAGGGCAGGCCTGGAAGAGCTGTCACTCTTCACTTCCTGTAACTTGCATGCTCCGTCAGCAGGCCACTGACTGTGGAAATGTTAAAGAGGGCAGGGAGAAGCCTAAATGATGAGCAACAGTCAATGAATTCCCATTTGGGTGCATACATGTTTTTAAATAATATGTCTACCTAAGGATTCGGCTTAAAATTCTGTTTCCTCAGTTTTCTCCACAAGGACATCATCTCCACAACACACAATTTTGAATGTTCTGTTTGGGTCATCTTTGCCCCCTTCTATGTTCAGATCTTTTCTAAATCTGAACTTGTTCACAATCTCCATGTGTGGCTTTACGGGTTTATTCCAGGGTCACCCAGAGTGGGCAACACTGCCCCTGAAGGGGAGCTGGAACCATCCAAACTGATCAAACTTTCCGCCTTCGAGTTGATTCCAACTCAGCAACCCAAAGGCACAGGGTAGAGCTGCCTGCGAGGGCTTCAGAGACTGACAGGGGACTGAAAAGACCCGTGCTTCTCCTGTGGAGAGGCTGGTGACTCTGAACTGGCAACCTCAGTGTTAGTAGCCCAATGGGTAGGGTAAGCACTATGCACCCAGGGCTCCTAGAGTGATCAGTCTCTCCACTTGATCCTGGATTATGGGCTATAGTACAAAAGGTTTTAATTGCCAGAGGGTGCTGATTAGTGGGTGTGTGTTTTTTCCTGGAAAGCTGGTGGTAGGTCAAACATATTTGGGAAACTTCCATCTATTCAAACCTTCCCTATCTCCTTTACAGGCACTGACCATGACTTGCCACTTTCACTCGTCAGTCTCTACAACCTAACAAGTCACCTCCCTTCATTGTCTCACACACACACATACACACACACAGTGTCATGTCTTTGGACTTCTTGGGGACTGCGTTTGCAAGGCTTAGGGCAAGCATGTAGTTGTGCAACCTCCCCTGCCCAGGTACAAAGACTAAAAGGCCTTTGGGCCATCCTATCATCTACCGTCAAAAACAAAAAAGGAAAGATGTTACATATGACGTCCCGCAGATGATCTGCCATCTGATGCCTGGTATCGGGGATCCGGAGACTCGGGGTTGGCTGGGATGCTAGCCTAGATTTCACAGATAGAAGAAGATGAGCTGGGGCTAGTTTGTACTAGGCTAAGGTAGAACCACGGATTCCAAGGACTGGCTCTTTTGATCTAAGTTTATAAGAACTGTGTCTATTGTTGAACCCCCTTCTCAATCTAAGCTTCCAAAGAGTAGGAGTCCATTTGACTGGTGAACAGGACAGTCAGCCTTGTATGCCAGCTCTCACCTTGGTCATGTTTATGTTAAAAAAAAACAAAAACGAAGTTAATTAATTCTTGCTCCTAAAATAACAAACAAATAAATAATAGTGACTTTGTTCTTAAGAGATGTTTTATCTACATGAAAAATATTAACATACTTTATATTTTTTCTTAAGATTCTCGCAAACTCAATCACTTAGAAACGGTGTGTCATATGTGAGGGTGCCAGGGAGCCGAGAGAGTTCACCTGGGGAGCTGGGGTCACTTGGGCTCTGTGACCAAGGGCCTGTATCTGCTGACCAGTGGGTCAGCAAGTATCTCACAGATGTTTATGCCCTGTTTTATATGCCTGGTCTTCCTTATCATCCAGACATATTTGTGATAGTCTCCTCTTTTTACTCATGAATATAAAGCCATTTACTTTCTCTAATTTCATTATTCATTTTCTCTTCTGTTTACAAGTCAACACAAAACGGCCAGAAATCACACTGTGATCATTTCCTCCAGTAATTAATCATCTGCAAGACCGTGTTGTGTTGAGCACTACAATCCAAGTTAACCATGACTCTGGATGGTGCTCCATCAAAACAACATTAGTAAAGTGGTCCATGGTCAAAACATTTGGAAACACTGCCCCAGGAGTGTACGGATGTTTCTAGTCTGAGTAAAGGTGATTTGCCACCAGATACCACCCCAGGATTGCACTGACCTTGAAAAAAAAAAATCAGGATTCTAGATCTTTCTAGAACGCACCAATCATCCGAGATATTGCTTCCTCGTATTAAAATAAAAACACAACCAACTATACATCTCACTCCTTCTTGCCATTCCATGTCCCCTACCCTGTGTGTGCGCACTAACCTGGCTCCTACCTCTCAAGCTAACTCCAAGGAGACCCTGCTCTCCTATCTCAGTGTGCTCAGCCAGTCACATCAGCCTGCATAGGCTGCTCTCCTGGGCTCAGCATCCTTGTAAACGCTGCCTGCAAGCCTGAGAGTCTTCAAACACTCTGAAGGATAAGCAAAACCAGAAATGCAGGAAAACCTAACTTGCTCATCAGATTTGCCATGTTCGCAATGGAGATGACGAACTAGTGCTGGAATATTAGTAACACAGACTCACCAAGGGACTATCTCCCTTCTCCTGTCCCCAATGTCATTCTTCATGGGGTTGGCTCCAACTTTGGGGGTCCCCGTGTCCGACAGAAGAGAAGGCCCGTCACAGGGTGTATATGACTAGTCTTTTCTTTCAGGCCCCTTTGGGTGTACTCAATACTCCAGTCTAGCAGTTAGCAGTCAAGTACCTAACCATTTGCATCACCCAGGGAGGCGTTTTAGGATCATGCATTTTTAAGAGCACCTGCAGGCAGCTGAAAGCATTGCAGTTCTTCTCTGACAAAGTCCAGCAGCCAGTGGGGTAGCAGGTGGTGGCTATGAGGTTGTACAGCGAGACAGGGCTATGGGCTTTGCAGCCAGCCAGGCTGCTGAAATCCTAGAACGTGTTCTTCTTGTGTATTTGATTGGGAGCTGGGCACCACCTTGAATGGAATGCAATAAAAGTTTATATTTAACCTTATACATTAAGGTTGCTATGGAGTTTAAAGAAGACTAGAGTTGTAAAACAGGCTTGGGAAAATAGCTAGAAGATAATAGGTGGCAGTAAGCGGTTTATGGCCATCATAAGGCCTACCCACTGCCATCTAGTTGATTCCAACTCATAAGGAGCCTACAAGGGGTTTTTTGAAGTTACAAATCTTCACGGAAGCCGATAATCTCATTGTTCTCACTCGAAGCGGCTGGTGGGTTTAAATTGATGCTCTTGTCATAAGCAGCCCAACCGTAGTACCATCTGGGATTCTCAGCCTAAGACTGACTGTTGTCAAATGCAGGTGCAAGCATGTGCTTGCAGGCAGGTCACCAAGTGAGTAGTGGGGCAGGAGCAGGGATGCTCTTGACAGACCGCAACCATGTATCCGATTAAAAATGCAAAGCCAACAATAGACACATCTGTAACCTAGATACCGCCCAGGAACAGTGAGTTTTTTGATTCTGAAAGAGAAACCTCTGAAAACTGAGGAAATAATTACTATGGAGAATTTCTGATAACGTAAAATGAGCAGCGATCCCATGTCTCCCCATTGCTCAGAGAGAAGCGAGGCCACTGCACAGACTGCAAAGGCATGGAGCTCGCTTTTTTCACATCCACACCAATAGCCAAGGAGGAGCGGGCTGTCTGTGGACTCGGCCACAATCTTCTAAATCCCAGTCGGAACAATCATTTGCAAACCACCACTAGCCTCTCCAATGAAAGTGAAGTCCTAAGGGACCATTACACCTTGCAAAGGCTGGACGGCAACATACTCTCATGGACCCTGGTAGGAGCCCAGCTAGACACCTGGCTGACTCACTGCACTGAAGGATGGAAGTGAGGGATGGTGGCTATTCTAGGACCCATACTAAAGAGCTAAGATCATGTTGGCCCAAAGAGCAAAACAAGCAGGAAATGCACCCAGAATCACATTGCCAACCCAGGCTTCCAAAATACTTCGGGTTGTCCTTCTTGTCCTCATTTACTAAAGTGAAACCATCTATAATAAGTGGTTCAGAGATGGACTACTTTCTTTTTTTTTTTTTAAATCATTTTATTAGGGGCTCGTACAACTCTTATCACAATCCATACAGAGATGGACTATTTTCCAGCCCCTTTGACAACTTTCCCACCTGTGGTAGTTACATAATTTCATGTCAACTTGAAGATACTAAAATGTAGGAGTAGAGTCTAGCCTGTCCATCAGGTCACAGGCTAATTGTGGCCATGGCCTTCTCATAAAGGGGAGTCCTGGGAACCTTCCCACCTCCTCTCTGCCTTCACCTTCCTGCTGGCTGATGCTAATGGTGGTCAGAGCCCTGTGATGCGGCCACTGCCACTGGATCCACAAGACTTTGCACCCATCGGCCTGCGACCTTCCTGCACTCTGTAGCTGTGTAAGTCTGAAGAGGGACTTATGGACCAGTATCGGATTTATGGACGAGTGTCAGACTTACGGACTTGATCTGGACTGGGCTGCGATACATTTCTGCTATACAATTACGTCTTGATATAAAGCTCTCTCTTACACATATGTGAGTGTGGGAGTTACACAGTCTCATGTCAACTTGAGGCTATTAAGAGTGAAGGGGTGGAGTCTGGCCTGTCAATCAGGTCACAACCTGATGATGCCTCCTTGTGGGCGTGAACTTCTCCTGAGGGTTCTGGGAATTTCCTCTCTTTCTCCCTGGTGGTAAGCCACACACAATCTCTCTGTTTCCTTTTCCTGCTGTGGAGACATTCGGGGATCCACGTGAAGACCTGCATGGACACTGAAATGCTTCCACAGCCACTGGAACCACAAGACTTTGCACCCATCCGCCTGTCATCTTCCTGCATTCGGCATCATTGCATGTGCTGCATGAGCCTGAAGAGGAATTTATAGACTAGTATCAGACATATGGGCAAATATCAGACTTATGGACTTGATCTGGACTGGGCTGGGATGTTTTCTCAATATACAATCGCTCTGTGATATAAAGCTCCTCTTAGATACATATGAATGTCCTTGGATTTGTTTCTCTAGTCAACCTGGCTTAACACAATGAGTGTCACTGGATTCATTTCTCTAGTCAATCGGGACAAACACACCACCCATTTAGTGATCAAAGACTATCGCCAGAGTTAGGTCCTATAAGCCCAGGTTCAACACCAAGCAGATGGAAATGCTATTCTGCTCACCCTGTGATCATCTTCCAGGGCAGGCGAGCTTAGAACCCCAAAAGACATACTAGTCAAAGATAAAACACATATTGCATTTATTTATATTTTCTCCAAAGGGATGTATGTACCACAAGGAACATATTTAATCAACTGCATGGTGGAAGCAACTCAAAATAAATTAGAACAAGGACTGAGGGGAATGTGGTTGTGCAAACATCAGAATTAATAGCCTTCATCTTCCTGTCAGCAAGAGCAAAGGGGTGACACATTAGTTACATAGATTACCCTGTCAGGGAGAAGGAAGCAGACAGTCACGAAATATTGAAAGATAGCCCTCTGTATTGCATAATGGACAATTTCTCCGGGAGCAAAAGCAAAGACTTATGGGGGTTCTATTAGTCCCTGGGAATGCAGGGCCATCCCAGCCTTGAAGCACTTTCATTCTGGTTGAAAGAACACAGACCCTTACTCACAACGCTCCCGTGCCCAGCCACTTTTGTGCAAAACACAAGCTGTCCCCATGCATTTGGTAATCTTGTTTACGCCGTTTCCCCTGCACCCTTATAATAATTGTCTACAGACACCGGTGCGTCATCGTATGGGAAAAGAAACTGAGGCTCTGGGACGTCAAATGCCTTATCCACATTTGCAAAGCTAGTAAATGATAGAGACTCCATTTCTGAAGATGATGCGTTTTCATAACAACATCAGAATGGTGGCAAATTCTACATGACTTGTTTCTTATAGTACCTTTGACAATGCTAATACTTCACACTGGACTCTGAAGTGTCTAGGGACATTACAGAGTTCCTATTTCCTCTTGTGGGGACCCAAGTTCTCACACAGTGACCCGTCTGTCCATTTCCTTGGCTCTCCCCTCACCCTGCCCAGCACCCAGGGTTTATCTGAGCCCCAGGAGAACCCTTCACCACTGCTGCATCTCTGCTACACAGTGAGTTCCTTCAGCTGCCTCTGAGCTGGTCTGCACTCACCCATAATTGTCACGCGCGCACACACACATGCAGAGGTTCTGTCCAGCACTAGATAAGTTTTGCATGAAAACATTAACTGAGTATGTAGGTGCTGCTGAGGGCAGCCAATCTTCTGCTCTCTGGGCTCCGGAGAAAACCCAGAGTTGCTCCATCCTCATCATCGTCCAGTTACTTCCCTGCTGTAATAGTCTAGGTACTTTGGAGAAACAAATCCATAGCAACTCATGTATAAGAGAGAGTTTTTTATGTAAAGAAAATGTGCATCACGAAAACATTCCAACCCAATGCTGCCCAAGCCCACAAGTCCAACATTAACCCATTCACCCAACACCAGTCCACAAAGTCCTCCACCTCACAAAACAGAGGCAGTGATGCCGACTGCAGGAGGAAAGCCGAGTCAGTGAACGAACAAGCATCTCAGCACTAGCAGGGGTCTCCACACGGCTGCTCCAGCACCCAGGGCTGCATCGGGATAATCCATGCGGCTTCTCCTTGGGGGTGTCTTGGAGGAAGTCAATCTTGCAAGCTGAAGCCGGGAACTGCTAAGGCAGCTGCATCCGATACAACCATCACAAAATAAGAGACCCGAGAACTAGAAAGGCGAGGCTTCACCACCCATTTATCCCTCCACCTTTCAACTAGCCCCACATGTGATTATCGGCCAGGCTGGCACAATTAACTAACTCACCTGCCTTCTTCCTTTCTGCACTACCTGCCTTTCGCCTCTACCTGCACTGGTTAAGATCCATTCACCTTTTCATTCCAGCTCATTGCCCGGTGATTCCAGGGCACTAAGCAGAACTCCCAGCGGAAGATATTGTCCAGCCCGGACAAAGGACCTGGGATGAAAGACTGACAAGGGGGTATCATGCAGACAGAAGGAAGGCCACTCCCCAAGTGGGGCAAGAACAGAGCTTTGTCTCCTGAACATGTTGCTGTGTACTACGTGCTGAACCCACAGTTCCAAGCTAAGGCTTCATTCAGATCCTACAGCAGCGACATAACAGTGGCAGGGACTTGGAAAGGTCATATGACTACTATGCACCCAATTGTCCTCCTCTGTATCATATGAGAGCATATTGGATCTTTTTTTTCTTCAATTTTTTCCAATAGTTTTATTGAGATCTATAGCACCTCTCACACACTTCCATAATTCAGTTGTATTTAAAAGGAGGTGTATATCCATCAGCACAATCCATTCTAGAGAGAATATCAAATCTTATCTTACAGTGAAGACCTGTGGAATCATAACTGCACAAATACATGTGGGTATCAGGAGTGAACAGTGTTTCTTCCCTCCGTTTGGGTGAGCCCTAGGCCTGGGCACCTCCAATGTGCATTCGGTTGCCTCTTACTGAAGCTTTAGGACAAGGGAAAATATCAGGGTAAATCTCAGTCACTCAGTAGTGGACGGTGAGTCATGAGCACAATGAATCCAGAATGACCAACCTGCTCTGTGTCCAATCAGTGAAACATAGTTACTGTTGGCAGCCAAGGTGAAGGCCATGCCTCTCCTCAACACAGAGAGCTAAGTCCATTCCACGAAGCACACCTCTTCAGTTGGATATGTACGGAGCAAAGGAAAGACCTATTTTTTGGTTTTGCTCCATTTTATGCCTTCACGTTTTTTAAGCAAAGGACATGAACCACAGTTACTCCAGGGGAAAGTCTACATAAGTTATCAGGTTTTATAAAGGGGCTGGCAGGTGGCAGGGGTCTGGAAGCAGTTGGCTGCCAAGGACAGCCAATTTCACATAGCCTTTCTGGCTTCTGATGGGAGCCCTGGTATCCACGATGAACCCCAACCAATGGGCCATTGTGCAATTCTCCTTCAATGTATGCCAAATTCCACCTAAAATCTGTCCTCCTAACCCAAGGTTCTGACAGACATTACCCCTGCTACCCAGTGCCCATCTATGGAAGCCCTGTCTAGAGGATGCATACTTCTCATTTCTTTATAATCATTCTTGATTTTCTCTATTCCAAGCCCACCTGTAATCCCCTGCTTTTGGCCAATAGTCTCTATTTTTTTTAAAGAATTAATTCAGCACCTACTAGATGTCAGGCCAGGTCCTAGGCATTGAGGGTACAATCAGTGGCACTTACTCTAGGTATCCCAGGAGGGTTACTCAGTATCCAAGGAGCCCCCCTGAGGTACCAAGCCCTTCTCACCACCTGGGCAGGTCATCATGGACATAGCCCCCAGGCTATCCCAGAGTTCACAGTCTCAACTCTGCCCGCTCTATCCCTTCAGAGCCTAAGCCAGCATCAAGCAAGTCCCATATCCACAGATGCCCATATCCCATGCCCCACCCCCACCCCTGCCCCACAGTGTAAGCTCGCTCAGATCTGGCTGCCTGGCCTGGAGGAGAGACAGTGAATAAGCTTCTGTCTCCCATGATGTCAGGTCTGCAGGAGGAGAAGAGCCAGACAGTGCCTCCACTACAAATTCTGACAAGTCCAAGCAGGTGTCTCAGCCATAGAGCATTAATTTATCTCCTATAAAACAAGATCAACACGCACCTTACAGGGACATGGTAGAAATAAATTGGGATGTTGTAGGCTTAATGCTGGGCACAGCGTCTATTACGGTCCAAGGTGCTCAATCAATCATTTGTTTCATAAAATTACAAGATGCTTAGCATGACTCACAGGAAAGGATTGCATAGTTCCCAGGGGGGTTTAGCTTGCATGCGAAGCAGGTGCCAAGAAGCCCAGAGTAAGCCACTCCTCTGTGTTTGCAGCAACCCAAATTTAACCGAGACAAGCCTGGGAGGTTTTGAAGTTGTCTCGGACTCCTTATGCCTTAAAGGCGGTTGCCTGCAAATAGCAAAGCCAGGATGTTTCTAAATGGAATGCCCTAGGAAAGACCTTGGTGGTCAGTTCAAGGGACATATGCATGTATGCCCATATGCTGTCTGAAATACGTGTGCATTCTGCTAGCGAAATGACATTAACCATAGAGACTGACATGCGGACAAATTGAGGAGAGCACCACGGTAGTACTCAGGATACAGGAGGTGGTGTGGACGTGCCAAATCCTCTCTGCAATGCCCACGTCCACCCACCGAATGGCCTGATCCAGCCAATGGCAGTGAGAACCAGGCCAACAGAGGTGGGAGAAGAAGCAGGTCAAGCAGGTTTCTGAAATAGCCCAGTCTGTGTCTGGATCAGAATCTAAAATACATGATTCATTTATGTAAGAAATACTTGGTACGGTGGGCTTCCACTGAATCCGCCCATGGCTCTGAGCTGCCCCATACACAGCAGAAAGAAGCATTTCTCAGTCTTGCGCTGGCCTTGTGATCTGCTGTGGCTGAGATCTTTAAGGTACAGAGCATTTTCATAAGTTAATCTAGAAAGTAGATCGTCACATTTTTCTTCCTGGTTCACCTCAGTCTGGAAGCTCATGAATACAATGCTATTCATCATCATAGCCGCATGCAGGCAACAAGCCACCGGTGAGGTTCGCGAGAGAGTGATGCACTGGCCGGGGAGTTAACACATTCATTACCCAATAAGGCTAGAAGCTGTCCAAGGAATCACCGCTGCCCACACAACAAATATCTATTAAGTGTTTATTAGGTACAAATAAGTGCTCTAGGTACTGAAGAAACTTCCAACAACAATGTGTCAAATGTGTCCATAGCCCATGGAGAATCCTTGCCATTTACTCAGTTCATCCAGCACAGTCAGAACTTGCCCATGCCTCTTATTCGGTGCTCTCGGTCCAGCATCCTCAGCCTGGCTGTGGCTACACCTAACCATGGGGCTGATTCTTAGGCCTGGGTCTCCAGGTGTGTACTGAAGAGAAAGTTGGAAGCACCCTCTCTTGGAGCGCACCCTAATCAATTCCCTGCCCCCTACGTAGGGCCAGTCGCTGGAGTGACACCCAGGCACCCAAAGATACTAAGACACCTACTCCGTGTCGAAGCCTCCGAATTGCCCCCCAGCTTTTCCCCTCCCAGTCTCCCAGCCTGTGTAACCCTCTCTGGCTTTGGACAGAGTTTTGGTCTCCACCTTATCGGGCCTCATTTGATAAGGACCAATGGTGCATTCTCCCCTCTCACTCTCACCTTCATCAACCCTCCCCACGCACTCCCCATGTCAGGGCCTCCAGATGTGTTGTTCCTCCTTACTTGAAATCCTGGGATGCTCTTCCATCACTGCCTTTTACTATTATTTTCTTTTTTTTTTTAATCGTTTTATTAGGGACTCATACGACTCTTATCACAATCCACACATACATCAATTGTGTAAAGCACATTTGTACATTCATTACCCTCGTCATTCTCAAAACATTTGCTCTCCACTTAAGCCCCCGGCATCAGGTCCTCATTTTCCCCCCTCCCTCCCTGCTCCCCCCTCCCTCATGAGCCCTTGATAATTTAGAAATTGTTTATTTTTACTTATTTTCAAGTTGCTGTTTTTGTCTGCCTCACCCAGTAGAACCTACGTGGAGGCCTTCCCAGCCCCCACATCAGAATTATGTATCCTTGTAACACTGACTCTCATCCAAGCATCCTCTTCATTCATGAACAGGATACTAGGACTATTTTGTATTTACTCACAAATATCTACCTCCACTACTGACTCAGAAGAAGACATTGAACAAGGGCTATCCGGTTGGTATCAGATGGATCTTGGCTGAAAGCAGAGCATGCCAAAAAGATGTTTACTTACATTTCATTGACTATATGTAGATCAAAAGAAACTCTGGCTAATTTTGTATAGAATGAGAATTCTAGGATCCTTCATTGTACTCGTGCAGAACCTGAGCACAGACCAAGAGGCAGTAGTTCAAACAGAATACGGAGATACTGCATGGTTTCCGCTCAGGAAAGGTGTGCATCAGGGCTGTGTGCATGCACTAGATTTCTTCAATTTGTATGCTGAGCAAATCGTCTGAGAAGCTCAACTGTATAAAGAACAGGGCCTCAGGATTGGAGAAAGGCCCTGCAACAACCTGTGATGTGAACATGTCACAAGCTCGCTTGCTCAAAGTGAAGAGGATATTACTTTGAGGACTCAAACAGTGGGATTTTCAATCACCTCAAATGCATGAGAGAATGGGACACTGAATAAGGAAGACTGAAGAATCGGTGTGTTTGACTTTTCATGGTGGCCAAGAATACGGAGAGCACCGTGGATGGCCAAAAAGCAAACCAATCTCTCTGGGAAGAAGTACGGCCAGAAGGCCCCTTAGAGACCAGGATGGCGGGACTTCATCTCATACGTTTTGGACAGGTTTTTAAGAGAGACCAGTTCCTGGGAAAGAATGTCATGATCGGTAAAGTGGAGGGGCAGCCAAAAAGGGCAAAGCCCTCGAGGAGATGGATTGACACAGTGACTGTAACAATGGGCTCAAATATAAGAACAATGGGGAGGCTGGTGCAGGACCACCGGGTCCTGTTTTGTTCTGTTGTACATAGGGTCACTATGAGGCAGAATCAACTTGACAGCCCCTAATCAGAACAATCAGTACTGATTGCAAGTCATATGGAGAAAACCAAAATCTTCATAACTAGGCCGAGAGACAACATAAGATAGATGGAGAAAAGATGGACATTTTCAAGAATTTCATATTACTTGGCTCGAAAATCAACACTCATGAAAGTAGCAGTCAAGAAATCAGACAACGTACATTGGGCTGGGAAAACCTGCTGCGCAAGACCTCTTTCAACTGTTGAAGAGCAAAGAGGTTATTTTGAGGGGCTAAGATCTGCCTGACTCAAGCCATGCTATTTTAAATCACCTGCTATGTATGTGAAATTTGGAACATGAATAAGGCAAACAGCGAAATAATCGATGCATCTGAATTATGATGTGGGCAAAGAATATTGAAAGCACCATACGTGCAAGAAGAACAATCAAATCTATGGTGGAAAAAAAATGTACATCCAGAACGTTCCTTAGAAGTGAGAATGGTGAGACTTCGCCTCGCACATTTTGGACGTGTTATCCATATCCATAGTTTGCTACGATGCACACAGAGGATGGCAAGACTTCACCTTACGCACGTGGACATGTTAAGATAGAAGGTCAGCACTCAATGGACACCTCTCGATGAGCTGGACTGAAACCGGCTGCAACAATCAGTTCACAGAGCAAACAATGGTGAGGACGGTGCAGGACTAGGCGGTGTTTCATTCGGTTGTGCATAGAGTCGCTACGAGTTAGAACCCACATAAAAACAATCCCTAATAACTGAATCTCATTGCCATTGAGTCGATGCCGACTCACAGTAATCTTATAGGACAGGGTCAAATGTCCCCAATGAGTTTCTGAGACTGTCACTCTGTACATGAACAGAAAACCACATCTTTCTCCCTCAGAGGAGCTGGTGGTTTCAAACTGCTGACCTTTCAGATCATAGCCTAATATGTAACCACTACTCCACCAGGGCGCCTTAAAACTTTCCACAGAGGAAGGTCAAACTTCAGGTTTGTTCAGCACCAACACCCCTGCATGTAATGCAAACTGGGGCTCAAAAATGGTTGTGGAATGCACAGAAAGAATGGAGTCAGTGTTGGATTGTTTCTTCTACCTGCACCTTCAAGTTTTTCATCTAATTCCTACTCATTCTTCCAAGTTCAGTTCAAGTGTCTCTTCTCTTCTGACCTCCTTCCACACCCGGGTGAAACTCTGCTCCACGGCCAAGTGCTCTCACAATTGCCTGGACTTTCCTCCATTGTAGCAAGTGTCCTATGGAGGTGCAAACACGGACTCATCTGTCTGATGCTGGAGGGAAGAGTGGCTTAATTTGACTTTGTCTTCCTAGGATCTTAGACAGAGCTAAAAGAAAAAAATATTGAATGATAGAATCTATGAATTAATGAAGTAAATATGCCAAGAGGCTGTTTTAAGACTCTGTCAGGAAGTACTGTAACCAGTGACCATTATCACATGGATCTTTTACAAGCAGAGGAAGTGACACGGTCACACTTTCTGGAAGTCTCCTCACCAGGTGGGCCCTCCCGGGTCCCTGGGCTGGGGTGGTGAAGAAGGACACTAAGTAGAGGAAATGCAGTCTGTAAAGGGACACTTTCACCCACAGGAGGCTCAAATGTCAACAAGGCCTGTGTCTGTGCTGTGGGGTCCATTCCCTAGAGGTGCCTGAAGCCTAAGCTGGGTGGTGCTACCTTTAGTTCTCAGTACACGTGTGGGCAGGTGAACAGGACAAGAGATACTGATGGCTTCCCAGCTAAGTCCACGATGAGCAAGCTCCAATGTCTGCCCAACACTAAGCAGGGGGTTGGATCCAAATTTTGATAAGCTCAAAGAGATTATACGAGTACAAGTGTGGAGTTCCTCTACAGCAGAGGTGGGGTGTCTAAGGCCCGGGAATCATCAATAGCAGCTAACATAACACATAATACTTCTCAAAGAGAAGTATTTCCAGCAATCACATTAAGTGGGAGTTGATTAAATGTTTGACCAGTAGAGCCCATGAATGATGTTATAAATATACAAATGGCCCTTAACAGAAAAACAATTTTTTTAAAAGCTCATTTTTGCAAAGGCTACAAAAGCATATGCTCTTGAGATCACATGGTTCACAAAATGAATTTGCAAGGGCAGTGAATTATTTAATGTGACTCTTCTAGCCAAAGTTTCTTTATAACATGTCCTGCTAAACAACTCAACTGGTATTGCAACTTGCTAACTTGCTTAAAATTAATTTTATCTGTGAGTTCTCTGTAGGCATCGCATTGGATATTAGAGCCCAGAGAAGTAAAATAGGAAACACTAATTACGATGATACAGACGTAGGCAAGACAGGACCCCTGAAGGATTGTCTTCTTTGGGCTAACTGCATACCCACCTCTTCTCAGCAGAGAAATCAAAATACCTTTTCACCTGGTGCCTAACCCCAAGAAGAACTAGCCTTTCAAAGTGGCATCAGTAGATTAGTCAGTAAAATGAATTCCACGTACTTACCCAATCTATATTTATTGAGAGGGGGCTTTCTACTCCCATAAAGAGTGACAGTCTCCGAAATCCACAAGGGCAGCTCTACCCAATCCTATAGAGTCTCCATGAGTCGGCAACAATTCAATAGCCGTGGTTTTGTTTTTTGAGTTTTAACACAGGTAAAAGGTCTTCTGGTGGCACTGTGGGTTAGGCATTGGGCTGCTAACTGCAAGGTCAGCAGTTCAAATCCACAGACTGAGCCTTAGGAGAAAGATGAGGTTTTCTGCTCCAGTAAAGATGTTCAGTTTAGATGTGGAAAAAGCATTCAAAAACATTCAGCGCCAATTCCTGTTTAACACTCAAGAAGATAGTAATGGAAGGAAATTTCCTCAACATAATACAAGCTATATATGAAAAACCAACATCCAAGATGGTAGTCAATGGAGAAACGACGGAAACAATCCCACTGAAAAAGGGGAGCAGAAAAGGATACCTCTTGTCCTCACACTTATTTAACATCGTACTGGAGGGCTTAGCTAACAGCATAAGGCAAAGAAAAGATATCAGAAGTATTCGCCTGGGAAGGAAGAGGTGAAACTATCGTTATTTGCAGATGATATGATCTGATATATGGAAAATCCCAAAAGCTCAACAAGGGGAGTACTGGAAGCGATAGAAGAATATGGCAGAGTGGCAGGAAGCAAGATCAACAAACAGAAGTCTATTGGACTGCTATACACATGGGACAAAATTATGGAAGAGGGGATCAAAAAGGTAATACCATTCACAATAGCCAAGCACAAATTGAAATATCTAGGGATACACCTGACTAAAAAAAAACCGAAAAGATTTGTACAAAAAAAACTACAGAACGCTATTATAAGAAACCCAGAGTAACCCAACAAATGGAAGAATATCCCATGCTCCTGGATCAGAAGAGTCAATATAGTAAAAATGTCAGTTCGGCTCAAGGCACTGTTATAAGTTTAATGCTATCCCCATACAAATACCATCATCTTTCTTCAAAGAATTGGAAAAACTGATTACCAACTTCATATGAAGAGGGAAGAAGCCAGAAATTAGCAGAGAACTCCTCAAGAAGAAGGACACAGTGGGAGGGCTTGCTTTACCTGACTTTAGCATATTTTATACAGCTACAGTAGTCAAAACCACATGGGATTGGTACAATGACAGATACTCAGACCAATGGAAAAGAACTGAAAACCCAGAAATAAAACCATCAGCATACAGACAAATGATCTTTGATAAGGGCCCAAAAATATCAAATGGGAAGCAGGGAGAGAGGCACATCTGATCAGAGCACATGGGAGCAAATGAAGAGGGAAGGAGAGAGAGTGGAACACATCCTGGCCCACCCAGCCTCAGGACAAAATTCCTGCTCAGAGCAGCCGATGCACAGAGAGGACCGCCAGCCCTACCAGCTCTGTCTTGTTTTTATGCTTATTATTGTTGCTGCATGTCTATCTAAATAAGATAGGTGGGATAAACAATTCAGAAAAGAAAACAACAGGACCAACAGCTCTGGAGGGACATGGGAGAGGCAGAGGTGCAGGGGGTAGGGGGAGGGGGTGTTAACAAACCCAGGGACAAGGGGAAAACACCTGATCTAAAATTGATGGTGAGGAGGCTGTAGGATGCCTGGTAGGGCTTCATCAAGCGCAATGTTATCGAGAGGAATTACTAAAAACTGAAGAAAGGCTGAACATGATAATGAGACAAGAGGAAAGTAAAAGGAAAGAACTAGGAGGCAAAGGATAATTACAGAGGTCTAAATACAGGGAAGTACATGCCTTATAGATAAATATAAGCTGGTGGTTAGCCTAAAAGCTGGCTAACACATGTTCAGCATGATGGTTGGCAGATGGTTGGTGGGTGTGCATGAGGCCCACAGGCTCAGGTATGTTGCTGTTCTGAGGTGTCATTGAGCTTGTTCTGACCCATTGTGACCTTATTGTACAACAGAATGCAACAGTGCCTAGTCTGTGTTACCCTCACAATTGTTCCTATGATTGACCCATTGTTGTAGCCACTATTTCAATCCATCTCATTAAGGGCCTTTCTCTCTTTTGCTGCCCGTTTCCTTTACCAACCAGGACGTCTTTTCCAGGGACTGGTCTCTCCTGATATGTCCGAAATATGTAAGGTGAAGTCTCGCGATCCTTGCCTGTAAGACACACGCTAGTTCTATTTCTTCCAAGACAGATTTGTTTGTCCTTTCCACAGTCCCTGGGACCTTCTACATTCTTTGACAGCACTATAATTTAAATGCATTGTTGATTCTTCTTCGATCTTCCTTATTCAATGTCACATGCATATGAAGTGATGGGAAACCCTATAGCTTGGGTCAAGTTCACCTTAATCTTCAAAGTAACATCCTTGCTTTTCAACGCTTTAGAGAGGTCTTGTGCAGCCAATTTACCTAATGCAACTCATCTTTTGCTCTCTTGACTGCTGCTTCTGTGAGCATTGATGGTGGCTACAAGCAAGACAAGAGCTTAGACAACTTCAACCTTTTCTCCATTTATCATATCACCTACTGTTCCAGTGGTGAAGATTTTGGTCTCCTTTACATGAGTTGTAATTGATCTTGAAGGCTGCAATCCTTGATCTTCATCAGCAAGTGCTTCGGGTCCTCCTCAATTTGAGCAAGAAAGGTTATGTCACCTGCATATCAAAGGTTGTTAATAAACGTTCTTCCAATCCTGATGCTGTATTCTTCTTCAGATTATTCAGTTTCTCGGATGATCTGCTGAGCATGCAGTTTGAATAAGGATGGTGATACAACCCTATCACACACCTTTCTGATTTTAAACCATTCAGTATTCCCTTGTTTTGTTCACACAACTGGATCTCAGACATGGAAGGGGAGAATTCTACCATCGCTCATTCTGGGAGTAATTTAATATGCAAATATGTACAGTCGTTGGTATAGATAGACATACCAAAAGAGAAGGAAGAGCGAGCAACGGGAAGAATGCCAGCATCAGAGTTCTGTAGGAGAGATAGAGTCTACGGAGAAGGACAGCTGATTGAATCAGGAGGTGCTGGGGACTGATGATCATGTCACAGAAGATTTGGAGGAGGGTGTTTTAGGCAGGAAGTGGTCAACATTGTCAAATGGTACAGAAGAGGCCAAAGACACTGAGAACCAGCAGTTCATTGGAAATATGGATGGGATTGGCTTTGATTAAAGACATTTCAGGAAAAGGAGAAATCAGTAGCCAAGCTACAACAGATTGAAAAAGTGAGGGGGGGGGATGGAAATGAGAAAGGGGAACAGTACTTAGAAGGAATTATGGAGAGTTGTGGTTCTTTTCCTTGTATTTCTTTGTCTTTCACATTTCCTGTGTTGGAAATGAACTTGCTTGTCACTAAAGATTTCAAGTCCATTTTAGTTCTGCTTTTCCTCCTTTTTTTTGGTTCAGCCACTCAGACCTATATTTAGGTTCAACGGATAAGGAATCTGAAGGGATTTGGTTTGGTTTGGTTTGGTTTTAAAGAAGTGCACTGTATATACTGACACAGTCCATCCTCAACAAATGAAATCAACAATATCCCATTAAACCTTCCATCAATGTGGTTCTCTTTCCCTCTTCCTCCTCCCTGCTCAACATCCTACCCCTCCCCTCTCCCCCCACTTAAGGCCCCCCCGCCAGGTCCTCATTTTTTCCCCTCCCCCCTCTCCTCCCCCCCCTCCCCCAATATCCCTGGCCTCCTGGTAGTCATCAATATCTTATCTTTTGGTATATAAGCCACATCATTTTTTTGTTTCTCCTTATAATAGTGGTGTTATTAAATATTTATCCTTTTAAGGTTGCCTGGGTTTGTTAAGCATAATAATCTCTAGTTGTGGGTCTTTCTCTAAGACAGAGGATTCTAAGTGAAGTTTAAAGGCACAGCGGCAAATAACTAGCAGACAGTATGAGACGGAGAGTGTAAGAGATGTGGAAGAGAAAAGACAGAATCTTGGCTAAGGGAAGGAGGGGAATCTAGAACCCCGGGCAGAGAAGGAAACTTACTTCCCCTTGAGGGCAACAACATGGGATCACAAAGCTAAATGTTGTGACCTTGCGTTGCTATAACAGAAATTCCAAATGTGGTTGTTTAAGAGGATATCAATTTAATTTTCCACAGTCCGGGAGGCACAAATACAAATTCACCACACGACTTTAGAGGAGGCCCTTCCATGTTTATTTCCGCCTTTAGGAGCTGGAAATCCTTAGGCTTATTGAGGTGTCTGCCTGTATCTTTAAATAACATCTGTCTTTCTCCTGTGGTGTCTGTCTACATTGCTTCTGATATGTGTTAGTCTGGATACTTTAGAGAAACAAATCCACAGAAACTCATGTATAAGAGAGAGTTTTATATAAAGGGTAAGTGCGCATCAAGAAAACATCCCAACCCAGTGCTGCACAAGCCCACAAATCCAACATTAACCCATATGCCCGACCCCAATCCACAAAGTCCTCCTCCATCTCATAAAACAGACACAATGATGCCGACTGCAGGAGGAAAGCCGAGTCAGTGAATGTGTAAGCATCTCAGCACTGGCAGGGGCCTCCACATGGCTGCTCCAGCACCCAGGGCTGCATCGGGGTAGGTCCATGTGGCTTCTCTTCGGGGATGTCCTGTAGAAAGTGAGCCTTGCCAGCTGAAGCAGGGAACTGGCTAAGGCAGCTGCACCCTGGTCCGACCATCACAGAGCAAGAGATCAGAGAACTAGAAAGGCGAGGCTCACCGAGCCATTTATCTCTCTACCCTTCAATTAACCCCACATGTGTTTATCAGCCAGGTTGGCACAATAAACTAACTAAAATGCAATTTACTTTAGGATTCATCATACACTAGTATGGCCTCAACTTATTGATTGATTACATTGCATTCGATATCATCATAGACATGATTCCATTCCATTATTACTTTCCATTCACAAGTATGTGGCTGTGGTTATTATTGTTGGGTGTCATCTAGGCAATACTAATTCACAGCAACTCGTGTAACAAAATAAAACCTTCCCATGGGGTTGCTGAAGGGCTATAATCCTTAAGGAAATTGATTGGCAGGTCTTCCTCTCACCAAACCACTGGGTGGATTCAGCAACTATCTCTTTGGTTGACAACCAGGTGCTTAACCACTGCACCACCAGGGTTCTTTTTTATCCTGCAGGTCTAGGAACTATAGGGTTAGGATTTCAACACATAACTTGGAAGGACACAATTCAATTCATAACAGAGTGCACATGCAGATAGGTTTATAATTGGAGATGGTGGAAATGGGGATGCCCATCCAATGGCTGAAAACTGGGAGGGAAGGCAGATGGGGAACTGAGAGCAGGTAACAAGGCATAAGATGGTGGTTTCACGAAGGGCAATGTTAACCAGGGGCAGGGTGGCTGGGGAGGAGGTGGATCTATGGGAGATTTATGGTGACCCGCATAAGGGAAACCTGCAGCCTAATCTTGGGGCTATCTGTAGCAGCATCGCATCCAGAGGCACAGGTATGTAAAGGAGGGTGGCAGCTTTATCCCATGTAGGAGAGTTTCTTAGTGACTATCACAGGATAAACCGAGGAAACTGAGTATACCAGGGAGAGATTATTAGGAGCCAATTTGCAGAAGTTTGAGTCAGAAGGCATGAAGGTGGGTTATTGGGGGAAAGTGTGGGCTTATAGAATGAGCCTGAGGTTTTGTATGAAGAGAAGGAGAGCAGAGCAGACGTTTGGGGTGAAAAGCCCCCACAGAACAGTGGGCTGACTGTGAAAATAGAGTAAGGGGGTGAAGCCAAATGGCATAAACTATGAAAGGCGCTAAGGATAATGCAGGGAGAACTAAAACAATCCGTTTGAAAGTGGCTACATGGAACAGGATGTATTCTTCCTGCGTCCAGGGGAGGTGAGGGGAAAGACCTTCAACTTCACGAGCTGTCCACAACAGGCAGCTATATGTGAGTCGAGGTCAGAAAGAGAGGAGAAGAAAGGGGAACAGATGAGGAGGGAAGAGAGGAAACCAGTAAGGACAGGCACTGGCTCAGCAGTGACACAGCTGCAGAGGAAACGCGGGAGGGGGAGGGGAAGGGGTGGATGGAGGTGGTGTAGGTTCCAACGGTGGAAAAGGATGGTAGGATTGGACTTGGCAGACGTGTGGGAAGAAGGGGACTCAGGTCTGAAGATTCAGACTCTAAAGCTCTTGTCAGCAACCTCGTGAATTCCAGGATGCTGCCTAACTTGGACTTTTCTAAGAGCAAGGGTTCTCTCTCTTTATATATTGGCTGACTTCTTAACAGTTTGCAAAGACATTGACATTAATCACAAGGTGGCCAATAATACTCAGAATGGAAGCTCTCTTATACTGAGACATTTATAACTGTCATCTCACCTCGTCCTCCCACAAGCCTGCATAAAAGACACGACAGTTCACATTTTATATGTCAGAGAGAGGTTTCAAGAAATAGGTACCCCATCCAAGCCCTACAACTTAGTAGGTAAGAGAGGAAAAGGAAGGTGAAGCAGATAAAGTGAAAGAGCATCTTATAAATTTACTGTGAACTTGCTACATAACACAAGGCAATGCCATGAGTTGGGAGTTGATTGCGTGGTTACCTGTTTGACTTGGTGTGCTTTGTGATGTAACAGGCATGCCGCAAGTCACTTTTCTGTGCATGGTCTTACCGTCCTCCCCACAAAACCGTGAGGTAAATTATAATATTGTACCCATTTGACAGATGAGGAAATGGCAGCTTAGCGAGTAACGAAACTGGCTCAAATTCAAAGCCTTTCTCCTCAATCATGACAGCCGTCGGTGGAAGTGGTGCTCCCAGCCCTGGTAGGCACCTGTCTACTCCTAGTACCCATTGACACACAATGCAGGTGTCCCTGCTAGAAAGAGGTACTGCATATTTTAACCTAACGTCACTTTTCCCTGGCTAAAATGAACCTGGACCACGAGCCAGCTAATTGGACATTTCTTTGACCAGGGGCCCCACATACAACAGGGAAGATACAAGTGACCATAGAAGGAACAAAAGGGAGTTTAACTCAATGCCCACATCTCCCAGCTCAAGAAGTAGACCCTCCAGGCTGCACAGTGACCCACCCCCATCCTGGCTCTGCGCCTCCTTGTGAACCAAAGGCAGAAGATGGGTGGGATATTCTAGAAAGAAAACAAACTTAAAGTCAAGCTGACTAGCACTGAAGTTGCCTACAGTTCAGTCACCACTACCAATAGCGGCACTCACTGCATCCAGCACCACAGCTTCTCGAACCACCGGTTCTCGGCCTAGTTTTGTTGAATTTGTAGGACATTTGTTGGAACAGTGATATGTTGATGCCCCCCCATCTTTCCATAATCTCTCTGCCACATTAGCCTTTCAGATGCCTCAAATAGATGCTCCGTGAATTCAGTCCAGGTTCTACAGCTATTCAGAGCATAGCTGATATTCAGAGACTATAAATATTCAGAGCATGTCAACACATCCCCTACCCAACCTTCGAGTCAGAGCCTGGGGACCAGCCCTCAGAGCACGAGGGACCCACTTCCATGGGAACTCCATTTGGAAGTACTGAGATGAGAAAAACCAGAAGCACATCTCAGTCAAGGCAACAGTATAGAGGGCTGGTTAATGGTGAACTGTGGGGTCCTGGGTGTAATAGTGGTAGGGGATAAATGTTGGAGTTATTCCAATCTCCCAAATTTCTCTAGGAACTGTGAGTGCAACCTATCTCGAGCATCTCGGATGGGAATTAGAGAGAAGACCTGAAATTTCAAGAAGAGACTCTCCTATGCACTAGAATTCCCTACTTTTGAGTACAATTTAAAGGTTAGTGGAGCAATACAAAGCGTTTAATCTGGGCGTTTTACTCACAAGAAAAGCTGATGTTGAACTTACATTTCTAACCATTTAAGCCACCCCAGACCTTGCTGAAACAGTTACAGGGGAAAATTAACATTTGGTTTTACATACTTATAAATGTTTTTAAAGCACATACTTGTGTTTTATCGTCTTCCAATTTATTTCCATGCTAGATTTTAAGTTATAAGGTGATTTATCAGAAATAGAGCACTGCACCAAGGCACAATAACACGGCACCCACAGAAAATCAATTAAAGACTCCCATATAACAAATCACCTTGCACCCTTCATGCAAAAGAACACAGTGGTTCACAGGAGGGTGCCACAAGCCATTTCTTAGAAGGAACTGGCCATCTATCAGATTTCGCAAGATGTTATTTCTGACAAAGTGTCCTAAAGGCATGTTAGCTACCAAAAGTGTTCTCAACCAATGAGCAGCTGAATGAAGTCAGCCTCAAGAGACAGAAGAAAAGCCATTTGGGCGCTGAGCCGAGAGAGCTTCTGCAACTCTTCTGCTGGCTCTTAGTGCCCCGTGCTTGCCCCACGTGTCTATCTCCCCTGAGCAAAGGCCTCCAGCCTTAGGGGGAAGGACAGGTTATAAACTCCACTTTATCGGGTCTCCAAAAACATTAAACAAGTAAGAGCCATTTCATGTCTGATTCCGATGTAGATGTCTTGTTCAAAACTACTGATAGGATAGGATGGAATCATCACCCCCCCTCCCTGTTATTCTTGCAGGGAGCTGCAAGTAACTACACTGCAGGTAGCTAGCAAACCCCAACAGAAGGTGTAGAGCAGTGATGTGCGGAATCTGAAAGGCAAAGGAGGTAGAGAGGTTGGTGGGAAGATAAGGGACAGAACAGCGATTGTTCTGACCCTCGTCTCCAGAGTCCACAAGAACTGGGTGCGTGGCCTTGAGGTACTCAGAACCAGGGAGCAAAGACAGCAGGTTTTACCGTGTGTAAGCCCCTCCTCCACCTGGCTACAGTCAACTCCAAGACGACAGTGGAGTCTGCTCCCATCGTCAGGAGCTGCCTTTCTCCTCACCCCATAGCTCAGGACTTTGAAATCACCAGTACAGACTTTACTAGGGGGTGAGTTTGGGTCAGTCCACCGCCGCTTCTAGTCTGTTCTGAGGACTGCTAACGGAGACTGCTGTGTGCTGGGAGGCAAGTGCCTTGCAAGTCACTAGCATTCACAGCTAATTATCTCTTGAGACGTGGAGCTGGAGTGAGCATGAAAGCTAGAAGGGGCCCTACATGAAGATTCAAACCATGGAAGGTGCTTCCCACCCATTAACCTCTGGTTGGTCATGCTGCTGCAAACTGTCACAGAGGCATTTATAATGGATTCTTCTCCCATCGGCAGTACATTCTCCCTGCACATTCAATAACTCAGGCCTCGAAATCAATAGGACAGACCTCCTTGGGGACCCAGTTTAAGTCTGTCTCCTCCCCTTTTAAACAGGGCTGAGAACTGCTAACTGAAGTGGCTGTGTTTTAATAAGTGGGCATCTGGAGGGATAGCTAGCACTAAGGTGACCAGACATGCCGCTTTTGGCAGGAGTCCCCAATTTTGGCGTTTTTAAAAAGCCCCGATTTTTCGAAAGAATGCACGACAAGCTAGGGAATGGCGGGAGAACGGGAAGGGAATATACGGTTTTCAGCTGCCATGTGGCTATTTCGCCAAGACATGAGTTTTATATTATTTTTGTTAATTTTATCATGTTAAACTTTAATAACAACAAATAAATGTTGAGAACTGATTCTCGAGACCTGCTTATCAAAGTTCGCATTGTTGATCAGTTGTTAGAATTCGACCACCATTGTTTGGACTTAATGAACAATGGTGTGTTTTGGCATTGGCAACGACGAAAACATTTTGTAACTGTCTCTCAGAGGATATACACTGTACTGCGTGCTAGTGCTAGTTAAACAAGTGATGTCAACAAATCAGCTATTCAGATTAAGTTATTGATTTATTTCATTAAAACATAAACTTTCTTGAATTTAGCAGACAGTACTCGTATTATTTATATTGTATAGTGGCAGCAAAATGATATAGACCAAATTTTTAATCAAGAGCCCCTCTCCCCCGGTCAATGGTGTCCCACTTTACCAATGTTAAAATCTGGTCACCTTAAGCTAGACCCACAGTTAAAATAGAATGTAGGGGGGCAGGTTCTGATTACAAGAAAGCAGACATTTATGAGGATTCATTCAGAATGTGACCACCCTTCCCATACCTGTTAGTTGAAGAACTGATAGAAGCTCCTACCGAAGTCTCCCCACCGTGGAACCAGGAGGCTAAGAGAAATCTTCTCCCCCAGCCACCACAGAGCCACTGGGACTCTCACACCAGCAGGATGGACAGATCTCCCAGAGCTGCTAGGAAGCGCCACCTCACCTCTTCCTGAGACAGAGCCTTGTCTGCCTTGCTTCCTCATAATCCCAGATCAGATTTGAGCAATTCTGTGAGTAGGAGAAAATGCCTTAAGCAAAATTGACAAGCAACACACAGCCCTGAAGGAGCCTCAATGGGTGTAAGTGTTCCCAGTGAAAACATGGTTACAGAAGCAGAGAAAAGAAATGAGTAATAACTAGAGGATAAGGAGCGTGGACCAACTGATCAGCATGGTACCTTGCCTGAGGGGCAGTGTTTGATCACTCAGATTGACCTCAGTGGTTTTGTTTGTTTGTTGGTTTGTTTTGCTGTGTCTGGGTGACACTGAAAGTTTAAAACCAACATTTAGAACTTGAAAATAGAGAAAGAAAATGATTTATCAAAGGAAGGAAGAGAAAATGTTGGGGGAAAGATCAAAACCAGTACCTGCTAAGGTTTTGTGTTGTTGTTTTTTGTTTGCTTGTGGGTGTTGTTTTTGTTGGGCCGAGGGTTTGCAGAAAACAGTCCAGGCAAAAACACCAAATACTGGGGAGAACTGAGAGAGTTAAAAATTCCAGTGCCTCACCAAAAAACACAGACACACAAAAGACAATTGGAGTGTTGACACACCCAAATGAATGTGACAGAGAGAGTGCAATTATATCTAAAAATGACTGAAAAATAAAAAGAATGAAATAAGCTATAAGTAAACAGTTAAGCGACGCCTAGACAAATATCTAAATACTTTTTTTAAGGACAAAAACAAAATGGAAATCTAAAAATAGAAAGAGATTTAGAAGAAACCAAATAGAAATATGGCAAATGCACAGGACTCCAACCGAAATAAGAAACTTAATGGAAGAATTTAACAACAGATTTAATTGAGCAAAAGAAACAATCGGGGAATTCAGAAT
>NW_022105908.1:9047471-9058394 GCF_000313985.2 Echinops telfairi | reverse complement strand
GGGAGAACCTGAGTAGAGGCCCAATGTCCATCTGCTTTCTTAATACTAAACCTATAAATATATGCACATAGATCTATTTCCCCATCATCATATATAAATATATTTACATTTGTACATGCCTGTATTTAGATCTCTATAAATGCCTTTTGCCTCCTAGCTCCTTCCTCTATTTCATTTTACTTTCCTCTTGTCCGACTATCATGTTCAGCCTTCATTTGGGTTTCAGTAATTCCTCTCAGTTATATTGCCCTTCATCAAGCCGAATTCTGGTGTTTGTGAAGAATACTGAAAGTATTGTGGACTGCCAGAAGAACAAACAAATGTGTCATGGAAGTAGTACAGCCAGAATGCTTCGTAGAGGTAAGGATGGTGAGAATTTGTCTCACGTAATTTGAACAGGTTATCAGGAAAGATCAGTCCTTAGAAAAGAATATCATGCTTAGTAAAATGGAGGTTCGGGGGAGGAAAACCCTCAAGGTGATTGATTGTCACAATGGCTGCAATAATGTGCTCACACACAGCAACAATGGTGAGGCTGGTACAGGACGGAGCAAGGTTTCGCTCAGTCATACATAGGATCACCGTAGATTGGAACTGACTCAAGGGTACCTAACAACAACGTACTCATATTAATGCTTGATAATTCTAATAATTTTTCAAATGTGAATTTAAATGAAAAATACATTAAAAGGAAAGCTAAAATTACATGTCAGGGCATAAGAAGTATAAAGATAGAAACGGGATGACAACCATAAAATGACAAACGTAGAATTTGGGTGTCTTACTGAAGTTAAGTTGGTACCAATATACCCTACAATTTTATAAACGAAAGCTGTGAAATGAAATATTCATGGCATCCACCAAGACTACATACTAAAACATATATAAAAGGAAAAGAAATGAATCAATAAATCAACTACAATAAGCCAACAAAGCACACAAGCACGCTAGATCAAGAAGACTTAAGACCCATGTACACAAAAATCACCAAATGGCAGGGGCAAATCGCTTCTTCTCGGTAACTAGAGTGAATTTCCATGCATTAAGTGCTCCAAAGAGAAGTCCAAGAGTGATAGAAGGAATTGGGGTGAAGGAAAACGTATCCAACTGTGTCTGTTTACTATAGACAAAAGAACACAAACAGATTGAAAGTCGATGGATAGTTAAAAAAAAAATTCAGGCAAATAATAATCAAAAGTGACCCGTGGTGGCAGATGAAGTAGACTTTAAGGCAGCGATTCTCAACCTGTGGGTCACAATCCCATTGGGGGTCGAACGATCCCTTCACAGGGTTCACCCAATTCATCACAGTAGCAACATCGTGGTGATGAAGTAGCAAAGAAAACAATGTTATGGTTGGGGGTAACCACAACATGAGGAACTGTATTAACGGGTCATGGCACTAGGAATGTTGAGCACCACTGCTTTAAGGGGAAATCTGTTAGAAAACATAAAGATAAACATTAAATAGTAATAAAACGCCAACTAATCAAGATTTAAAAATCATATATGTGAGGGGGCACCCCAAAAAACTGGGGATATCAGTTTTTTGTGAGGGGGGTAGTGTATTTGGAGTTCATCCCATCAGGTCAGACTGCTAATCACGTTTTCTATTTAGTGGTTCTGCAAAGATTGCAAAACAGTGTGCAACACACTGGTTTGTGGCAGACAGGGACTGGTTTTGCCTCCAGGACAATGCACCCGCTCATGCAACCATCTCCTTGCACCAGTTTTGGGCCAAAAAAAAACAAACACAGCACGCCTCTCTTGCCCCATGCATTTTACACACCTGAACTCACTCTATGGGACTTCTTTTTGTTTCTGCAAATTAAGGGGGACATGAAAAGACAGAGATTTGAGGACGTAGAAGAGGTGAAGAAAAAAAACAAGAAACGAGGGAGGTGCTGTCAGTTATCCAAACAGATGAGTTTGAAAAATGTTTACAAGAATTAAATTGCAGATTTTATAAATGTAATGGAGAGCACTTTGAAGGTGATAACTTTTTTTTGTAAAAAAAAAAATTAAAATACTTAACTTTGAAAAAAATGTCTGGTTTTTTTTTTGGGGGGGGGAGGATACCCCCTCATATAGAATCATCAACATTGATGTGCCTACATAATAAGTAGAAGTCCCCAAAAAAGGCATATTGTTGGCACTGTGGGCTGGGCATTGTCGTTAATCCCAAAGTTAATGTTCAAACCCACAAAGTGTCAACAATCCTGTTTGAAGTTCCTACAAATCATCATTTACATGATGGCAGATGAGTGGGGAGGGCTGTTTTTAAGTCAAAAAATTAGTGCTACTAGGGTTTCCAGTTCATACACGGCCATCAAGTTGGTTCCCATTCATAAGTGAACCTTTAGGGTGGGGTGGAACCGTTCCTGTGGGTTTCCAAGACTGGAACTCTTAACAGGAGCAGAAAGCCTGGTCTTTCTCCCTCAGAGCTGCTGGTGGCTTTGAACTGCTGACCTTAGCAGCCCAACTCGTAACCACTATGTCACCAGGGTTCTTAGTTCATAAAATGCACAGGTTTAGTCCAAACAAAACATGTCTAAACACATCTCTGAGATCAGACGGTGTCTGCAGCCGAGTTTTCTCAGGAAAAACTTGTCGTCATCTCATTAGGATGCCTTCAAAGAGAGACCCCATCGGACAATGGTTTCCAAGGGGATGTGCTAGGTCAGTTAAGACCAGGCAGAGAGGGCAGCCATACATTTATGGTAACCGTCTTTCAGGAAAATCTTCATTGATTTTTGTGGGCCCACAGGATGATCATGGGGTCTTATTAGGGAGAAATTTTAAGAAACTTGAAAATAAGATAAAAAGAGAGAAATCTGAAAACAGTATTGATGAGAAAAAGCACAGAAAAATTGCATCCAGGAATGGATCCGTTTCCCATCACGATAATGTATGTATTCATTCTTCATGGGCAGCAAGAGTTGTCTGAAGACAATTTTGTGGAGAAGCTTTACCACATCCACCCTAAAGTCTGAAGTGTGCCCCTTTAGACTTCATTTTGTTTCAAGAAATAAAGACTTAAAGGGAACATCAAGTGCACCCCTTGAGGAAAGCAGAACTGCATTTGATGCAACATAAATGGAAGAGTCTAGCATCCTTCAGAAAAGTCACCTTGGCAAGGGTATAGACCCAGAAGGTACACATCGAGAAATAATAGCCTCGCATTTTTAGATCTCTGCTTAATAAATGTTTTGATGATGGAAAGAAGAATGGATACCTATCCTATGAAACGCTTCCAAAGGTTGGGGAGGGATAAAACTACTCCTTGATTCAGTCTATGAAACAAACATACCAAAAAAACAAGATAAAGACAACTTAAGAAAAGAAAGCAATATCCGTTTTAGATCGAGGCAAGAATCTTCAACAACATGAGAGCAAACAAAAGCCAGCACCGCAGTTAAGTCATTTATCACGATCAAGTAGTATTTATTCCAAAGGTGTGGACACAGTTCAACACTGGAAAATTAATCAATGCAATGCACCATATCAATAAAATGAAGGACAATAACTACACAACTATCTGTAGGGTGGAGAAAAAATGGATAAAATCCAATATTCTTTCTTGTTGACAATTGAAGTCGATGAGATGTGCCCAGTGTGATTCCGGACCCATATGCAAGGCAAGCAACCAAAATTGCACTTCATGGAGAAAGGCTAAGATTGTCTTCCTTGAAATTGGGACTAAAACCGTGTACCAGCTCTCTTCAAATCTCTCCAAAATTATATTGGGGGTACTACCCAGAGCGTTAGGACAAGAAGAAGAAATAAAAGATACCCAGATTGGAAGTAAATTTGTCTTTATATAGGAACTCCTGGAGAATCTTCACACAAAAAACCCTCGAGAGCTGTATGATAGGATTAACAAAGTTTCTAGGTCGAAGAGCAACAGGCAAAAATCAGTTGGTTTGCTAAACAGTGTATATAATAGAATCTAAGATAATTAAATTTAGGATTGAATTTAGGGATGTGAGGGATTTATATAACGAAAAGCATAAAAAACTGCTGAAAGAGATTAAATATGACTTACATAAATGGAAAGATATTCTGTGCTCATGAATTGGATGCCTTAATATTGTTAAGATGTCATTACTACTTAAAGTGGTTTAGAGATTAAAGGCAATCATACTCTAATTCCAACAGCATTCTCTAGAGAAATGAAAAAATAATTCTCAGCTTTATATGGAAAGGCAAGATGCCCTGAAGAGTGAAAGATGAGAACAAAGCAATCACACCTCCCCCTGTGAGGTCAGTAGTTTGAAACCACCAGTTGCTCTGCAGGAGAAAGATGGAGGTATTCACTGCTGGAAAGAGTTACACTCTTGAAAACTCACAGGGGAATTCTACCCTGTCTTATGGAGTTGCTTGAGTCAGCATTGACTCGATGGCAGTGAGCCTTTACTTGAGTAATTTCAAAGCATATAACGATAATAACCAAATCGCCTGCTACTGCACAACAACAGACATACAGACAAATGAAATAGAACTGAGGATCCAGGAAAAAGCCCACATATCGATGGCAATTTGATTTAAGACAAGGGTGTCAAGTCCATTCTGAGACAAGAAAGTGTCTTCAGTTAAGATGTTGGGAAAGTTGGAATCACACATGCAAAAAAAGTCAAGCAAGATTAATGCTTCTCACACTACATAAAAACAAAGTGGGTTAAGAACCTAAATATAAAAACTAAAACCATTAAAAAAATACTGAGAAAAAAAATCGGGGCAATGCTATCAAGTCCAGCTTTGAAGAATGGATTATATAATGTAATAACAAATAGCAAAAGATTAAATACATAAGTGGTTGCCATTGTTCGGTACCGTCAAGTCCGTTCTGTTCCACAGTGACCTATGTACAACACAATGAAATACTTCCCTGTCCTGTGCCGTCCCCACTACTGTCCTTATGTGTGAGCCCATTGTTGCAGCCACTTTGTCCATCCATCTTGTTAAAGGCCTTCCTCTTGTTCGCTGCCCCTCCACGGTATCAAACGTGATGTCCTTTCCCATGGATGTTCTTTTCCAAATGACATGAGATGAAGTGTGGCCATCCTTGCTCATAAAAATAAATACTTTTGTTTACCAAAAGACTGTTTAAAAGAGGAAGAAAAGATTTGGAGAATATCTTCAGAATCTATATATTCAGCAAGGACTGAACAACAAAAATATATGTATATGTATTTATATTTATATATGTCTTTGAAGGTATATATATTTTTGAAGGTATGTGTACATGTATACATACACACATACATATTCATATATACGGTGTGTTGGTGGTGTGGTCTGCGATCTACATGGTCAGTGGTCTAGAATCACCAGCAAGTCTCGGGAGAAGATTGGGCATTATTACTCTCATAAATAGTTACAGAAATCCACAATGGACAGCTATGACGAGTCAGTATTGACTCTATGGCTGTAAGTTTGGATTTGGATTTACATGTATACATCCTCAATAACTTAAGCAAAAGGCAAATAATCCAATTACACAGAGGGCAAAAAAATTGAAGAGACATTTCACCAAAGAGGACATTTAAATGGTCACCAGCATTACCAAAGTAACATCATTAGTCATTCATTAGACAGATGCAAAGCAAAGCCACAGTGAGATACGATTTCACTCCTATAAGTATAGCTAAGACACACAAAACAAATCAGAAAGTAACAAATGTTAGTGAGGAAGTGGGAACCTCAGAGCCCTTGTCCGTAGCGGATGGAACACAAAATGGCAGACATCATGAACAGTAGTGTGGCAGCTCCTCAAAAAGTGAAAGTAAGCTATTAAACTATGACCTAGCAATGCCACTCACCAGTCCATACCCCCAAAGACTTGAAAGCAGATATTCAGATACTTAAATACAGCTGTTCCCTGTGGAACTCATCACAATAGCCAAATGGTGAAAACAACCGAAATGCCTATCAGCAGATAAATGGATGAAGGAAATGTGGCTCCTACATACAATGGAATATTGTTAGACTAGTAAAAGAAATGAAGTTTTGTTTTCTTTTGTTTTTAAGAAAGGAAGCCTTGCTACATGCTATAATATGGATGAATCGTGAAGACATTGTGCTGAATAAAATACGCTAATTACAAAAAGACAAAGATACTATGACTTTATTTTAAAAAGCAGAGCCAACGGCATAGAGATCAGAATTCATTAACGTTTACCACAGATAGGAAGGAGGAGAAAAGGGGAAATTCATTGCTTACAAAGCACTGAGTTTTGGGTTATAGTGATGCAAAAATCCTCATGAAGGCAAGTATTGCATAATTAACGTAACTGTTGCCAATAATTTGATTGTATACCTATGAACTATTAAATAGGTCAGGGTTGTATGATAGATAGGCATACATTTTTTAAGAGTAGCTGCTGGGTCTGTTTATGTACAGCTGAACACCTCATGGGGGGGGGTGGTCTCTTGTTTGGGAGGTTTAAGGCCCTGTTTACATGGAATAGCTCAGTTAATTGGTAATGGGTCCAGATGAGTGTAAAACAGCACATAGCCATTACAAATGTCTCTTCTTAAATTTCTTCATCACTAGTTTTAATGGCTGGTGCATACATTTGAATAATATTTGCATTAATTGAATGTTCTTATCTTCAGATAGACTTATCCTATCACAGAGAGCAATGTACTTCAAATCAGCCTTGAAACGTCCTTTTTGATGATGAAGAACACCATTCTTCTTGGTTGTTTCATTGCCAGCATTGTAAACCACATGATTTTCTGATTCAAACGCTCTCTAAATGCCTAGCATAGCTATCTTTATACGTTCCATTTCATTTTTAAGAACTTCCAAGTTTCCTAGATTCATACTTCACACATTCCAAGTTCCAATTATTAATTAATGTCTGCAGCTATTGCTTCTCATTCTGAGTGATGCCCCAGCAGCACACGCAGTTTCCAAAGGCTTTGCTCACTAAGGTTTTATGCCGTTTGACTCATTCAGGTCATCTCTACTTTGAGAAGGCAGCTCTTCCACAGTCGTATTTTGAGTGCTTTCCAACCTGTGAGGTTCATCTTCAGGCACAATCTCTGACAATGTACTGCTTCTATTTATGCGGTTCTCAGTAACTCATGCTATAGGAATAAAAAAAAAGTTAACTGTACACAATTATTTTTAGTTGCTCTATTTATCATTGCCCCAAACTGGAAGCAACCAAAATGCCCTTTAGCAGGTGAATGGATAAAAAAATTAGAGTCCATCCAATCAAACACTACCTGCAATTTAAAAGAATGAACTATCGATACAAAGCTTGATGACTCTCAAAAGATAGTGTGCTGTATGACTCTATTTGTAAGATATTATTTTCAAAAAATTGGACTATCATGATGAAGGATTGATCGGTGATAGGCAGGACTTGACTCTAGGTGCTATCGAGTTGATTCCAACTCATAGAGCTAATAATATAGGACAGAAGAAGACTCTACCATAGAGTTTCTCAGGTGGCCATCTTTAAAGGAGCAGATGGCTGGCCAGGTCATTTGCTCCCTCAGAGGAACTGGTAGACCAGAGGAGAGGGGGATAAGAAATGACTGTAAAGGAATAGCACACTGGAGTATTTTATTTGTTTGTTACCTTTTAACTTTTTATTATGATTTGAGTGAAGATTTCCAGAGTAAATTCGTTTTACAGGCAACACACAGTACACATTTTGCTCTCTGACATTTTTATTTTGCAATACTACACTGTAACATCACTCTTCTTTGTTTACCTAGCCTTCTCCCCTCTGCATTCATGCCTTTTGAGCTTGATTCAAAGGCAAATGCTGTTCTTTTGATTCCATAAGTTGACGGTTCAAAGGAGTGAAATACCTCCCTGGTGTTGATGTACAACCTATAGACCTGTCTATTGTTTGGCTTGAAATTGAATCATGGGCAGCAAGTTTAGTTCCAACCCTGAAGAATGACAAGAGCCATAGACCCTGATGGTCCATTGATCTCTGTCATAATAGAATGCCTGGTCTTTTTTATTATTTGGAGTAGGGTGGGAATATTCTGTATCCTGATTGGGATGTTAATTATATGTGTTAAAATTCATAGAACTGTGAACAAAAGGAAATATATATATATATATATATACACACACACACATACATATACATACATACATACATACATATATACACATACATACATACATATATATATATATTATCTTCAGTCTTCAAAGCTCTGAGTGAAAGCTTTTGGGGTTAAAAACCTACATGTGAAACAAAAGGAGAATCAGTAGGAAGAACAATAAGACACTGACGGGATCTTGAGAATTCACCTGACTTTGTATTCCCATTCCTCCTGCCTGAACCCGACGCACTATTCAACCACCAGCTCCTAAAACTCCACAGATCCTTGCGATACTGATCGGAAATTTTTCTTATACATTAGAAAGAAAAAAAAGGTTTTCTGAAGGGATGTCTGCTACAAACGCAGAGATCCGCTTCTGGGAGCCCTAGATCAGAGGTTCTCAACCTGTTGAGTCACGACCCCTTTGGGGGTCGAACAACCCTTTCACAGGGGTCGCCTGACACCATCAGAAAACACTTCTTTCCGATGGTCTTAGGATCTGAGACACCGCTCCTCTATTCGTCTCCAGGTGGGTCTGCCCACGTGCAGATATGCCCACATACGAGTACCCAGCTTGAAGACTGTTACCCGTGCTATACCATGCTTCCAGACAAAATTTCATTGATTTGTCATTCAAAATAAATATCTCCAAATCTATAATTATATATTGTTTTGTGATTCATCACTATGCTTTAATTATGTTCAATTTGTAGCAATGAAAATACATTCCTGTATATCCGATATTTACATGATGATGCATAACAGTGGCAAAATTACAGTTATGAAGTAGCAATGAAAATAATGCTACAGTTGGCAGTCACCACCACATGAGGAGCTGTCTGAAAGGGTCACAGCGTTAGGAAGGTTGAGACCACTGCTCTAGATTCTATCATACAACTAAGCGTCAAAGGACTCAATGTGCTCATCATTGGTGAGACTGACGAGGTCGTTGTCAGCTGACATGCAGTGGGTTCTGATGCCGTCATCCCATGAACAACGTAAGAAAACATTGCCCAGCCCCGTGTCAGCTTCGCAGTCACCAGTACGCTTGACTCCGGTATTGCAGTCAACATGCATTTTGAGTGTTTTCCAACAAATGGGGCTCAGACTCGGCTGAGATCCACTGGTCGTTCATTAGCTAATTTTTGGAAGTAGATCAACGCGTCTGGAAGCTCAACTGAAACCTGTCCGCCATGATTGACTCTACTGGTATTTCAATACCAGAGGTTCGGTGTCCAGAGCCACAATCACACAAGCCACCACAGTATGAAAAACTGGCAAGTGGTAGATTGGTGTTTCCATCGGCTTCCAAACTAGCTGGATTGATATTAAATGGTCAGCTTCATCAAGACTTTGAGGAAGAGAAGAGAAAAGAAGTTCAGCTGTAATGCTGGGAGGCATGCGTTAAATGTACTGACGGCAACTGCACTAAAGGAGTTCGCTGGCATGAGGGCCTTGCCCCCCTCTTCAGGATCGCCTTTGTGAATTGTTAAAAAAATAAAAATAAAACCTCTGCTGAATTGTATGTTCTTACATAATGCAACGCTACAAGCAAGCCAGCCCTCACAGGTGTAAATGTTAACACTTTCTTGCGCTTGCACTCTGCTGTGTTGCAATTTTCTACATCTCAGCAAAATCTCATGTAACCACCTAGTGTTTTCACAAAATTACCGTGGTGGTACCGGGCCTAAGAGGAATATAAGAAATCTCTTTTCCCTTACGGCCCCCTAGACTCACTCCTGTGGTCGACAGCAGAAAGTAGCCATATTCACATTCTGTTCTTTCGTTTAAAGAGACTGCTTTGTATGGTGCAGAAATAAAATAATTGCAAATTTAAATTTTTTAATCTATTGACACAAGAGTGGCAAAGTAAATTGCACATTCTTTCATTTGGTTTATGGACTCACTCAGTAAATATTCACTATGCACCCACTAAGAGGAGCTTTGGTGGTGTCGTGGTTATGCCTTGGGCTGAGACCCACATGGTTGGCAGTTTGAAACCACCCAGCAGCTTTGTGAGAAAGACTGGACTTTCGACTCTTGTAAACAGTTTATAGTCTCAAAATCCACAGGGGGTCGCTATGAGTCAGCATGGTGAGTTTGTGTGATGCATCTACGATATTCTACTAGGTACAATGCCAGAGGTTCTCAGAAAAATCAGTCAAAGCCATAATCGTAAATAAAAAGGTAAAATTCAGTGTCATAAGTGTGCTCAAGACGTGACCATAGACTGGCAGCCCTCCCACTGGTTTAATTCATTCTACCTTGTCAATGGCAAACCTGTAAGACCCAAAGGGCTTCTCCTCTTCCTATCTCCCTGCCCAGTGCAGCCCAGCACAAGACCAGACGGAAACCATCTGTTCATTTAAAGCAGTGGTTCTCAACCGTCCTAATGCCACGACCCTTTAATACAGTTCCTCATGTGGTGGTGACCGCCAACCATAACATTATGTTCGTTGCTGCTTCATAAATTATAATTTTGCTACTCTTATGAATCGTCATGTAAATATCGGATGTGTAGAATGTGTTTTCATTGTAACAAATTGAGCATAATTAAAGCATAGTGATGAATCACAACAACAATATGTGATTATAGATTGTGAAGTATTTATTTCTAATGACAAATTAATGACATTCTGTCTTGAAGCATGGTGTAGCATGGGTAACCATCTTCACGCCAGTTACTCATAGATGGGGTATCTGCATGTAGACAGACCCGCCTGGAAATGGATAGAGGAGCGTTGTCTTAGATCCAAAGACCATCAGAAAAATGTGTTTTCCAATGGTCTTGGGCTACCCCTGTGGGACCCCAAGGGGTTGCGACCCACCGGTTGAGAACTGCTG
>NW_022105908.1:9027419-9045061 GCF_000313985.2 Echinops telfairi | reverse complement strand
AACCTAAATGGCCAATGACTATACAAAAACATACTTCAACTTCTCAAGACAAAAAAAATATGGAACAGAACTCAAAATCACAAAAGGGACCAGGATCATTGGTCCCATAGAGACTGGAAGAACCCCCAAGGCCATGACCGTTAGTTGCCACTCAATGTCTCAACCTGAACTCACCCCATGTTAGATCAACCACCTATGATCAAACTGTAGCTTTTTCCCAAGGACAAAATGCAGAAGGTTAGGAAAGGATGAACGTAAACAGAAAACACAGGGAGGAAGTGAGACAACTGATGGAACATTGAGGGGTTTGCAATGAATGAGTTGAAATAAAATGTATATGAATTGTTGAATGGAAACCAACTTGCTCTAAAAACCTTTGTACGAGTCACCATAAAAATGTTCAAAAGGGACAAAGAAAATGCACATATAACAAGATACATTTAAATCCACCCAGCAGGGAAGAATCTTTAAGCCTAACCATTATCAACCAAATGTGTGGCAAGAAGTGAAAAATAAAGCACAGCTGTGATGGTGTAGTAGGGTTACACGTTTGGCTGCTAACTAAAAGTTCAACAGTTCAAACCCAGGAGCATCTCTGTGGGGGAAAGAAGAGGCTTTCTGCTCCTGTAAAGATGTGCAGTGTCTAAAACTGGCATAGGCAGTTCTACTCTGTCTTCTAGGGTCACTATGGATCAGAATTAGTGAGTTTTGCTTGTTTGACCTTGGAGAGCCATGTGTCTACCCCACACTCCCAGAGAAACTCTCACACTGTGCCCAAGAAGACCTATGGAATAGTGTTTCTTGTAGGATTGCTGCTCGTTACACAAAAACATTAGCAATGCTCTCAACACCTATCAGTGCATATGTGGGCAAATTGTTTATCTAATCGGCAGTTAAAATGAGAGAAATATCTGTATTTGAAATCGCTAGATCGCAACAACATATTGCTGAAAGAAAAGCAGTACGTTCCATTATATATGATATGATGCCAAATCCTATCATTTGAAATACTGGTATAGCTTTTTAGTGGACAAAAAATTAGTCTATAGGGGAGGAAAAAGTATCAAACTGAGTGTCGAAACTTACGACAATGCTGCCTTTGAATAAGGAGAAAGCAAGCATTTGTGGAATTCCTTGATTTCGATAATTACATATCAGGTACACAATAGGAATCTCACGGTGTAGTCAAATTGCTGATGTCCCAGTCACAAATCCAGACTCCTCTATCCAGCAGCCATCACTACCTAGTGACTACCGTGTCTCCACGAAAGTAAGACATCCCCGAAAATAAGACCTACTTACCATTTTGCCTCTCGCTGAAATATAAGGCATCCCCCTGAAAAGAAGACCTCCCCGAAAATAAGGCCCCCCGAAGCTACCGTAACTCTGGTCTCTGGACCGTAGCGGCGGGCATCACCACGCAGCTCACTGTTGGCCACAGTGCAGCCGGAGCAGACAGGAAGTGCGAGGTCTCTTAATAAAACAATGAACAATAAAGGTGTACCGTATTCTTCTTCATGGAAAAATAAGACATCCCCTGAAAATAAGACCCAGCACATCTTTGGGAGCAAAAATTAATATAAGACACTGTCTTATTTTCAGGGAAACAGGGTAGAACTAAGACAATAAAGAGGAAGGTAAAATAGTGTAGCATACAGCTCATGTCTTGACGGTGGAGGAAGGAATGAGGAAGGCTTCATATGAGCACATGCAAAAGAATTCTTATAATGCAAGGCCTTCCTGATCTCTAAAAAATTAAATGAAACTCTATACCATGCTCTTGGTAGATATTCAATAAATGTAAATTCTCTGCATATTGCTTTCTTTATTTAGTACAAGATCTTCATTTTGGTAAGCTGATTCTAAAAATTATATGGAAGAATAAAGGGGGCGGGGGTACAATACACCTCTGAGAAGAAGAGTAAAGAACAATGTGCCTAACCAGATACCAAAAAATGACCGTGAAGGTGTAGTAATTAGAACACAGTGGTTCTCTTGCAGGAATAGACAAATTAGCCTGCACATTAGAAGTCTCTGAAATAGACACTGAAAATATATATCTATGACTAATGTGGAGGCTCAGGTCAAGGGAAACATGAAGAACTAGTCAGTAAATGGAGCGAGAAAACGTGACCATCCATATGCGGAAAATAAGTGAGTTTCAATTCCTAACTCACTCCAACTGTCCGTAAAAATGAATTATACTTGCATTTAGAATTTATATGAGAAAGACCAACTTAAGGACTTCTAGCTGGACATATAGGTAAATATATTTTTGAATGAAGTAAAAAATGATTTCTTCAGCAATTTTTGGAACAATATGTAAATTCTTGATAAAACTGACTATAAAAAATTTATGAATTTTTATTATCAATGGAAATTTTCAACAAAATTAAACAAAAATAGAATGGGAAAATAATATTTTAAATTATTATTAAAGTGTAAATTGTTTAAAGTGATATTAACGTATTATTATTAAAAATAATAACATGTAGAGCTAGTTGCAAAAGGATTCATATCAAGAATGTCTAAATTCTGCACATCAATAAGAAAAGAATCTAACCCATGGAAAAACGAGCAAACTATACAAACATGTCTTTCACAGAAGATGCAACACCCAAGAGCAAGAAAAATGGAAAATCTTCATTCTTCTTGGTGATCAGAGATGTGCAAATCAAAACCACAATAAAACACCACTTTCCAAACTTTCTGTGGACCTGGATTAAGAAGCTGCCATGTTTAGAAGAGACTGTATCATCCATTTCGTCCATGCATTTCTGGTGGAAGGATGAATAGACACACTCAATTTAGAAAACAGTTTGTCATTTCGTGTAAAATTGAATATTCACACCTCCTGTAACCCAACAACGCCACTCCAGGAGAAACTCTTCCACGTGTATCACGGAAAGCACAGGAGTGGTCATAGCAACGCAGTCCATCAAAACAGAACCCTGTAGCCATGCCCGCTGCTCATCAACAGAAGACTAGCTGAAAAACGAAGTGCTCATCAACAACAGCATCCCCTTTTGATATTATGTAGCTCTCAAAACCCTCTACGATTAACTACAGCTGCACAAAGCAATGAGGAAAGTGTCCTGAGCCAAGGATTATGGGTAAGTCCATTCTGAGGTCCAAAATCCAAAGGAAAATAATGGAGAATTTCTTTTGAAGGATGCCTGGCTTCCCCTAGTCACACAAATGCTGTGTGCTCATCCTTGCAAGAGACATAAATATTTATGGCGGGAGAATTGTTAAACAGCAAGTCCCTCCTGACATTCCTCAACCCAATACCATAAATGAAATTTTACGACAGCATCCAGAGCAAGATAAATTGGGATTTAAATGGGAGGGGATGGGGGCTTAGCTGCAGCCATTTTTATTTATGCAGGCATTCAGGCAGAGCTAAGAGATAATTCTATAGCCCGATGATAAAAGTTAACAGGGACATCGAGCTTCAGGATTTGGGAAGAAAATGGCTTCTAATCAGACTGTCTGCCGGAGCAGACTGCCAGAGATAAAACCAGACTGGCCATGCTATTAAAGATGGATAATCAGGAGTTTATTGGACAAATGAAACAGCAGTGATAAAGGAGGTAACCGTGTCGGCAGAAAAGAAGGTGCATAAATATTCTTGAAACAACAGAAAAGGCTATTATTAGATTTCAGGTTTCTAAACGCGATGGCATTCCTTTGCAAAGACCTGATCGCTCTTCTAAAGAACTTGGGAGAAACAGACAAGTGGGCACATTCTAAGCTACACTAAGCTGATGTCTAATTGCCCAAGTTCTTGGCAACAGACACCAGAATGGGAAAGGGAGGGAGAATCCCCTAATTTTGGATCAAGATTGTTAGCAGATAAAAGGGCAGAAAGATTACCAGGTTGAAAACCCACTTCTCAAGGGTCTTCAAAGGGCCAGCACTAAAAAATGCTACATCATTGTATTTCATTGACTTCGGTCAGTTATTTACAACTGACAATTACCTCTTCCAAGTTTGAATACAGAGCAGAGGATGGGTTCTGGAGCCAAAAACCATCAAACTTCCCTCTACCAAACTTCCAAACGACCATCAAACTTCCTTTTGTGGATAAACAGTTCATACCTTGATTTACTTCCCACCCCCTCCCCCGTACGCCATTTCTAACTGCTTGGATATGTCACAACAACAAACTACTACCTACTCCTCTTTTGGCATTTAGAATGAGCAATTGTGAAAATCATAGTATTATTCATTATATTAAACTCCATTAAATAATACTACAGGCCAGACAGTGTGCCTATCCCTGGGAACACAATGGTAGACACAAGTGACGTGTCATCACCTTGCTAAAGGCCTGCGTACTCACAGGTGAACAGCCTTTCACCTGAAAATCCTAATATGCTTATTTGATCACAAGTTGAAGCAAGAGTGGAGATGGGTAAGCAGAAACCGAGGGGCCTGATCATATTGCAGGAGTGGAAATAGGAACCAGGAAGTTAAGTTCAAAGTGAGTTCTGAAAGATGACAAGAAAGCAACCTTTTGAAAGTCTGTGTGTCAGTGTGTGGAGTAGGAAAGAGGATGCCTTTGGTCTCTTTCATTTTGAGGGGGAAAAAATCACTCCAGATTAAAGCTGGTCAAAGTCAATGTGGGAGGGCAATAGTCTATTACAATAAGAAAACGATGAGAGAAATCTGAGACATATTTTATCCCATTGGTGGCGAAAGTAATGAAAATCTTATTGGGCATTTGAGTCTAGAAGCCAGCACTTAGCACTGGTGGAAGTAACTAATTATTTGTCACCCTCTGAAATTAAGTGTTTACTAGACTGGAAACTCCATAAGGTCAAGGGCTTTTGACAGTGTGCTTGTTCATTTGTTTTCTGCTGCTACATCCCAATACCTGGAATGACACTTAACAACAACAGGTGCTCATTAAATATTTGTTGAGTAACTGAGTGGATGAATAAATGAAGGAGTGATTGAATTGAAGGCAAGTCTTCAAGGGATTCAGGACACACTGCCAAAGAACAGTATGAAAGGCACAAGGAGGTTATTGATAATGGGTTGATACGGGGTGGCAGCTTCTAACTGCACTGTATAAATGAAAGGAGAAAAAATTACTTAGACTGCTGAATTTGGGAGCGAATGTAGGAATTGAACTGCCTGTGACTTTGCTAAAATAACTGCATTCTCTTAAAGCTTAGGTAGTCAAATCCAAAGATGTGAGTTGTTGTATTCGATGCATTCACCATCTCCCCAAGTCCCTTATGGTAAAGTTGGAGCATTAATTTGGAACAAGTAGTACCCTGATCATCAAAATGCTTATTAACAGAGGAGGTTTAAGGTCACTCAAAGTCACCTCACTTGCCCCCCTCAGCACTGCTCAAGTTCCATAACAGTCGAGACAATTCCACTCCCTTCGCTGTTGATGCAGCCTCCCTTTGGTGGCAGACCTGAAACTTCTTACCATATCTGCTTTGAAAGAAAAACTCCTTTCCATCACTCCCTAATGCCATCCCAACTCCCAACACACACAGGCACACACACACACACTTCACTGACTCGATCCTCTGAAACAAGAGTATCATCCCAGTAATTTCTAAATGAGCCAGCCACAAAGTGAAACGTGGGTGTGGGGGAGACTTGCTCACACGGCAAGACTTAGTTCATTTACACAAGGGCTCCAGGTGTGGGGACTCTGTGAGGAATGGACAGCATTTCATATCAGATTGAACACATGAATATGAAGACATTTTACAGAAATTGGACGTTCAGGGAGCTAGCTCAAGCCCTTTGGAGTGATCCTCCTTGTTTGCTCAGTTATTTAAAAAAAATATACACTCCCGAGTGATTGACTCTAAGGGAAGTTGAGGCATCCACAACTTTCTGATGTAATATAGAGGAAATCATTGAAAGACCATATCAAAACGGACAGGGATTTATTATACCATGGGCTACTTACCTACCTACCTACCTACCTACCTTAAACCACACCACCAATCCAGCCCCCAAGCCACTTCTTTCACCTGTGTTGATAATGCATGTTAGAAAAGCTCTGTCTCGTAGTTTAGTATTTTAAAACAATATTTTAGCACCTGGTCTTTATAGGCTGATTCAACTTAAAATTGGCCACTGATGTCAACAGAGAATGGCAGAGCCCAAGTGGCAGCACTGAAACACCAGAAATAAATGGTCTTCATTACTTAAGAGAAGCTGGGCCAAAGAGTTTATCAGATTGCTCTGACCGTCAAGAGTCCTTTGCAATAGTGAGTTACTCCTGATGTCCCCACAAGAACAAACAGACAGCCCATCATTGTACCTAAACCGCATACGAAACAATCCAAACACAGACAGCCCGCTAAGGTCTTACTTAATTTGTACACAGAAAAAAATTCATCAATAGCCTTCCTTCAGCCATAAAAATAGAAGCATGGCCAGCTTTCCCCCAATGTCCAGACCCAAGCTCCTTACTTGACCCCACCTCCTTTGAATCAAAGGAAGCTCTAAGCTCTGTCTACAACATCACACTTAAGTGTCATGAATACTCTTTATTGTTTTTCCTAAAAGGGCCCGAAACAATTCAGGTGAGCTTGCACAGGTGAGAAGGAAATGCTGTGATTGAGTCCGAGAAAGCCCAGCCTTTCTCCTGGGAAGCAGCTGCTGGTTTCCAACTGTCAACCTTGAAGATCACAGCCCAGTGTACAGAGCCAGCACAGCCCCGGGGCCCCTTCCATCACGATTCTAGCACCTCATCAAGGAGACAAAATGAAAGTTGTCATTTGACCCAAATGCTTATTATTCATCTCATGGTAAATCAGGCTTATTCAGTAAGCTTTTTCCCCATTTCCTGCATGACTATTTGGAGGAAGTATCTTTGGCAAGGTGATGAACTCCCTACTTGATTCCCTTACAATCGAGGAAAGGGCGATACGGCAGAACTGACAAAGTGGAAACCATTTCTCTCTCTCTCTCTCTACCAAAATGATAAAATAAAATCATGACTACATCCCTGGGGGAAAACTAGAAACGAGTGACCTTATTAAATATCGGAGAGGTGCAAAGTCGAGTATTCCAATCACATCCTTAATTAATTTTCTAGTTTCACAGATGAAAAAGTCAGTGAGTCAGAGAGAGCAGCAGTGACTTATCAGAAACTTAATCAAGTGGTGACTCCTGCTGTAGCAGGACTTTTCATGTTGTCTCTTCATTAGATCAAATCAGTACTACAACGAGCAATTGATATCCAGTTATTGACCTGGTCAGTATTCTCTGCCCTCTGTTCCCAAGAGGAAATAAACACGCAAACACACTAGAAACAATTAGCTTTAACCAGATAGATAAAGCAATACACTTCCACTGGCCTACCTGAAAATCCTATCAACTTTCTGGCTCTCTGCTCCATGGACCACAAGAATGTAAGTGTTTCAGTAACTGGGGTAATGGGCTAAAGGTTGGGCCAATAACTGAATGCTGGGAGATGTGAGTCCACCATCAGCTCCATGGGAAAACAATGGGGCAATTAGCTTTCCTGAAGATTTTCAGCCTTGGAAACCCACAGGAGCAGTTCTACTCTGTCCTACAGGCTCCTAATGAGTCAGAATAGACTTGATAGCAGTGAGTTTTTGGAAGACCTAAAAAGTAAATACCTATTGATATAGTTCGTTGATTGTGCCATCCTGGCCGATAAACACATGTGGGGTTAACTGAAGGGTGGAGGGATAAATGGCTCGGTGAGCCTCATCTTTCAAGTTCTCGGGTCTCTTGCTTTGTGATGGTCGGACCAGGGTGAAGATACCTTAGCCAGTTCCTGCTTCAGCTGGCAAGGCTCACTTCCTACAAGACATCACTGAGGAGAAGCCACATGGACCTACCCCCGATGCAGCCCTGGGTGCTAGAGCAGCCGTGTAGAGACCTCTGCCAGTGCTGAGATGTTTACACATTCACTGATTCAGCTTTCCTCCTGCAGTCGGAGTCATAGTGTGTGTTTTGTGAGCTGGAGGAGGACTTTGTAGATTGATGTTGGACATATGGGTTAATGGGTTAATGTTGGACTTGTGGGCTTGGGCAGCACTAGGTTAGGGTGTTTTCTTGATGCACACTTACCCTTTACATAAAGCTCTCTCTTATACATGAATTTCTATGGATTTGTTTCTCTAAAGTACCCAGACTAACACACCTATGCTCATCAAAAAATGTTATTAAAAGAGTAAAGAGAAAAAGGCCAATAAAAAAGCCGTTTGTAAATGAATAACTGATAAAAAATCTAATCTCTAAAATACCTAGGAAGCTTCAATAACTCAACGGCAAAAAGACTAGGTATATAGCCAAAATATGAGCAACAGACATGAACAGATAACTCACCGAGAAAGCCAGTCGGAGAGCTAACAAAAGGAAAAGAAATGCTCACAGTCCGTAGCTGCTGGGTCATTCCTCACTCATCTTGACACCAAGTACAAAAGCATGCAGTGCTTCCCAGACCTGCGCCACGTCACCATTGTTGTTTCAATCCGTTGTTGCAACTACTGTGTAAATCCATCTATCTCCTTGACATTCATCCTTTCCCCCACTCCACTATCCTGTTTCACCAAGCATGATGTATTTTTGCAGGGGCCGGTCTCTTCAGCTAACATATCCAAAGTAAGACAGACTTACAAAGCTATTGGAGTTATAAGTAGCTATCGTTGGCGCCAGGAGCCATCAAGCCAGTTCCGACTCACAGGGACCCCGTGCACCACCTAACCAGACACTGCCTGACCCTGCACCCTGCTCACCATTGACATGTTGGAGCCCATTGCTGCAGTCGCGGGGTCAATTCATCTCATCAAAGGTTTCCTTTTCTTCTAGCTCTCCTCTTCGCCAATCAGGATACCCTTTTCCAGCAACTGGTTTCTCCTGACAACATAGCCAGGTCCAAATTACTTAAGATGAAGTCTCACTATCTTCCCTTCCAAGGAGTTTTCTGGGTGTTCTGCGTCCAAGACAGATTTGTTTTGCTTCTGGCACTCCACAGCGCTTTCAATATTCTTTGCCAGCACCATCATTCGTATGCATTGATTCTTCTTCGTTATTGCTTAGTCAATGTCTAATTTTCACATAACATGGATTTAAAAATGCCATGCCTTGAGTCAGGCACACCTTAATCCTCAGAGGGACACCCTGGATCGTCAACACTTTAAAGAGGTCTCGTGCAGCAGATTTGGTGAATGCAATACATCCTTTGATTTCTTTTTTTTTTTTCTTTTTTAACATTTTATTAGGGGCTCATACAACTCTTATCCCAATCCATACACACATCAATTGTGTAAAGCGCATTTGTACATCGTTTCTCAAAACATTTTCTCTCCACTTAAACCCCCGACATTAGGTCCTCGTTTTTCCCCTCCCTCCCCGCTCCCCCCTCCCGCATGAGCCCTTGACAGTTTATAAATGGGTATTTTGTCATATCTTGCCCTGTCCGACGTCTCCCTTCATCCACTTTTCGGTTGTCTGTCCCCCAGGGAGGAGGTCACACACAGTTCCATGTAATCGGTTCCCTCTTTCCTACCCATTCTCCCTTTACCCTCCCTGTTTTGCCACTCACACCACTGGTCCTATAGGGCTCATCCGTCCTGGATTCCCTGTATTTTCAGTTCCTATCTGTACCAGTGTACCTCCTCTGGTCTAGCCAGTCTTGCAAGATCGAATTCGAGTCATGGTAGTGGGAGCAGGGAGGAAACCTTTAGGAACTAGAGGAAAGTTGTATTTCTCATCATTGTTACATCGCACCCTGACTGGCTCATCTCCTCCCCAAGACCCCTCTGCAAGGGGATCTCCAGTGGCCTACTAATGGGCTTTGGGTCTCCACTCCGCCCTCCCCCCATCATTCACTATGGGGGGAGTATTTTGTTTTCTTGACTGATGACGCCATGAGCAGTGATCAAGCAAGTTGAAATCCTTGACCATTTCAATCTTTTCTCTCTGTCTATCATGATGTTATCTAGTGATCCAGTCGTGAAGATGTTGGTTTTCTTTACACTGACTTGCAATCCTTTCTGAAGGTTGTCGTTTTTGATCTTCATCAGCAAGTGGCTCATGTCCTCCTGGCTTTTGACAAGCAAGGTTGTGTCACCTGCTTAACGAACGTTGTTAATAAGCCTTCCTCCAACCCTGGTGCTGCGTTCTTCTTCAGACAGTCCGGCTTCTCATAGTATCTGCTCACATACAAATTCAATAACCATGATGAAGGGATACAACAGTAGTGGGATTAAAGTAATTTAACAACCAGTTTACTGTCATAATGACGGTTCAAAGTGTAAAAGAAGATATACTGAATAGTAGTTTATTATTTCATACACTTAATGCATAAATAAGAACAATAAAAGAGGCATACAAAGCTAGATTATAAGAAAGAGTTTTAAAATATTAATAAAATATATTCAATAATTCATGATAAAAGCACTAAAACTTTAAAGATATTTCCTTATAGCTTCTTAGTTGGCATTCTTACTTAAAATATTCTTTGCTTTCATCCGAGCATTGTGATTTATCCCTAGCCATCTTGTCCTGCAAGAGTAAGATCGCATTCCTTATGCTGTGTTTCATGTATTAGGAACAGTTATGTATCTTCTCTGAACATATTACGTTCATCTTTGAACATATGTGAGTAGCTGCACTTCCCTGCTAGAACCTCCAAGGTATAAAGCACATACCCTGGAGGCCTAGAAGCAGTAACATGATTAGTCACATGCACATCTATGTTCATTTAAACATTAATAATAAGAGCCAAAATATGGAAAACAAGGGAATTTTAAAAGATGAAATAATAAGTTGTGCTATATACACGTTGTGAAATACTATGCAGCCATGAAGAGTAATTAAGCATTCTCAAAATATTATCACAAGGGTGAATCTGGAAGGCATTATGGTAAATGAAATAAGTTATTCATGAAAGTATAAATATTGCATAGTCTGCCTTTCATAAAAAGATAAGAATAAGAGCACGCAGAGAAATCAATATTGTTTGACAGTTAACCAGGAAAGGGAGGGGCTGGGAAGCATCACTTTCTAGATAGTAAAGGTGTTGTTATTTTGTGTAAAGATGGGAAAGGTAATGCTCAATATGCCTGAAGTTTGTTAAACCAAGGCAGATTATTTCACTAAAAAGCAAACATGAATAAGGAACACTTTTTGCATGCATTATGCTGTGGGCTGCATGAGGTCAGCAGTTCAAAACCGCTAGCAGCTCTGTGGAAGAAAGACCGTGGCCACCCAAGATGTAACCATTGGTTTGTACTCATCTGGAACAAAAGGAAAAGAAAGAAATCCAAGACTCATAAAAGAAACCAGTCTACAGGATTTGATTATAGGACTCAAACAAACCACAGCCTCATCTCTCTTGAGACCAGAAGGTCTAGAGGTGCCCAGCTGCCATGAACAACTGTTCTGGGCAAGGACACAATAGATGGGCCCATGAAAAAAAAAAGGCCAGACTTACTGTGCTGATGGAGACGAGAGGATCCCTTGAGACTATTGCCCTTTAAATTTGCAGCTGAACTACTCTCAAGTGTTATCGTTCATCCAAACAATAGATTGTCTCATAAAACCAACATTATCATAGATGAATATTAAGTTACTTTTAAGTAATCTTTTATATAAGAACAAACAGTCCATATTTACCCTAAAATGAAAATTAAAAGGTATTATGGGAGATAGGCAAGGCAAGTCCATGGAAACAGTCCAGACAGAATTTAAATAATGATAATACTGACTCATTCTGAAGAACACAGCGAATGTCTCTGAACATTTTGTATACACACACACACACATACACACACACACACAAATCCCATGGCCATTAAGTCAATTCCAACTCGTAGCCTCTATATAGTACAGAGTAGAAAAACTCTGTAGAGTTTACAAGACTAACTGTTTATATATGTCGTTTAGTTCATCTTTCTCTCAATAAGAAGTTAGTGGGTTCAAACTGGTGACCTTTCAGTGAGCAGCATGCCACTAGGGTTTCTAACAATATGCATACCCTACATGTATCCTTCTGTTGAGTTGATAGCGACCCTATAGGACAGAAAAGAACTGCTCCATAGAGTATCTGAGATTGCAAATCTTTACCTGAGTAGAGAGCCTGATCATTCTCCCATGTGGTAGTTGGTAGGTTTGAACTGCTAACATTGCAACTAGCTACCCAATGTTTAACCCACTGTCCCACAAGGGCTTTAAAACAATATATACAGAAATTGTTACATGGAAACCTAATTGCTATGTAAATTTTAACCAAAATTACAACTTAAAAAAAACACCTGTCTGATCTTCTAATCATGCTACTCCAATACATTGGTGGTATCATGCTGATTGTATGTGAACAGCGTTAAGATAGAAGACACTAAGTACTTGGTAAGAAGGCCTGATGGCACAGTCATTAGCGAATGTACCCAACCATTTCACAAAAGCCAAGCATCTCAGCGCTGGCAGGGGTCTCCACACGGCTGCTCCAGCACCCGGAGCTGCATGGGGTAGGTCCATGTGGCTTCTCCTCAGGGACGTCTTGCAGGAAGTGAGCCTTGCAAGCTGACACAGGGAACTGGCTAAGGCAGCTGCACCCTGGTCTGATCATCAGAAAGCAAGAGACCCGAGAACTTGAAAGATGAGGCTCACCGAGTCATTTATCTCTCCGCCCTTCACTTAACCCCACATGTGTTTATCGGCCAGGTTGGCACAATAAACTAACTACCTCAGTCCATCCCTTGCCAATGGACATGGCTTCCATGAAGATGACAGCCATGGACTCCCTGTGGGGTAGTTCTACTCTGTCCTGTAGGGCCATGGTGAGTTGGAGTCAACTCATCCAAATGGGCTTGTTTGGCTTTTGTTATTATTTTAAATGGTTCAATAAGACATATATATTATATGAGAATGTAGGAACTTGGCAAACATGTTCAACTTTGGGGGGATCTTTGTGCTCTGAGGTTTGTCCCTAATAGTCTCTGCAAAGTAAATGCTTAATGCTGCTCTGTGAATATCATGTCATGAGCACAAAGGCACACTTTTTGGATTTTTAAGGCAATGAATATGATATTTGGATTTGCTTCTCCAACCCACTAGCTGAATGAATTGCAATACGGACAACTTTGAGTCACGTCTATATGAAAAGATCTCCCTACCTAATCTAAGCTGCCCCGCTACCTACTCTGACACTTATATCTCAGAGCTCACAATGGTTGCAGAAAATCGGGATGCTCAACGGAGCCCACATAGGAAAGAATATTGAAAGCTACTAAAACTTTTAAGCAAATGTATGCCCCCTTTGGCAAGTGAAAGGAACTTGAACAATACAGGAGAGATCCTTCCCACGAATAATTCCGGAGAGTGCAGGGGTGGGGTGGGGAGAACGTAAATCGGAGCACCTGACTGAGCAATGACCTGAGCCAAATCAATCACCTTATTTCATGATAACATCACTGGAAGCTCATTAAATGTACAAAATAACCCCATTCTTATTTGTTGAGAATCCCTTTTGCATAGGGTCTACACATTAGCATTAGATGACACAGTATATAAATAATGGATCTGCACAATTGTGCATAAACCTCTAACACCTCTCTCCATTGTTTGGTTGTCCAGTATCAAAGCTTTCCTTGAACTTGGAGAAAATTCAGCCATGATGCCAAGTAGTCGTATGCTTGACAGTTTCCTCACATCTTTATACCCATGTGTTCCTACAGTATCTCCACAATATTGTCCTCTACATAGTGGACACAGTGTACTTGGAAAACGCAAAGACCATACGCATGCGCAGTCCAAAAATGCACCTTATATCAAAGACAATTGAAATGGAAAAAAAGGGGTTGCCTACTCTCTAAGAGAGTGGATGGTCACGAGATCCAGAATGATACTGGGCTGTGTGAACAATGCAGGACCCACAGAGCTCTTTGGGGATGAAGGCAAAGCCATTTCTGTCCTCCAGGAATGTAGAAGGGCAGAAGAAAGGCAGCTGTAGCCAGATGGCTCATTGTTCCCTGGCATCTATATGAAAAGTTGACTTGTCCGGGGATCCCTACATCTCCCCCTTCCTTAAGAGTCGATGATCACAAAATCTGTCTCTGGTGTGCCCTAAGCCCTCCTGCATCTCCACACCATGCCCCACAGACCTAAAGAGCCAAGCCAACACACCTCAGCCTTGTACTTCTGCTGAGGGGCACACTCCCTCTCAAAAAGAAGGCTGGGTTCTTCAGAACCCGGGTGAATCTTCTTCCTTGGCTGTCCGTTATAGCAAGGTGCTCCTAACACCCATATCAGGCCCCAGTCACAATTGTCCAGTAGATCCTGCCATCCACCGTGAGTCAGCATTTCCTCTCACTGATGAAGAGGCAGAGGGGCATGGAAGTTACGTGACTCCTACGAGCCACATAGCCGGTGTGGAGGAGAAGCAATAGCTGGGATTTGAAGAGAAGTCTGACACCAAACTCGGGGCCCCTAAAAGCTAAATCGCCCTCTCATCACGCTGCCAGGTACCAGGAGAGCGAAAGGCAAGTCCCCATGGAAGCAGCGGTGCCTTTATGCCCCCCCATCAAGTCTGACGGCCCCCGTGCACTGTGGCGTTCTCCTGATTACACAGGGCAATGGCAACGCCCAGTACACCACAGACTTGGAACAGCCCAGCCAGAAATAAATCAAGTCTCCTCTAAGTGTCCTGCCATGAGGGGAACGTGACAGGCATCATGCATCACCTGAAGCCAAATGCAATTTGTTCCCATTTATAACACAAACATGTCTCAGGTGTCGCAGCAAAGGGGGGTTATTTAGCATTCTCTGAGCTCACCTGAAAGCTGGCAAGGCACGGAGGTACAGACCACTTACGATATATACTTACGGCTACAGAGAAAAAAAATCTGTTTATGTATATGGTAGGCCTAGGGAGTTTTTGAACATTTGTACCATGCCAGACAGTAGCATGTACAGTTGGGCAAGAGGAAGACCCGAGTTGAGGTGACCACCCACAACTCCTAAGGCTGCCAGCATGGACCTGTGCTGCTGAGGATGGACATACAAACTGGCAAGCATGGCTCCACAAAGGAGAGCAGGTATAGAGAGCCCACCGCTCAGCAACGGACTTCAAGCACCACATGATCATGGGCATGGCCTGAATTGAATCTACACCTCCACCACCCATTTGCCCGATGACTCTGTCCAAGTCCCGAGCCTCTATTTCAATTTCCTGCCAATTAAAAGGTCAGGGCACGATGGGGGGAGTGCGGAGTAGAGACCCAAAGCCCATTTGTAGGCCATGGAGATCCCCTTGCAGAGAGGTCTCGGGAAGGAGACGAGCCAGACAGGCTGCGATGTAGCAACGATGAAAAATACAACTTTCCTCTAGTTCCTAAATGTTTCCTCCCCGCTCCCACTACCATGACTCGAATTCGATCTTGCAAGACTGGCTAGACCAGAGGAGGTACACTGGTACAGATAGGAACTGGAAACGCAGGGAATCCAGGGGGGATGATCCCTTCAGGACCAGTGGTGTGAGTGGGGATACTGGGAGGGTGCAGGGAGGGTGGGTTAAAAAGAGGGAACCGATGACAAGGATCTACATGTGACCTCCTCCCTGGGGGACAGAGGACAGAAAAGTGGGTGAAGAGAGATGTCAGAAGGGCAGGATATGACAAAATAATAATTTATAAATTATCGAGGGCTCATGAGGGAGGGGGCAAGGGGAGGGAGGGGGGAAAATGAGGAGCTGATGCCGGGGGCTTAAGTGGAGCGCGAATGTTTTAAGAATGATGAGGACAATGAATGCACAAATGTGCTTTACACAATTGATGTATGTATGGATTGTGCTAAGAGTTGTATGAGCCCCTAATAAAACGACTAAAAAAAAAGGAATTACATTTTAACCTTTAGCATCACTTTCTAATTCACTCAACATGGTAGCAAGGCCATCACATCCCTGGTCTGTGATCAGAGGGTATTCACCAGATGCCTAATCCACATGCATTTCCCTTTTACTTTTTTTTAATGATTAAAGGATTTATTAAACAGCTAGATCTAGAGTAGGCAAAAATAAATAATAAAAGGAGGTCAGGGCATGGCCCTGTTTGATACTAGCCCCCATGAAGAGGTTATTGAAGATAGGGGTGCTACACCAGAATGTGATGAAGAAATTAGATGGTGCTCAGCTATCAGAAAGAATAGTGTCAGGGGTCTTAAAGAGTTACCTTCCAACAAGCAGCCTCCTAAGTGAGCTAGCAACTAAGTCCACATGGAGGAAGCACACCAGCCTGTGTGATCCAAGGATTGTAAGTAATATAATCCAAATCTGAAGGAAGGACTGGTATCAGAGCTTAAATTGGGAACTCCTAATTTGCAGAAGGCTATGGATGGCAGTGGAAGCACAGAATCCATTTGCAAGATCTACATAGATAGATTAAGCCTCCGGCGATTTCCCTCTGAACATAGGAGAGGGATGTGCACAGCCTGGTTATCAGATAGAAAGGATTGTAGAGACGATTATAGTAGATTAAAATGGAACAGGTGATTTGAATGGTTCAACTGTAACATCTGATTTGATCCTTTTTTTTGTGACACATCTAAAAGTTCTGGCAGTTTAAAAAAAAAATAAAGTAAAGGGTAAATACATGTGGATGGAGCCTCTGGTGTAAATCCCCTCTGAACACAGACCAGGGGAGTAAGCAGTCTTGCAATCACACAGAATAGAATGGAAAGTGGATTGTGACAGATATACTTCGGTAAAAATTGAATACCTTATCGTTTAATCTCCCTTTTGACCCATTTGAAAGTTGTTCTAGTTTCTAACGTTTTTTGTTTCCTTTCAAACTGGAATTTTTCTGTTTTATTTTGTTATTGTTGTTAACTCTTTTGACTCTTTGTTTTGTATTTTTGTATGTTTGGGGTCTATGAACTCCAGGATGGGTGGATCTAGAGAGACAGTAACTGGATTAAAGGTTTTGTGGGGGGTACAGCAAGGAGTTTGGGGGGAATGGTGAGCTAATAACAAAGAGTACAAGGAAAATATTCTAATATCGATTGTGATTATTAAACACTTTTTGACATGAGTGAACTATTGAATTGTATGAATTTTGGATTATGTCGCAATTAAATGTTTTCTATTTAAAAAATAAACATATACAAACAGGTCATATCTGTGTATCAGAGAAAGTAATAGGTCATGTCCAGTGGTTCCATTTCCATCACTTATGAAGTCTGAGACACAAACTAATGGAAGGCATGATGGAGTAAAATCTGAACAAAAAATTCCAAAGGTATGCTCCAGAAGACAAAGTAAAGCATTATAAAGAACTGTACCAAGATCGATAGTTGGAAAACCGAAAAAAGAAGATCACACTGAAAGGACTATAAAAAAAATATCTAAGCCTACAGTTACAATACTGAAGGATTCTGCGTGATTTAAAGTCAGGAAAAGTGTGGGTCAGGCTTGTACCCTCTTATCATACTTATGCCATCTGAATGCTGTGAAGACAATCCGAGAAGCTGGATTATATGAAGAAGAACATGGCATCAGAATTTAAGGAAACTTTATCAACAACCTTAAAGCCTTGATTATAGATTACAATCCTGTGTAAAGAAAACCAAAATAATACGACCCAGCAATTCCCCTACTGGGCATCTACCCAGAAGAGGCAAGAAACAAACCA
>NW_022105908.1:9000103-9024512 GCF_000313985.2 Echinops telfairi | reverse complement strand
AAAGAAAAAAAAAAGAAAACCAAAATATTCACACTTATACCGGTAGACAACATCATGGTAAATGAAGAAACGATGAAAATTCTCATTTTTCTTGGATCCATAACCAATGCCCATGGAAGCAGCAGTCAAGAAATCAAAGGATATATTGCAAAGAGCCTCTTTAAAGTGCTAAAAGAGCAAAGATTGCATTTTGAGTAATAAAATTGGCCTGACCCAAGCCATGTTGTTTTTAATCACGTGACATGCTTGTGAAAGCTGGAGAATAAATAGACACAAGAATGGATGCATTTGGATTACACTATTGTCAAAAAACACTGAAAGCACTATGAATTGCCAAAAGAACAAACCAATCTGGCTTGGAAGAATTACAGCCAGAATATTCCTTAAAAGCGAGGTGGTGAGATCTCGTGTCCCATATGGTGGACATAGTGTCAGGAGAGAACCTGATGCTCCCTAGGGAAGAGAGTCGGTGAAAACCAGGAAGACCCTCAACAAGAGCGCATAACAACAGCGCTCCAGTCATGCCAACCAACAGCGTAAGTCCCTGCTACAAAAGGGCTCAAGGAAGCAGCTCTCTGCTTCTGCTGAGACAGGAGACAGGTTGGGGACAGTTACAGACAACTCCAGGGCCCTTTTCAAAATCAACTACTCCATTCACCACAATCTTTCTTCTTGTCATACTCTAGTGGTCTGTCTGTTGCTACGATGTTGCTATGATGGAAGCATAATGGATTAGGTGTTGGGCTGCTCACCTCAGGGTAGAAGTTTGAAACCACCAGAAGTTTGAAGAAGAAGGATGAGGTTTTCTACATCCATAAAGAGTTGTAGTCTCAAAATCCACAGGGGCGGTTCTACCCTGAGCGATAGGTTACTATGAGTCAGAATTCATTTGATAACCGTGTTTTAGATTTTTTTAGAGTTTGACAATGCTAAAAGCCATGCTGCCAGTATTTCAGATACCAGGTGTGGCATCCCTGGTAGATAGATTTCAACCGAGCATCCAGACCAAGACAGACTGGGAAGAGAGGCCTGATGCTCTAAATCCCAAACTCTGCCCATCTAAATCCTATGAATCACAACACAACATTCTCTAGAAGATGGATTCAAACATCATGAAGATAATGATCCTTTTCAGAGCAGTTGATAGTAGTAGTCAGGCACCATCTCGTTCTTCTGGTCTCAGGGCTGTGGAGTCAGTGTTTGTGTGGTCCATTAGTTCATTGGGCAATTGTTTCCATATGTCCTTCAATATCCATCGTTCTTTTTCCCGCTGAACAGGGAAAGAATAATAGCTGATTGTTCAAAAGCTTTCACGATTCCAGTAGCTACTCACCAAATTAGGAGATAGCAAATTGTCTTTGTGCACGATGTTATGCCAATGGAGTTTGGTGCCCCACTAAGACTATTGTCTTGATTTCTCCGCCCCAAACTATTTCATTGACCAAGGTGTTTGGTTTTGTCTAAGAAGTTTTCATAACTTTGCTCCCTGTATGCTTCACCACATTCATAGACATATTTGCAACAAAAGTATATGTTGGTGGGTGTGGCGGTCACATAATCTGTTGTCAATTTAAGAGATACTTAAGAGTGAAGGGGTGGAGTTTAGCCTGTCAATCAGGTAGCAGCTTGATGACCTCATTTGGAGGCACTAAGGAGATAAATAGCTCGCTGGAGGCAGGATACAGGCAGACTCCCTGGGAGACATTTCTGTTGACAAAATACAGGGAGCTATCCTAGAGCTCTGAAGCCAGAGGAGCCACATAGAGACTCCTGGCAGCACTGAGATGCTCATACCACCACTGGATCCACAAGATCTTCCACCTACCGGCCTGTGATCTTCCTGCAGTCCGTGTGATTGCATGTGTTTTGTGACTTTGAAGAGGACTTTATAGATTTGTATCAGACATATGGGCTAAGATCGGACATATGGACTTGATCTGGACTGGGCTTGGATGTTTTCTCAATATTCAACTGCTCGTCTATGAAACTCTTTCTTATACATACATGAGTGTCTATGAATTTATTTCTCTAGTCTATCCAGACTAACACAGTGGGTGTACTTCCACTCTCCCTCCCATATCTGTTTAGTGTGCATGTCGCTCCAAGCATCTATTCAGAGATCACCATTATTGCAGGATTGTATATATATAATATATATATATAATGTAGTTATAACTACATATTATATAGTTATAACTATATATGTTATATATTCATATATATAACAGTATTTACTTATGTTGCCTTTAATCTTGCAAACTTCCCAGGGTTTCCCCATGCCTTCATCATTCTTTCGTAACTTCCCTTTTACTATATATTGCTTTTGCCTGCATTGGTGTTAACACTTGTCTACCCTCTAGCCTCTAGTGAGGAGGACTTGAAGCATTTGATGATGAAGATCAAGGATTACAGCCTTCAGTATGGATTACAACTCAGTGTAAAGAATACTAAATTCCTCACAACTGGATCAATTGGTAACATGATAGAGAAAAGATTGAAGTTGTCAAGGATTTTGTCTTGCTTAGATCCACAATCAATGTTCATAGAAACAGCAGTTAAGAGATCAAGCAATTTGTTGCATTGATAAATCTGTTTTCAAGACCTCTTTAGAGTGTTGAAAAGCAGGGAGGTTGCTTTGAGAACTGAGGCATGCCTCACCCAAGCCATGGTATTTTCAATTGCCTTGCACACATGTGAAAGTTGAGCATTAAGCAAGGAAGAGCAAAAAGAATCCATGTGCTTGAACTGTGTTGCTGGAGAAGAATACTGAGAGAATCAGGGACTTCCAAAAGGACAAACAAATCTGTCTTCAAAGAAGTAGACAGCCCAATGATCCTTAGGGGCAAGATGGCAAGACTTCATCCTACATAGTTTGGACATGACGTCAGAAGAGACTAGTCCCTGCAGAAAGGCATCATGCTTGGTAAAGTAGAGGGGCATCAAAATATAGGATGGTCTTCAGGGAGATGGATTGAACTAGTGGCTGAAACAATGGGCTCAGGCACAGGAACCATTGTGAGGGTGGTACAGGAGCAGGCAGTGTTGCGTTCTGTTGTGCAGTGTCGCTATGGGTTTGAACAACAATAGTACCTAACAATATTTTACCTCCCCCCTTTCTCTCCCACTCCTGAAAATCAGATAATTTTTTTCACTGAAAACCTTCTCTTGCCATTTATAATACTGTCCTCATCCTTCCTCTCCTACTCCTGAAAATCATCAGATGATTTTTTTTCATTGAAAACCTTTTCTTGCCGTTTATAATACTGTCCTCATCCTTCCTCTCCTACTCCTGAAAATCATCAGATGATTTTTTTTCATTGAAAGCCTTTTCTTGCCGTTTATAGTCCTGGCCTCATCCTTCCTCCCCCACTCCTGAAAATCATCAGATAATTTTTCTAATTGAAAACCTTTTCTTGCCATTTATAATGCTGGCCTCATACAATATATGTTCGTTTGTGACTAATTTCACTCAGCAAAATGTCCTCCATATTTATCCATGCTATGAGGTGTTTTTCAGATTCATTTTTATTCTTGAACATGGGTACACATATATCTGTTCATATGATGGCTGATGTCTCTCTAGGACATATACTAATAGAGGCTTCTAAATCACATAGTACTTCCATTCCTACCTTTTTGAGGAAGTGTCAAACTGCCTTCCAAATAGTTGCATCTTTTTTTAATATTCCCACGAGCAATGTATGGGAACCTCGCCAGCATTTGTTGTTTTCTGGTTTGGTTTCATTTTGAGCTTTCCCATTAACGCAAAGGGTGGAGTGATAGCTCATTATTGTTTTGATTTGCATCTTCCCAATGCCTAATGTTTGCATGTAGTGCCTCATATATTCCTTGCTTGCCAAAATGTCTTCTTTAGTATAGTGTTTTTTTATAGCCTCTTCCCATTTAAAAAATTGGATCATTAGTCTTTTTGTTGTTGAAGTGTTGACGTTTTCTGTAAACTTCAGAGATTAGTCCCATGTCTAAGAGGTTATGGTCAAATATTTCCTCCAGTCATTTTACTCTTCTGGTGAACTCTTTGGGGCCACAAAGAGGATAATCTCTCTTCAGAGTATCTAGTCAGGTTGAACAGCATGACTCTCAGCAGACATTACTGTAAACTTGACTATGGTGGATTGAACCATGCATGGTACAGTATGCTACTTGATCAGTTGACTTCCTTTTGGACACATCCTAAATTTGATCTAGGTTTCAATATGTCTCACTTGGTCCACGACAGAAATTTCTTCTCTGGTTTTTCAAACATTGCTGGTGGTCTTTTATTTCTACTATTCATTTTAATTTTTATCATTATTTTTGTCATTTTCTTCTTTCTGTTTCATGTTGTCTTTGTTTTTTGGTGTGTTTATTGTGTCTTTAGGTTTCCCAGATTATGAAGCACAGAAGGAATGGATGCAAGAGACAATAACTGATGCAATGGTTTATCGGGTGTGATCGGGTTTTTTTGTAAAAACTTGGGGCCCATAAGAAGATATGGACAAAGTCTAGGCTGTCAATTAGGTCACACCCTGATGGTACCACCTGGTGGGTGTGGTCTCCTTATAAGGAGTATCCTAGGAACTTTTCTCTCTCTCTCTCTCTCTCTCTCTCTCTCTCTCTCTCTCTGCCTTCACTTGCCTGCTTATGAGCCATGCTGAGGCCGGCACCAGCCCTGTGATGCTTCCACCTCCATTTGATCCACAAGACTTTTCATCCACCGGCCTGTGATCTTCCTGCATTCTGCATCATTGCTTGTGGCTGCATGAGTCTGAGCAGGGATTTATGAACTGGTATTGAACTTAGTGACCAGTATCAGACTTATGGACTTGATCTGGACTAGGCTGGGATGTTTTTCTGATTTATAACTACTTTTGATATAAAGCTCTCTCTTACACTTATATAAGTGTCACAGAATTGGTTTCTCTAGTCAACCTGGCCTAACACATCAGGGATGGGGGGTAGGGAGGGTTAGGGGAATTGGGGAGAAAATAATGAATGTGGGAAGGGGGAAGGAGCACTAGAACTGATTGTGATGATGTATATACAACTCTTTTTAAAAGGGACTCAATTATGGAAGTGTATGATACATGAATTTCATACCAAGAAAACTACTTTTTAAAAAAGGGGAAAACTGAGTTTTGTTAACAGTGATGAAAATTTGGGGGAATTGATAAGGGTCGCACAACACGTTGAGCATAATCCATATCACTGATGTGTAAAATGTATTCAAATGACAAAAGTTTTGTTACATATGTATTTACCCCAATAAAACAAAAATTAAAGAAAATAAAATATAAAGAATGATGTTAAATATGTACTGGGGATTGCATTATATTTTTTAATTGTTTGGGGTAGAATTGATATTTTTACAACGTTAAGTCTTTCTATCCATGAAAATGGTATATTCTTCCAATTGGTAGGTCTCTTTTGGTTTCTTGTAGTAGGGCTTTGTAGTTTTCTTTGTATAAGTCTTTGTTTCTCTAGTTACCTTTCTTCTTAAGTCTTTCAATTTGGGGATGACTATTGTAAATGTTATTGTTTCCTGATTTCCTTTTTCGGAGTTTATTTCTTAGTACAGAGAAATCCAACTGAATTTTACACTGATCTTGTACCCTGCCACATGTTGAATCTTTCAATTAGGTCCTACAATTTTTTGTGTGTGTGTATGTGATTCTTTGAATTCTCTATCTACAGTATATCATCAACGTAAGGCTGCCATTAGCTAGAACTGACTCCACGGCACGTAACAAAAACATTTGTTACTGAAGTATGATATATTTTCCCATGGACTTTTTTTTAACATTTTATTAGTGGGTCTTACAGATATTATTACAATTTATAATTCCATTAGCTCAAGCATAATTATATGATCGTTTTCATCATTATTTTCAATACATTTTCTTTCTTCTTGAACTCTTTGATATCAGATCCCCTTTACCCTCTCCCTCCCCACCCTACCACCGCCATGACCCCTACATATATTGCCATATCTTACACCATCCAATGTATGCATTCACCTACAATTCTGTTGTGTGTTCCCCTCAAGGAAGTTATTCATTCATCATTGCTATCAATTCCCCCTCCCCCCCATACCCATGCCAATTGTAATATAGCTCAGAGGAATTTCTGAGAGGAAAATGAACATGATAGTGGGTCAGGAGGAAAGAAAAAAGAAATATAGGAAAGAACTAAGAAGTAACAATTATATGTATAGGTTTAAATACATAAATATACATATATTTATATATGTAAATAGTACATCTATAAAAATTGGCATCTTTGTATACATACACAGTAAGGAAGCAGATGGCTATTGGGTATCTACTTAAATCTTACCTCAGTACAAGAACGATTTGTTCTAATATTGTGGCAAGGTATGATACTCACCTCTGGGACACAATTGCTGAAGACAAAGCAGTGCATAAGCTAAAGTGGTGAAGAAAGTTGATGTTGCCTAGCTATTAAAAGATATAGCACCTGAAATCTTAAAAGCTTAAAGGTAAACAACTGGCCATCTAGCAGGGAAACAATAAATCCCATATGGAAGAAGTACACCAGCCTGTGTGATCATGAGGTGTTGATGAGAACAGGTATCAGAGGTTCAAAAACAAGTAACCAAATTGATGTGAAAGAGCATGGACCAAGTGGAAACCCAAAACCCACCTTTAAGATAATTGGACCATCCCTCACAAAAGGGCCACACGGAAGGGCTAATATATCCAGAGTGCAGTACAGGGCTGATGAAGCACATAACTATCCTCTGGATCTTTAATACACATACACATACATACTATTATGGCCTCAGTTTTACCTCACTACGTTTGCTAGACCCGCGTATATTCTCTTATACAACCCAGTTCTTTTGATGCACAAAATCCAAGATAGATAAACTCCTCGAAAACAGTAATGGGGGTAACAATTCCCATGGACATTTTTAAGCCCCTTCATACTCCCAAACTAAGTCAGTGAAAATTGTGTGGAGCTCACAACAGTCTGACCCACGACTAACTAATCAAGGAATGATGCAGAGCCAGGCACTGTGTCATTCCTCATGCATGGGGTCACCATGAGTTGGGTCCTACTCAACAGTGGCTAGCATTAACAATTAAAAATTAGCAATTAGATGTGCTCCACATGCCATCTTCTAAATTTAATATTCAATTTGAATATTACATTTTCATCAGAAATACTTGATCTGATTTCAGAGATCATAAAATTTACTGTTAGAAAAGTAGATTTATATCATCAAGTAAGAACAGACATAGTTTAAAGCTCTCTAATCATTTTATTGAGTATCAATTTTTAAACGTAGATGAATTAAACTATGTTTAACTATTCAGACCCCCAATTGCACTCCTTCATTTCAAGTATCCCACGGGTGACAGATGGCTCCTATGTCGGACAACACAGTCAGCCAATGCAGGTCTCTGTCCATGCTGTCACTATGCAAATAAACAAGTCAGGTGTAGGGCAGACAACCAGGGCAGTGCTGAGGCTCTTCTATCTCAATACTTCCTTGAGGAACGATCCTTCAAGGCCACTGTATTCTACTGTAGTGCCTGAGTGGTTTGATTAGTTAACACATTTGGCAGATTGAAGGTTCAACTCCACCTTGGAAGGCATAGTGAGGTACTTCTGAAAGAGGAAGCATCCACAATCCTAGGGAGCATCATTTTACTGTGAAATACGTAAGGTCCCTAGGAGCCAGGTAAACTCCAAGACAACTATTTTTATTTGTTTCTTGTTGTTTTTTTATATAGTCCACCATAGGACAGAAGGTAACACAAGCTCCTTTAAGAACTATAAGACTTTTTTTTCAATCAAAACCTACATTTTAATGATCAGAAACAACTAAAAATGCAAAAGCAACAGAAGGCAGATTAGATAACGGGCATCTCATAAAAAAGAAATACTTACGTTCATCAAAAAACATCATTTAAAGAGTGAAAAGAGAAGCTACAGACTGAAAATACATATTTGGGAACAACATATCTGACCAAGTTCTAATTTCAGAAGTATATAGAAAATTTAAACAACTCATCAACAAAAAGACAAATAATCCAGTTCTTAAATGAACAAAAAGACATGAACAGAATATTTAAGTGGCCAACAAACACATGAAAAAATGTTCATGGTCATTAGCTATTCAATAGATGCAAAGCAAAATTAAGAAAGGATAGCCGTTGAGGCTGCTTATGTGCAAACCAACACCTCGTGGAATTTAGTTTGGAGGTTTAGGGTTATGAGTTTATGAAACATCCCAGTTAATTGGCTTAATAATGTGTTCAGTGATTTTTCCACTTGCTAGTTTGTTACACTGTGTATGGAGTCTTAAAAGCTCCCAAGTATCCACCAGCTTGGTTTCTATTTACCTAAAGCAAAGGAGGCCAAGGGAAGTCAGGTATAGGAGAAGGATGTGGAAACGTGTAGCTCATTGCCTCCAGGATCAGCTACTTCCTTTGCCAGAAGAGCAGAAGAGTTTGGATGGTGCCTGGTTATCGTACTTCACTTTGTATTCAAAGATTCCATAGAATAATCTGATTGAAGGGGATCAATGCAGAATTTCAAATTACCATCAGCTTTTTGAATTAAACTTTGACTTAGACTTTGTGTAGCCATGGAGTGAACCTATTTCCCTGAGATAAACTAACTCTTAAACCGAAAAGAACCCAGAAACCTTCTTAGAACCAAATAATAGGTGTTTCATTGGTAATAAAAGTCTGTTTAGACAGGGAGGGTAAAGGGAGAGTGGGTAGGAAAGAGGGAACCGATTACATGGAACTGTGTGTGACCTCCTCCCTGGGGGACAGACAACCGAAAAGTGGATGAAGGGAGACGTCGGACAGGGCAAGATATGACAAAATACCCATTTATAAACTATCAAGGGCTCATGCAGGAGGGGGGAGCAGGGAGGGAGGGGAAAAATGAGGACCTAATGTCGGGGGTTTAAATGAAGAGAAAATGTTTTGAGAAACGATGTACAAATGCGCTTTACACAATTGATGTGTGTATGGATTGGGATAACAGTTGTATGAGCCCCTAATAAAATGTTTAAAAAAAAAAAAGTCTGTTTTGAGCAGTATGCTCTTAAGAACGAGCCAGATGGGGTCAAATTGACAAGAGAAGCTCGAAAGACAAGACAAGAACCATCAGTGTCGGTGCGTTGGTGTCAGTGAAGGAGACAAATGAGAAAAGGAGGGGAGATGATCGCACAACTGGAAGATGCGGTCAATGTCTCGGAGAGGGAGAAACTGTTGGATCGATGTCCACATGCACTATATTGTCTCAAGAACAATGGAAAATCACATGAAAAATGGGAGAGATACCATCTCATCTTGCACTGTAAAATGGGCACTGACTTTTTCAAAAGAATGAAAGAAAGGAATACTGGCAAGGATGTGGGAGATTGGAACCCCTTTCCACTGCTTGTAGAATTTCAAACTGTTACAGGCGCTGTGAAAAATGGGACAGTGCTGCCTCGAAAAGCTAGAAATAGAAATATCTGATCAGCACTGGAGTTCTAATAGCAGTTACACAAATAGACATGTGAGCATCTTTATTCATTCCAGCACTTTTCACAAGAGCTAAAACGGGAACAATCTCAGTGCTCATCAACAGATGAAGGAGTAAACAACATGTGGTACGTGCATACAATGGAATACTATGCAGCTATAAAGAAAAACATGATAACTAACATGGATACATATTGTAACCCAGATGAATCTGGCGAACATTATACTAAACGAAATATTCAACCACAGGAAGATAATTATTGTACGATTATATTTTTATAAGACAGGAATCCATACAGAAATCAACCTTCACTGACAGCTGTCAGTGGCTGGAGGGAAAAGGAGGCGGGTGATCACTCTAAATTAGAAGACATCTGTCAGTTTCGGTAGTGACAGATGCATTTCCAAACGTGAGTGAAGCTTGCCCAGCTTGACCCGGTGCATAATGACACAATGACAGCCACAGCAGTAAGGGAGGTCTGGGTAAATTCCATAAAATATACAAGTTTGCATCAACAGCAATTACAACTCAAAGTTACGTATGGGATTACCTAGCTATAGATGTATGCATATATGTGTATGGAAGATAGATGTTGCAAACGCAGTGCACATGTAGGCATATCGGGAGGTGTATGTGTATAAATGTGTGGTGCAGTAAATTACAGAATATGGGCCTTCAAGCTACAGTACTCCAATGATTATGGTCACGTTGGGAGTGAATTGTTCATGATGGACTGAGGCAGGGTTGAAGTGGAATGTGACTTGAGTTTCCATCTTACAAGAGAGGGTGATTTAAGTCACCACTCTCGGTTCCCTTACAGGCGCCGTCTCCATGCAATCTATAGGCATGCTTTAGCAAAGCTCTCTCTGGTTCAGGATCTAGCATCTGGCTCATCTTCATCTGACCTCTGCTTCTTGACACTTGAGCCAACAGCCTGTCCTTTGCCCTGTTTTCTAGGCTTCCCACATCTTGTGAACTGGTGATTCATTGTCTGACCTGTGATTTGAATTCATCAACCTTTACAGCCACGTCAGTGGGAGAGGCCTCCAGAATGATGCTTGACCCACAGATTTAGGACCTGACAGCCACCTTAACTGTGTGAGCCACTTCCTTGGTGATCCACCATAAGTTTTATGAGCCAAATAACATAGAAACCCGACAAAAAAGAAAGGGAGAGAACTGTGGGGAGGAGGAAGACTTGATGCTGTAGGTGATGGAGGGGTACAGAAGTCTGGAAAAGTTCGATATTGGGTATATCCTTAATCTCCACCTTGTAGGAATAAGTGTTTTTGATGGTCTTTCTTTAAAAATTACTCATGCATTTGGTCGGAATGGTGGTGTTCACTGCCATCCTCTCTTGAAAGGGTGATTTGGGGAAAGAGAAGATAAACAGGAGAATGAGAAATCTTTGATTTCTGATTGGGGGGAAAAAAGAAGCAACAACAAACCAATGGGTTGAAGCAGATATTATGTCACAATCCATTAGCCAAGGCAAAAAAACTGTTCATGATAAAGAGAAGGGGTGGGTCTAACCCCTGAGGACTGGGCTTCTTGGATGTATATGGCAACACAGAGTGATAAGGAAAGAGCAAGACACTACTATAACTCCTTGGTTTCTGTTACCAGTAATAGCTGCAGTGGCAGGGGAAATAATGTAGGAGCAAGCTGCAGCCCTGAACTAAGCTCAGATCTGGTCAGGTCAGAGTTACAACTGCTAGTCTCAGGGCCAACCCAGAAAGGAAAATATGTGTCGGAACAATAGGAAGCACCTTAAGACCATTGATCACCAAAGAGGCAGTTCAGCAGGGGAACAGGCAAGGGGAAAAAAAAGACCCTATTTTTAACCAGAAGATATGGTGTAAACGAGTTGCTTTAAATCTGCAGACTCGTATTATCAGCTTCCTGAAGAATCATTACTAAAATGGATTGTGAGAGTAACTAATTAAGGAGTGGTGTCTTTCGTTATGATTGCTGCAGAATAGAGGAGTCTGTTTGGCTTGATTCAAGACTCACAAATCATTATAGAAGAGTCACAAATGGTGACAAATATCCAGTTATGCATGTTAACACAGAAGGGACAGCCAAATTGATGGACTGCACAAAATTTTCAGGGAGATTTGTTTTCATGAGAAAAGATGCTGCTCCGGTCCTCTTTTAAATACCCAGTGTAATACTTCAGAAGACACAGAGAATATGCTGCTTATATAAACAATGATGGAATGGATCTCTGGTGATAAGGATATTCATCCAATGAGTCTGCCCCTTACACAGGCCATGGTCATTAAAAGGGCGTCTTACACATAGGCATACCATTTAACCTTGCTACTGCGAAACCACCCAACAATGTGAGATCATTAGGTACAGATTCCCTGCATGGGTCTTTTTTTTTTTTTTTTTAACATTTTATTAGGGGCTCATACAACTGTTATCCCAATCCATACACACATCAATTGTGTAAAGCTCATTTGTACATCATTCTCAAAACATTTTCTCTCCACTCAAACCCCCGGCATTAGGTCCTCATTTTCCCCCTCCCTCCTCGCTCCCCCCTCCCTCATGAGCCCTTGATAGTTTATAAATTGGTATTTTGTCATATCTTGCCCTGTCCGACGTCTCCCTTCACCCACTTTTCAGTTGTCTGTCCCCCAGGGAGGAGGTCACATGCATTTCCTTGTAATTGGTTCCCTCTTTCCTACCCATTTTTCACAGAGTTATTTACTTTCCCAATTCACTGTCATAGTTTGTTAAAAAAAAAATAAGAAAAAACTTGGACTTAGTACAGGCCCTCAGTGTAATAACAGATTATACCGATGATAGTATGCTAATATCAAAGAGCAAAGTTTTTAAAATAGTTGTGGGCCACATGGCCAAGACAGTTAATAAATCCATAAAAATTTCAGAACTCTCCTCTCTCAATGCAAGAACACTTTGTTCTAACAACCTGGCATTCTGTGATGCTCACCCTCCCAGACAGGATTGCTGAAGACAAAATGGGTGCATAAGCAAATGTGGTGAAGAAAGCTGATGGTGCATCTGGGGTCTTAAAGGCTTGAAGTTAAACAAGCAGCCATCTAGCTCAGAAGCAACAAGTCCACCTGGAAGAAGCACACCAGCCTGTGGGACCATGAGGTGTCGACAGGATCAGGTAACAGGCATCAGAAGACTCAAAACAAACAAACAAACCAAAACAGAGTGTTGAGAATGAGTGGGGTTGGAGCAGAGACCCAAAACCCATGTGTAGACAATGAGAAATCCCCTTATAGAAGAGTCACAAGAAAGGGATGAGTCGCCCAGGGCCCACTATGTAACTGATGAAATACATAATACTCCTCTGGTTCCTTGAGGCTTCCTCACCCCCCACTATTATGACCCCAGTCCTGCGGGCTAGACTGGGGTATGTGCACAGGTACAGATAAGAGATAAGAACTCACAACACACAGAATCCAGGAACAGGGATGGGAATAGTGATACCAGGAAGGGGGGTGGGGGGGAGTAGGAAGAGGGAACTGATTGCAAGAATGGACACATAACCATCCCCCGCCCCCAAGGGGACTAACAACAGAAACCGTGGGGGAAGGGAGACAGTGATCAGTGTAAGATATGAAAATAATAATTTATCCAGGGTTCACAAGGGGTGGGGAGGAGATGATACCAGGGCTCAATAGAAATTAAATGTTTAGAAAATAATGAGGGCAGCATATCTACAAATATGCTTGATACAATTGATGTATGGGTTGTTATAGGAGCTGTAAGAGTCCCCAATAAAATGATCTTTAAATTAAAAAAAAATTCAGGGCTCTACTCAAACTGTGAAATTCTTGGGAATAACTTGGGCAGGAATTACCTGTGACATTCTGCAGGAAAACAAGACTATGTTCCTGTCACTATTTGCCCCCAAGACTAACCAGATGGCTCAACATTTGGTTGGTCTGTTTGAATTTTGAAGGAAACAATTCCACATCTGGGAATATTGCTGGTTCCCAACCATAAAGCCACACAGGAGAACTCTGTCTTTGAACAGGGGCCTGCCTGAGCAATACATGTGAATTACAGAAAGTTGTCGCACTCTCCTTACCTTTCTGCCCTTCTGATCTACCCTCAGGTATCTTTCTGGAGAAGTATGCTTCATGCAGACTGAAGCTCATGGCCCAAACCTGAGAACACCGCCCCGTGGTGACCACTGGTATTCTAGACTAGAGCATCCTCAAATGCTGCCGTCGGACATACACCATTTGAAAGGCAACTACTCACGGGTGTATGGCGTCAACTGAGACTGCCTGGATGACAGAGGCACATAAAATCATCATGAGATCTGAGGTCTTCATAGTGTTTGGGCTGACATTGGAGAAACACCAATAAGGAAGGTGGTATCCAAGATAGTTACATAATAACAGGGAAAGGATTCATACAAGGTTCCTGAGAGGCACCAGGGAGGTATCTTCCATGCCTACATGAACCACTGGAGAAGTACCACATGGGCAGTGTCATATGAACGATTTCTACTGATAAGCAGAAGGTTTCTGGGCGCACATGTGGCAATTCCAGGGTCCACAGACAACATCTGACGAGGACGAACAGATGGAAAGACCCTGGCTGAAAAAAGTGCAGGCAGTTCAATAGGCAAAGGTGACAATATTAATTTCTCATTAAAAAAAAACCTTACAGCAAAAATCAACAGAAGACAGGATGTAAATCATAGTATAACTACTGAAGGGTCAATTCAACCAAAACACATAATCATAATAAACAGCAACGTACCCATGAAAGACCTTCCAAATCAACAAACAAACTTTAACAGAAAGGAAAAGAGAAACCGGCAACTGCACAAGGGTAGTAGGAGGCTTTCACACATCACTGTGGACAAAGGACAGAACTAGAAACAGACTCAGCAAGGACCCGGAAGATCTAACCAACACAATCCACAAACGTGTTCTCCTAGATACATACAGAACACGACGCCCAAGAAGAGTACAGCACACATTCTGTCCCAGCACACGTGGATCATTCTCCGAGATCCTATGTTAGGCCACAAACAAGCTTCATGAATTAAAAACATTACAACTGGAACAGACCGTCTTCTGGGATCACAACACAGTAAAACTAGAGATCAAAACCGAACAAAGCAAAGGAGGATTAAATGCATGGAGACCGGATGACACTATGCTTTAAAACTACTGAGTCAACAAGAAGTTAAAAGTGAAATTTTTTTTAAGTTCCTGGGGGAAAAAACGGATAATGAAAATATAACACATCAAAACATTCAGTACACAGCAAACACAGTGCGCAGAGGTCAATTTATATCAATAAAGAAAAAAAAAGAACCAAAGTCAACATTTTAATTCAAATGTCAAAATATTATGGAAAAGGAAGCAAAGAGGCCAACAGTCCCATCAGAAGGAAGTAAGATAGGTTAAATCAGAAATAAGTAAATCAGGAAAACAATAGAAATAATACGACTACAAGTCATTCTTTGAAAGGATTAATAAAACTGACAAGCGCCGGCCGATGTAACAAAGATAAAGAAGATGCTTATAACACAAATAGGAAATGAAACGAGAGATGTTATGAGAGAACCAAGTTTTTAAATAAAATAATAGACGACTGAAAAATATACACCAATAAATTTCAAGCCCTCCTCAAAAAAATGCACAAGTTTTAGAAATATGTGAACTACCTAAATTAACACAAACTTAAGTGGAAAATTTCAACTGACACATTATACACATACACACAAAATGAACCAATCATAAAACACTACCACCAAAAACAATTAAAAAATGCCCTACACTAGACAGTTTTGCAGGAAAATTCTACCAAACATTCAGAAAACATTATACCAATTGTACCCAAATTATTTCAGAACACAGAAATGGAAGGCATAGTCCTAAATTCTTTTTTTATAAAGCAAATGTAACATCGATACCAGGTCAAAACATTGCTAAAAAATCAAATTATAGACCATGAACATGGATACAAAACTTCTCAACAACATAGCCAAGAGTTCTAGCATATTAAGAGAAAAAAGGGCCTATTAACCAAGTGAGATTCATACTAGGTATTCGGGGACAATTCAACATGAGAAAAGCAAGCAAAGAAATTCATTGCAAAAATAAAGCAAAGAAAAACAACATATTATATCAACCAAAGAGGAAAAGGCATTTGATAAAATCCAACACTCTTTCCTAATAAAACGTCTCAGCAAAATAGGAATAGAAGAGAAATTCCTCAACAGAAAATCAGTCTCATCCCTAACACTGGACCACATATTACAAAGGGCTCATTGGCTGTCTCTCTCTGAGGCTTACGAGAAAAGGCCTCCACGCCCCTCCAGCTGCCTGGCACAGAGGGAGGGCGGCTCAGTGAACGATGCCAAAATCGCATCGCCACTATCTACCTCTTCATCCTATTCTCTACCTCCCCTGGGAGCCAATGAGGCCCCTGAAGCCTCCAGGTGGTGAAAATGGTATGGAGCTGTGACCAGGGACTCGGTCCTCCATCAGAGTAGCCTGAGGAGGAGGAGGGATCCCGCGTCCTAACAACCCACAAGTCATGGGTGAACTGGTCGTTAGAACTGGCCGTCTGAATTCAGATTCTGCAGCTCTCAGATAAAGGGACAGCAATACGTGGGCAGGCTCAGCATCCAAGGGACAGTGTTCCCGCACCCTCCATGCCAGTCCCTCTCACCCTGCCCTGGCTACTGGGTGCCACTGACCCACAAGCACAGCTCAGAAGTAACACTGGCAGCAGGGCAACAAAGCAGCCAGACCTGGCCCTAGACAGCGAGCACAGAACACGAGAGCACTGCAAGACCCTGTGCCACACTCATCTGCCAGCCCTCACGTGACAAAAGACCTCCTCCCCCACCCCTCACCCCTACAACTTCAATGGGCCCCAAATACGCTCAGCTCAATTTGCTCGTGAGACGCTCTAAGGGGCACACAGTGTTCTGCAAGAAGCTGTTGTGGGATATCTCAGCACAGCGTGGAGGGGGGCTGGTGGCGTGCCATGGCAGAGTAGATCTGCGTGCAATGCAGGCTGCTTCCAGTGAACCACTTCCCAAGTCTGGGCTCCCTCTCCGGAGCTGGCTGTAGTCCAGACTTCTTTCTGGTCACTGGCTGCCATCTGGTACCTCAGTTCCTCTCATCCCTGTCCTGGGGAGCCCCTGGGCCAGGTATGAAGGGGGGTTGCCTGCTTCCCACACACAAGATGCCAGTGAATGGGGACTCACCCTCATCTTCCAAAGCAAAATTAAATAAAACACTCAAAGAGTAAGTGACCAGCTAATTTCCAGATCCCTATACCAGTTAAATCCAGGAAGGTCTGTCTGGGGGTTCTACAATGTCCGCTCTGATGAGCAGGAAACTAACCTGCCACCACCGTCTGATGGTGCCTGAACATACAGCTTATGATGATGATGTGGAGGAAAAGCACACATGTGCCCACACATGGACAGCCCTGCTTGGTGTGCGGTGCCATGACAGAAAGAGCTGGCCCCAGAGCAGAGAGCAGTTTCCCCACTTTGGAGTGAGGAAGACTAATGATACCACCTTAGGTTTGGGGGAGTGATGTAACAAAATGACTAATTATGGAAAACTTGGGGTCATGTAGAGAGTAGGTAGGTGGGGCAAATAATGAACACATTTGGCCGCTAACCGAAAGGCTCAAAGTCTAAGTCCATCAAGAAGTGCCCCCAAAGAAAGGCTCAGAGAACTACTACTGAAAAATCAGCCCTTAAAACCCAACCAAGCAAGTTCTACCTTGATACAAACAGCATCACCATAAGTCAAAGCCAACTCAACGGCAGCCAGTTCGTGGTACTGCACCTGCAGATGGTCCCTAGAGGGAGATGGATACAGTCAATGCCACTGCCATTGACACCCCCATTCAGAGTCCAAGGTTCCAGTTACAATCTGGCCTCCCCTGCACTTTCCTACAGCCATAGCCACAACCAAGGGGGTCCTCTAACTGGGAACTCAGTATGCATGCTAGGTCATCTCGACCTCGGTCATCACTCCTCCCCCCGCATGGTCCTCAGACCAGTAGTCATAGCCCAGTTGGTAAAGCAGGAGGAAGCAGGAATGGGGAGAGCTGTGTCCTGTACATGCCCCACAGCTTGTCCATGACTGGGACCTAGAGCAGCCCACATGCCCAGGCTTTACGCTATGTCCACAAGAATAGACAAATATCTACACTGTCCACCAGGACAGATAATGTAACGCAGCTCTAGTACAGTGGCCAGCAGGACTCCTTGCTCTGCACTCGTAACATGGGTTAGGACATGGTCTCCCCCTGGACAAGGCCCCTGGGCCCGTCATCCCCCCAGTGCCCTGATAAAATGTCTGGACGAGGAGACGGAGAGAGAATGCCTCTGAGTTCGGCCCTTCTGCACCCAGGGGAGGTAACCACTCCTTCCCAGGCCACGTTCTATCATCTCTGCTTCAGCAAGGGCTCCCCAGCACTGTTCCCATGCCTACAAGAATAACGCTAACGCACCCAATCTAAATCAGCACAAGCCCAGAGTTTTGACAATTTGTTCAAACTAACGTATGTGAAACATCTATATCATTGCATGGTCTGTATACATTTCACAGTGTTTGTGGGAGACAGACACACCACATTACATGCTATTTGCATAGAGATGGCAGATTTAGCGATGCTTTGATTCGATGGGTAATAACTGAAGCACACACATATACATATTGCTCTTGCAAGAGCTGCAATGCTTGCTTCCTGCCATGACTCAAAGTGCACTGATTCTTTAACAGTTCGTTAATTTTTGAATTATACAATACCGAATTGTCCATTTCTACACAGCTAAGTAACGCTCAACTGCTTTATGAGCTGTTGCTGGCAAGCATCATGGGAAAGGAGAATCAGCATTCCCACCAACTTCCTTCCATAAACGTGAGGGGTCAAGGTCACCCTTGTTGAAATCTCACCAATAGTGGTTCTCAAAGAAAAAGCCATCCCACTATCCAGTTTGTCATCTGCCACTAAACTGATGGTCCCAATATTCAAGGGAAAAAGGTCTGAATTACAACTCTCTTACTCCTCGTAATTTTTAACGAACGAGGCAGTAAAATGTATATAGAGCGCATAGTGCCTGGCGCAATGTAGCTTTTGCACTAGTTTCCTGGAGTGTGTCTTGTATGGGGACAGGTCCAGCAGTGAGAAGAGATGATATAACATGTGGCTCAATTACATAGGGTTGTCATGACACAAATACCACAAATCGGAGGCTTTAAAGAACAGAAATTTATTGACAGTTCAGGAGTCTAGATGTCTGAATTCGGGGTACGGCTCTAGAGAGAGGTCATTCCTATTTGAGCTCACAGTAGCAGGAAATCATTGTGGGCACATCTTTCTCTGTCATCTGATTTTTCTCTTGTCCCTGTGTGTGTTTCTGTATCTATTCTGATCTTCGTATAGCTCAGAAGTGACTGTGTTTAGGATCCACCCCACAGTGGTGTGATAAATTGATGACATTACCCTAGATAGCATTATGGAAGGTAAATACATTGCATTAGATAAAAAGTGATTACAGTACATTACATCGGGAAATGTTCTCTGCCAAAGGCCAGTTAGTTTAACCATAGGGAACTACTCCATGATAGCAACTATATTAGTGTTTGGCCAAATAACTTGGAGCCAAGTTGACACATAAAATGTATCATTTGTACCTTTGTTCACACACAACCCCACATTCTTAGCGTCTGCCCTTGACCAAGTACTCACTGTGTGAGGCATTGGAAATCCAGAAGTCGAGCCAAATGGTTAGAAAATGCAGCCAAACTCGGCATGGAACCCATCGTATAGTAGATGCTCAATAAACAGTGGGTGATCCGAATGGTCAACATGAGTCTGGATTTGTGGTGGCAGATGTAGCCCTGACATGAAAAAGGGTACAGCGTGGACATGAATCCAGCCCGGCACAATCTAATGCTGTAACTGCTTGGTCAATTACACTGTAACCCCCGTCTGTAAAGCAGGGCCAATGCCACAACCTTCATTGAGCAGTCTGAAGATTAAGAAATGACACCTATGAAAGGATCTTCACCATATCTGGGCCACGGTGGAAGGATGGGAGTTAGGCAGGGGAAAGAGTTCCAAGCAGGATTAAAGGCCAATTTGAAAAGGCTTCCAGGGACCAGATCAGCTCCCTGCTATGACCGTATTGGACGAGAATGCCTAGGTCGTCCCTTTAATGCTGAGACTGTATCCATCGATGCAGATGGATCCTTCCTGGGTCCGAAGCAGCTCCTCCCAGAATCCCAGAATTTGTGGTCACAGGTAAACCAGCTGCTGGTGGCTTTTATATGAACACACACCGTCGTCATGTTACCCCCACGTCGTCCTTCTCGCAGATCCAGTTTCTTGCTAGATTTATTGGCAGTATTACAATGGTCATTCCAAAAACTAATGACCATCAACGTGTAATTAGCGTCATCGTGGACTGAGGGTTGGCTACACGCAACGAGGAAAGAGACGAGCATCTAGTGCAAGTCAGGTTTCTCCCAGTCCCTGTGGCGGCAGCTTTATGGGTGATATCTGACTTCATCCTCACAGCCAGCCTCTGAGGTAGGAATGAACACTCCCTGTTACCCGGAGGAGAAAACTCAGTCTCCAAGAGGTGCAATCTCAAATAGCACGGCTAATGAGAGGCTGGGATGAGTTTTAAATGCCAGGTGTGTTTGGCTCCAAAGCTGACACTTGTATCACAATACAAAACTTCCCTGATATAATTATTAATATCATGCCATCCAGCCTGACTCCTCCTTGGCTCCAATATGTCCATCTGACTCCTTCCCTACCAAACTCTGTGGATAGACAGATCTCCCTTCTTTGTTTGCTGGTTCACACACAAAGGGACAATTCTTCCTCCTTCATTCTGGAATTTTATACACTCAGTAAAGTTATAGAATGGGGCTCGTGGGCCAAGGAAGAAGTGTTCCAAAGAACTGGTGTATCCCTGGCATCAGGCAAACCAACTCACTAGCCACACCTTGAACTTCCTGCTAATAAAATGGGTCTATGTTGCCTGCCTTGGAACATGCTAAGAATGATAAGAAACATCTCTGAAATAGTGGCTCATGGTCATTGGGCTTGAACCTAAAGGAAAGAGTGTGTGCTCAGAACTTACCAGAGGCAGGGAATGCAACAGAGCCTGTGCTACCCTTGGCATTTCCCCTCAGTCAGTGCCCAGGACTCTAGACAGGGGTCCTCGCCCGCGGGCCACATGTGGCCCGCCAAGGACATTTATCCAGCCCATCAGGTATTTTTACCCTGTTTGGTTTTTTACTTCAAAATAAGATATGTGCAGTGTGCATAGGAATTTGTCCATCATTTTTGGTTTTTTAACTATAGTCTGGCCCTCCAACAGGTCTGAGGGACAGTGAATTGGCCCCTGTTTAAAACGTTTGAGGACCCCTGCAGTCTGGGAGGTCCACTCTTGGCTCTGGAATGGCATAAACTAGAAGAAACACAGGGGTTGTCGGAAAGGGGGGTTGATCCAATTCAGATGTCAGGAGTATATCTGAGTAAACATTATCAACATGAGAAAAGTACCAAGTAAAAAAAAAGAGACTTTCAAAAGGAAAAATTCAAAAATTTGGTGTATGTTCTGAGGATGGAGAGGTAGGAGAGATGACCTCTTTGGCCCCCTATCTTCAATCCTCATTGTAATCCTTAAACATAGGGGATACAGTGGCTTCATGGGGTCCTTATCTGGGATCACCGTGTAACCTCTTCTCCGTCCTCACTCCCAGCTCATCAGCAAGTGCTGTGTAGCCTTTCAGTCTGTCCATGGGAGGGTAACTCCTAGCTCTTCCACTGGTGCACACCCTTCTGCTGCCACTGCCTCCAGATCTCTGCTCAAAGGCCCCACGCTGAAGGCGGTGCCTTAGCCTCCTTTCTATAGTAAGACTCTCATTTTTCTTCTCTTCTTACCCATTTTTGTATCTCCTCGAATATGAGTCACCACCAGATACATTACAAATGTATGTGATTACCTACTTATTATTCATCTCACCTCACCAGATGTAAGCGCTGGGAAAAGAAGCCTTCATCTGGCATACACAAGGGGCCTTCAAACGTTTGTGGGGAAATTCTTTTTTTTTTTCATTCTATTTTTCCTATGAATTTTAAAGGAAAATTTTACTGTGAACTGGATGAGGGTTTACAGAGCAGACTATTTTTTTCCCCAACAATTAATACATAGTTTGTTGTAAATCATTGGCTGAAATCCTCACAGTGTAAAATCATTTATCCTACTCCCACACTGTATTTCCCATTTCAATCCGTCCTTTTTTCCTAACCCATTTAAACTCTGTCCTTGGGTAAATGCTGCACTCGTGATCTGAACTGGTTGATTACGCTAAGAAGGGCATATACCTCCTTGTTGCGATTGGTCCCTTACAGAGTCGTCTATCGTTTGGCTGAAAAGGAAGCTCTGGAGGTAAGTTCATTTCTAGAACCTCAAGTGGGAGTCTATCAGTCTCTATCTAATTAATAAACCTGGTCTTTTGTCTTTTCTTTCTTTAATTGTTTTAGTTTGTTCCACATTTTTCTCCAACTCTATCCAGTACCTTCTAATGTGATCCTTTTCCGAGCAGTTGGTAGTAGTAACCAGACATTATCTCGTTCTTCTGGTATTGCAGCTGGTGTTGCTTCTTTGATTGTCTTCATTTTTCTTTGCTCCTGATTGGAGGACAGCAATAACTAGACCTTTGATGGCTGCTCATGAGCTTTTAAAACCCCAGTCGCTAAGTTCTCATAACTTTGCCTCATGTATAATCTACATGCCTGGATATACTAGATAATATGCACCATAGGTTAGTATACATATAGAAACATTCTCCAGTAGATCTGTATCCAAAGATGCTTCAAAATGTATACAAAATGCTTCAAAAAAATAAGATCATTGTCTCCCAAAAAGATCAGTTGCACACCCTCACTTCCGTGCCCATGGTTATAATGCCATGTGGCAGTGGGTTGTCTTGGTTGGGTTATGAGGTGGAATCGGTGCCAGGGATAGCTTAAATCAATCTCTTTTGAGGTCTAAGAGAGATTCCACAAGGGAGCGGAGGAGAGATGGGGCGTGATAGATGCAAGGCCACAGGAAGATCTCCAAACAAGCAGGCAGCAGGAGCTGAGAAGACAAGGACTCTGCTGAGAGTCAACACAGCAAAGCCGGACTGTGGAGTTCACATCCTGAATCAGGGCTTCCAGCTTCCTAAACTGTGAAAACTCCATTTCTGTTTGTTAAAGCTACCCATGTGTGGGATGTCTGTGAGAACATCACTAGATAACTAAGACACCTGCTCACAGTTGTAAAATGCAGGTCCAATTTTCTGTCTGAATACTTCCAATGCCTGTATCTCTCCACGATACTGTGCTGCTTCCCATGAACCAGCTGAGGCTTCTCTTCTTCATAGGGGACCTATATTGGCCTGAGTTGCCTAGAGAAATATAACCAGCGACACTCATGTAAGTATAAGAAAGAATCTTATATCAAAAAGTAAGTTTATATCACAAAGACATCTCAGGCCCATCCAACTGAAGTCTCTGAGTCCAGTGTTAAGCACAGCTCTCTTCAGGCTCACATAGCTGCGGGCCCACGAAGCAGAAAGGTAAAACGGAAGGCAGGGCGATCACGGGCCGATGGGTGCAGAGTTGTGTGGCCCCAAACACAGAGAGAGCCTGGCAGGGGATTGACAGCACCCAGGGTCAGCAGCCCACAAGGGCCCACCCCTGGGGCAGGACACAGAATCCAGGCAAGAAGGAAGGTGAAGGGCCAGAGAGAGAGAGGTTCCTAGTGTCTCTGTAATTAAAAATTCCCAGCCCCACAGAGACATCAGCAGGCTGGAACCTGACTTATAGGTTGGACTCCACTCCTGTACTTTCATCCAGGTACAAGTTGACTTGAAATCGAACCACCACAGGACCCTCCCCGCTCTCACATAGCACCCGGAGCTTCCCTGGGAATCACACTCATCATGCAACATGGCAATCGTCTCTTTTCTCTTTGGTCCCTTTTTAAAGTGTAAATTTGTAAGAGTCTGTGTCTTTCGATACAGAGCCTGTATGGATCAATCAATCAATGGATCAGTTTGGATGGATGGTGGGGTAGATGAATGGATGGACAGGTGGGGTTAGATGGAATTGCAGGGGCTTATTAAATCTAAATTCTAACTTTCAAAGTCTATGTTATTTCCAAGGCGAGCTGCCTCAGGCCCCTCTCTCTTCCTGGCCAGTCAAAGGACATTACGTTCTGATCTTCTCATCAGCTCCTTGCATTTCAAGAACTCTCATAGGAAGTTATTCCTCTATCACAGCTGGGGGGTGAGGTGAATTTCTCTGGAAAAGAAACCTCTAAGCTAACAGATACTATTCTTATTCACAGAGGTCTCTAATCCTGTTCTTAGTCATGCCAAATGATGTGCCTCAATGATATCCTGCAGAATTGAATTCCAAAGGTTGATTAATTATACGTTTAACAGGGGTGGAAAAAAATGTTGCCGTGTGTCTATTTTAAATTTGCAGCCTTTTAATTTCATCAACTGCTCTCTGGTTGATGAAGGCTCTGATGGGGGAGGGTGCTACGTGGAATCCAACACAAACTAGTGCTTGCAGGTCCCAGGAAAAGGGCCCAACAGGCAAGTGTCAGGAGTCGAGTGTCCACAGTGAAGGAGGTTGCGAGTGCAGGGATTCCAGGTCAGTGTTGGACTTTATTGTTCATTGAAATGATGCTTTATTGAGCACCCACTGTGCTGAGGCCTGGCATGTTTGAATCCATTATTACACATATTGTGCCCAGGTCTGTCTAAATAAGATAGGCTGGATGAACAATCTGGAGGAGAAAACAATGGGACCAACAGTTCCGGGGGGATATGGGAGAGGG
>NW_022105908.1:8994022-8999259 GCF_000313985.2 Echinops telfairi | reverse complement strand
CAGAGGATGTACATTGGTACAGATGGGAACTGGAAACACAGGGAATCCAGGGCGGATGATCCCTTCAGGACCAGTGGTGAGGGTGGTGATGCCTGGAGGGTGGAGGGAGGGTGGTGTGGAGAGGGGCAACTGATTACAAGGATCTACATATAACCTCCTCCCTGGGGGACGGACAACAGAAAAGTGGGTGAAGGAAGACGCCGGACAGTGCAATAAATGACAAAATAATAATTTATAAATTACCTAGGGTTCATGAGGGAGGGGGGAATAGGGAGGGAGGGGGAAAATGAGGAGCTGATAACAGGAGCTTATGTAGAGAGCAAATGTTTTGAGAATGATGAGGACAATGAATGTACAAGTGTGCTTTACACAATTGATGTATGTATGGATCGTGATAAGACTTGTATGTGCCCCTAATAAAATTATTTTTAATTAAAAAACAAAACAAACAAAAAAGATATTGTGCCAATTTATCTCACCAAGTTTACCCCTACTCATCATTGTCCCTTTCCCTCATCACACATGATATCCTCCTCCAACCATTGATGTCTCCTGGTGCTGTATCCCAGTAGGCTTGGAGACCAAGGTTTACTTACATCCCAACCCAGGCCTCCCTCAGACCACTGCAGGCCAGGTGAGCATCCACGAGCTGCCCAGCAGAAGGCTCTTCCTGGCATCTGAGGAAGAACAGGAGCAGCAGTGGGAGAGCTGTGACCATGAGCATTTGTAGCTGCACAAGGCACAATAATGTTTGGAACACGTGGGCTCATGATGTCAGTAACCCAGACAGCTAGCCTACGTAGCCCACAGGGAACGCTCTGCTCCCCACACCCTCCTCCACTTCCCATTTAGCAGCTAAAACAATGTAGGCTACATTACAAATCAAAATAAGCAACGCTGAATTTTATAATTAGCCACAACTTGACAAATTAATTAGTACAACAGCACAGTGTGTTCCCTGAAGTGTGGCTCACTATATTTTGCTTAGAGAATATATGTCACAAATTGCAGATGTATTATTAAAAGTACTTACGCAATCAGAGTGAATTCTATAGGTGCCCTTTTTGATATATCCCTTTCTGGGATGAACCAAGGGGTTTGAGACAGCCAGAAATATTATCCCACCAACCTTTCAAACTTGGAGTCACAAAAGTGTTGCCAGAGATGGACTTACTTTCCTGGCAGGGGCAATGCTGCTGAAAAGAAGGGATGAAGATTACCAAGGACTGTGGTTCTGGAAAAGAGGTCAAAATTCATGAGATGGTGGGAAATGGCGGTGGGGGGTGCCTAGAGGCTGAGAGCCTGGTGAGGAGCAAACTGGAGTCAGGCTGCAGGGCTGGAAATTTGACTCCACCATCTACCAGCCATGTGGTGTTGGGCAAGTTTCTCACCCATAAAATGATGTGATAATAGACTTGTCCTCGGGTCTGTCCTGCCGCCAGCCGCGAGCCACTGCCCTCCTGCCGCCGACCATGGCCCTGCTGCACTCTGGTCGCGTCCTCTCTGGAGTCACCGTCGCCTTCCACCCAGGCCTCGCCGCCGTGGCTTCTGCCAGAGCCCACTCCTGGTGGGCCCATGTGGAGATCCCATCCCAACAGTAAACAGATGAACCTGAGAGTTGGGGCCTACCGGGATGACAATGGAAAGCCCTATGTGCTCCCTAGTGTCCGGAAAGTGTCCCTAGAGGCCCAGATTGCTGCAAAAAGTCTTGACGAGGAATACCTGCCCATTGGGGGGCTGGCTGAATTTTGTAAGGCCTCTGCAGAACTGGCCCTGGGCGAGAACAGCGAGGTGTTGGAAAGTGGCTGGTCCATCACTGTGCAGACCATTTCTGGCACCGGCGCACTCAGGATCGGAGCCAGTTTCCTGCAAAGATTCTTTCAGTTCAGCCGAGACGTCTTTCTGCCCAAGCCCTCCTGGGGAAACCACACGCCCATCTTCAGGGACGCTGGCATGCAGCTTCATGGGTATCGGTCCTATGACCCCAAGACTTGTAGTTTGGACTGTGCAGGTGACATTTCAAAAATGTCCGGGCAGAGCATGCTCCTCCTGCGTGCCTGTGCTCACAACCCCACCGGAGTGGACCCCCACCCTGAGCAGTGGAAGGAGATGGCCAGCATGGTGAAGAAAAAGAATCTTGTTGCATTCTTTGACATGGCCTCCCGAGGCTTCGCCAGTGGAGATGGTAACAAGGATGCCTGGGCCGTGCGCCACTTCATCGACCAGGGCATGGACGTGTGCCTCTGCCAGTCCTACGCCAAGAACATGGGCTTGTACGGTGAGCGCCTGGGGGCCTTCACCGTGGTCTGCACGGATGCTGAAACCGCCAAGAGGGTGGAGTCGCAGTGGAAGATTCTGACCCATCCCATGTATTCCAACCCCCCTCTCCATGGGGCCCGGATTGTCTCGGCCATTCTGACCACCCCGGAGCTGCGGAAACCATGGTTGCAGGAAGTCAAAGGCATGGCAGACCGCATCATGAGCATGCGGACCCAGCTGGTCTCCAACCTCAAGGAGGAGGGCTCCTCCCACAACTGGCAGCACATCACTGACCAAATGGGCATGTTCCTTTCCTGGAGCTAGTCAATAAGTGACTGCTGAAAATACGCCTGAACAGGTGGAGCGACTGACCCAGGAGTTCTCCGTCTACATGACAAAGGACGGCCGCATCTCTGTGGCTGGGGACCTCTGGCAACATGAGCTACCTTGCCCACGCCATTCATGAGGTCACCAAGTAATTTCCCCAATGAGAGGGAACAGAGATGCGTGAGTAGATACCTGTCAGAGAAGGAAAACTCAAACATTTGCCCCTCACACAAGTGATAGAAAATGGGTACAATTGCACTTGGTGCGAGGCAGAATACCAGTGAGATCAGGAAAACCAAGGCACTTTCATGGAATTCTGGCTCTCATAGGTTTCACTGAAATATCTCCCTGTCAAGACCACTCCACCATTGCTCTATGGCGGCTCGCATGTTGCTATGATCCTGGAACCTATACCACTGCCGTCTGAAAAACCGATGGAGTCACCCATAGTAGACAAGTTTCAGTGGTGTTTTCACACTAAGACAGACAAGGAAGAAAGATTTAGTAATCTATTTCTTGAAGCTCTCGCCTCAACTCTACAAAAATTCACTGTCGTGGAGTGGATTATGATGCATAATAACCCTTTGGGACAGAGAAGAATTGCTCCCCTGTGTGTTCCCAAGACTAAATGTTTATTGGAGCAGGTAGCCTTGTCTTTTGGCTGATAGTTTCACACAGTTGACCTTGTGGTTTATAGCCAAACACATAAGCCCGTATGCCACCAGGGCTTCTTAAAACTAGCCAGTGAAAATCCTATGGAGCACAACACAACACTAGCTGGCATGTTCGCTTTAGACGTGACAACAGAAGGGATCAATCACTAGAGGCAGGCAGCATGGACAGTGAAGTAGAGGGCAAACAAAGAGAGATTTGCACACAAGCTGTAATAATCACCATGAGGATGATGCAGGGCATACGTTTCTATGTACCCAAGTCAACTTGATAGCAGCTATATAGGTACTATCTATCTATCTATCTATCTATCTATCTATCTATCTATCTATCTATCTCTACTCACTGGTGAAAACTGAAGCAAGAGTTGAAATCTTTCATTCCCAAGACAGACCTGCATGCTTTTATTGTTGACAGATCTTCTGTGAGATTGAATCAGAAGCAGATGGTAACTCAAGCCAGCTGCAACAGGAGATGGGATAGAGGGAGCTAGCCAGATGTACAAATCTCCATGTCGCTGTCTGTCCTGCCAAGGAGTTCTCAGCCCATTAGTTTGGGGTCTTGAGCCCCGTTCTGCGATGCTGTTGCCATGCCCATGAGTCCAGATATTAAGCACCCTCCGGCACTGTGTTGAGATAGACATGACCAACACCAGTGTCTAAGCCATTGCTTCCTGGAAGACCAGCCTCTACTTCTCAGCCTTCCTGTACATCCAAATCTACCCTGATGTGGACTTGTCTCTTTTATGTTAAGGTATCTTTGTGCATTTCTATGCATATCTATTCTGTATTGGCTAAAGGGGTAACTCTCAGCAAATGGTCTTGTTGCTGTTATTTCCTATAGTTTGGAATAAGGAATACCAGCTCTGCTTGTCAACTGGCTAAACTTCTCACCCCAAATGCTATCCAGGTCAATGTTAACCTTGTAGGGAACAAACCAAATAATCAGCAAGATGCATCTTTGTACTCTCTAAGGGGGTTTGAAATTCATCCCACCTCGGCTTCTTTCCTTTAGTTCCGCAAGATGATTGCATCACCTCCCAGTTAATCATTCTCCTTTAGTCTCGCTCCTTCTCTCTCACGCTCCTCCACTCAATAAGGAAGGCAATTCTGAATACAAATCTATTCCTTCCAGTTCCCACTGCCTCCTTCTCTAAGGTAAATTTCCCTTAGTCTTCATACCCCCTGCGCTCAGCTCGGGTAATTCTAGAATCGACGATAGATTCCAGGCTGTACCAGACCTCTGTGTCTTTGAAAGAACACGCCCCTTTACTGGACATTCCAGGCCCCATACCCACTTGACTCTCCAGATAACTCTTCTTCTTCATCAGAGCACCATTCTGAGCTTTCCCAGATGGCACTAATACATATTTTCAATCATTTTATTGGGGGCTCGTACAACTCTTATCATAATCCGTACATCCATCCATTGTGCCAAGCACATTTGTACATTTGTTACCATCATCATTTTCAAAGCAATTTTTTTCCTACTTGAGCCCTTGATATCACATTTCCCCCCTCACTCCCCCACCCTTCCTCCCTCATGAATCCTTGATCATTTATATATTATTATTGTGTTTTCATATCTTACACTGACCAATGTTTCCCTTCACCCACTTTTCTGTTGTCCATCCCCTGGGAGGGAGTTATAGGTAGATCATTGTGACTGGCTCCCCATTTCTCTGCCCACCTTCCCTTTACCCTTCTGGTATCACTACTCTCAATATTAGCCCTGGGGAGGTTTATATGTCCTGGTTTCTTTGTGTTTCCAGCTCTTACCTGTACCTATATACATGCTCTGGTATAGCTGGATTTCTAAGGTATAATTGGGGTCACAATAGATGGGAAAAGGAAGCATTAAAGAACTAGAGCAAAAGCAGGGGTTGCAATCCTAATCTCATATAAAATTGACCTCAAAGAGCAAACCATAAAAAGAGATAAGAAGGGACACTATATAATGCTCAAGGGAATGGTAGACAA
>NW_022105908.1:8990148-8992354 GCF_000313985.2 Echinops telfairi | reverse complement strand
ATTTACATATGTACATGACTGTATTTAGACCTCTATAAATGCTAATACATTTTAATGAGAAACAGCGACCCCATGTCCCCAAGATTTTCAAGAAGAAATTCTATCTCTCCCTTTCATTTTTCCTAGCTCCACTCCCTGGGAAGAACGAAGGTTTAATTGATTGGTGAGAAGACAAGATTTTTACACACCTTGGCTCATGTCTCTCTAGTGGCCTGTGTGAGTGAGTAGCAGGGTGAGGGCCGAGGCACTGCTCACAATCCCCAGAGCAGTTGTGAAGTGAGGTTCTTGCCTTCATAGGCAGGACTCATGGAAAGCCAATGGGGGAAAATAGCAGGAAGTCTATTTTTTGCTTCAGCTCCAAAATGAGTCTTTACTCCATCAATTAAATAGGGAGTTGATCCCTCTCTGGCTCTCATATATTCCTTCGTTGATCTAGACCTCATGGAAGAGTCAGATATAAATAAATATCCCCCTCTAAGGCAAAATTTTCATGGTATGAAAAGATTCGTATGATTGCAATCTCACATGGAGTGGGCATCACCTCCTATCTGTCAGTCTGCCCCACTAGGCTGTCAGTTTGTTCTTTGCTGGATCAGATGCAGTCTGGTAAGCATAGCATACCCACCACATGATAGGTGCTTGTGTCAAAAGATTGCTTGAACCGAACACTTGCAAAAAGCAGGATTGAACATGGTTTCTGGGCCACAAGTACCTCTGAAAATCAGGGCAGAGATGGTGGGGCCAGAGGCAGCTCTCCAAGCCTGCTCACTCTGTACGTCTGCCCCCCTCTGCTTCATTCTCTCTTGCATTTCCCCCCTCTTCTTCCTGTTTTTCCTGCTGCCTTTCTCCTGTGCTCTTGAATGCTACAATCTGAGAGGTAGTTGCCCATTGGTACCTATGGTGACAACTTATACAGGGCCAGGGAAGAGCAGCCTGTCACCCACTCCTCCATAGGTGGCCATCCCAGAACACCTCAGCCCTGCACTTCTGAAACCCACAGCTAACAAGTCAATTCTGCCTCGCAGCAACCAAACAAAAGGAAAACCACACAGACAAACATTGCCACCAAGTTGGCTCCCACTCAGAGTAACCATCTAGGACACAGTAAAACCCTGGCCCAATAGCATTTCATTATGGAAACACACTGCTCCATCGATCTCCTGCAAAGTGGTTGGTGTGTTTGAACCGCCAAACTTTCAGTTTCGCTGCCGAGTGCACTAACCACTGCACCTCCAGGGCTCCTTCTTAGAGAAGACAAGTCTGCTGAAATCTGATTCCTATAAGCAGGCCTGGGTACCAGTGATGGAGCAGGTCCTGGAGTCCTTGAGGAGCCTCCTATCAGGCCAGAGATGGTGCAGATGCCACAGCAACAGAGCGGAACACACATCTGTTGGCACCACCAGGAGGAGCTCAGGGGCAGAGCAGGGCCTTTAGGCTTCTACTCCCTGGGCAGCACCCTGCCTGTGGCCCCAAGGACAAAGCCTTCTGCACATTCTGCTGGCTGAGCTGATTTAGAAGCCTTGTTGTTGTTGTTGTTATCTGCCAGGAGGATGGCCATCAATGCAAGCACAACAGGATCAAACCCTCCCAGTCCTGCACCATCACCATGATCCTTTATTGTTCAAACTGCTGTGCTTCGGAGTGTTTTCGTGAGCTAATTTTTTTTAATTATTATTTTAAGTAGAACACTGGGCATTTCTTCCTAATCCGTCATTGAGTATAAGCCCCACTGAAATGCATCATAGCAAGACAGAGTCTCCACTGACGGATGGGGAAAAACTGCACATGTGTGTACATCAAACCTGGTCTCTGCCATGGGAGATAACAATTCAACCCCTGAACCATCAAAGACCCTACCAGAGTGTCTTGGCCAATGCTCTTTATGGACTGGTAGCGCTCTACAGGAGAAAGATGAGGCTGTCTCACGTAGATATTTATAATCTCAGAAACCCTATACAGAATCAATGAGTCAGATTGATTTGATTGGCAGCGAGTTTTTTTTAATTTAATAAATCATTTTATTGGGGGCTCGTACAACTCTTATCGCAATCCATACATGTATCCATTGTGCCAATCACATTTGTACCTTTGTTGCCATCATCATTTTCAAAACATCTTCTTTCGGCTTGAGCCCTTGGTGTCAGCTCCCCATTTTCCCTCTCCCTCCCCCACCCTCCCTCCATCACGATCCCTTGATAATTTATAA
>NW_022105908.1:8982446-8988916 GCF_000313985.2 Echinops telfairi | reverse complement strand
GGCGTGACTGACTGGTAGGCTGTTTTCTCTGGAAGGACCAGCAGGGGGCCCAGCTCAGACAGCCAGGCTTCCCCTAAGAGCACAGACTCCAGAGTCACATTGCCTGAATCCAAATCCTCCTTCTCTTCATCCTAGCAGGTAACAGGAATCTGGGGCAGCACCATGGACCAGCTCAGTTCCCTAACCTATAAACCCTGCAGTGTAGCTCAGTCATTACTGATTGTAACAAATAGCACTACTGTGGTGCTCCTGGGCCACCTGGCCCCAGAATCACCCTCCAGAACCATCAGCTTTGTCCTCTGCAGTGTGGGAGGAGGCTGAGCCAGAGTGCAGCCCTAACTGTGGCTGTGTTAGGCAGGGTTGACTAGACAAACAAATCCAGTGACACTCATCTATGTGTAAGAACGAGCTTTATATCAAGAAGTAACTGTATATCGAGAAAATATCCCAGCCCAGTCCAACTCAGGTCCATAAGCCCGATGTTAGTCCATAAGTACCTCCTCAGACTCCCGAAGCCATATGCAATGGTGCAGAGTGCAGGATCAGTGGGTGTCACAGATCAGTGGGTGAAAAGTCATGTGGATCCAGTGGCGGTGGCTTTGGCAGCCATCGGGGTCAGCCAGCAAGTCAGCCAGCAAGAAAGTGAGGGCAGAGACGGGGGAGGTCCCCTGGAACTCCTTAAGAGAAGGCTACACCCCCAAAGAGTCACCATCACACTGTGACCTGACTGACAGGCTAGACTCCACGCCTACACCTTTATATATCTTCAAGTTGACATGAAATTATGTAACTACCACAGTGGCCATCACTTGGCACCAGCGTTAACATGGTGTTCGTCACAAAGACTTGGGCTCTCACTGTCTGTTAGAGGGGCCAGTCATCTGGATTTTCCCTGCAGAGGAAGTGAATCCAGCTCACTCGGCTCCAACTCAGACCTAAGTAACCTTCTCTAGAAATCATCCCCTCCATAGAATCTTCCCCTCAAATGTAGCTCTGCCCCCTCCTCAAACAGCTACTGCCAAGCAATGGAGGAGGGGAGGAGTTGCCCCAAGGGGCTTCCTAAGAGTCTAAGCAAGCCCCACAAAGGGTGATAAGAAAAAAGAGGTACCCAAAAGTCCCTGGCACCTCTTTCTAAAAATAAAACGCAGAACGATTGCCCTTCGGCAGACTCAGAGTTAGAACAGGGTTTTGATGGCTGATTTTTCTGAAGTAGTTTATCAGGGCTTTCTTCCGCGCCACCAATCTTTCAGTTAAGCCCCTCTGGGACAAAAGGGGCTATGACTGTGTTTGGAGAGTCTTTCAAGCCCTGGTGCTGTAGTGGGTTACACTTTGGGCTCCCACCACAAGGTCAGCAGTTTGAAACCACAGGCGGAAGATGAGGCTTTCTACTCCCGCAAAGAGTTACAATCTCAGAAGCCCACAGAGGGGCCGTTCTACCCTGCCCAATAGGGTCACTATGAGTCAGAATCTACTGGATGGCAGTGAGGGTTTTTCTCTCCCCACCCCAACCGCGGTCAGAGAGCCACGGATCAGCCCAGGCGAGCAAGGGTGGCCAGACTTCTGGGGTATCAGACCGTGCAGCTGCTGAAAGGGTGTGAGAGATGGCCTTTCCTCTGGACGCACATAGGGCCTGAAGAGAGGGGAAAGGGGGCAGAGGGGATGCGACAGGAGAGAGAAAACTAACATCTGTCCAGCAACCCAGGACCAGCAGCTACATAAAAGCCGAGAGAGTCTGCTTGGAGATCCAAGAAGCCGGAGACCCGACAATAACTGGCTGCTGCCCACCCCAGAGAGCCCGGGGCGTGTGTGGTGCCACCAAGAACCTCCCGGGGAACAAGGCACTGCCAAACAGGGTGCCATTCTTGCATGCCACCCGGGCCGGGCCAGGCCCAAGAATCTCCCTTGCACTCAGACCAGTACAGAAAATCCAAGACACCTTCAAAGAAGAATGACTCCCCAAAGATATGCCAAAATGTAGCCTCCATCCATGCGGAGCTGAGCTCCCCACCCTTCACACGTCCACGAACATTCCAGAAACTTCCCCATCCGGAGGAACAACCTCCTTCACAGTCAAGCCCTTCATCTTATGGGCCCAAGTGACCTCTCTCAACTCTTGGCCTCGCAGCCCAGACCTCTTAGGACAAGCCTATAAAGAATCTGCAGGTTAAACACTAAAAGCTTCCCCTCTCCATGGGGATGAACCTGGAGGAGATAGGAGGAGACCTTTCTGCAGCCCTAGGCAGCATTTAAATGGCAGGAGCCCAAGGCCAGTCTTCTTAGGGTGCCCTGGAAGCCCAGGAAGCAGTTCCCATGCAAGGCCCTCTTGGGTGTCCCAGGCGGGGCCGACAGGAAAGAATGCAAGTGGGAAGGCTGCAGGCTGTCGTTGACCTACCTGGACTCCAGATCTGGCTGCAGCTGCAATTTTATCTCCGGCAAATTCACTGCCCCACTTAATTCAATAAAACCTCTTCCAGGACTGTTCATAAATAACCAAATGACCAGATTTGAACCACTCTTACAAAAGAGAATTTCTTGTCCTATCCTCCATTTCTGTCTCCCAAATGTCAGGCTATGTACATTGAGTTCCACCAATCCTCAAACACTTTTACTTTATAGAACCTTTAAATCCCAGGATCTTTTCCTATAAGGTAAATTAGTCCCTGTGTGATGTGAAGGAGCGAGATATGGTATCTCGGTGATTTTTAATGCATGGTCAGGAAAAATGGAAATAAAGTGTTTTAATATAGTACTGAAAGACAGTAAACATCCACATACGATAGCACACCTTCAATATGAAGAGAATAAATTATATTTTATTACATAATGTCATCTTTATTTACTGTAGGCCACTGAAGAAGCATCATGAAGATAGTTCTGAAATCTCCAGTACAAAACCATGGCTCAAGATGGCGCGATTTTCAAGATCAGCTCCTGACCTTGTTGCTGGCTGCCATAGCCTTGATCCCACATGAGATGGAATGAAACCCTGCCTAGACCTGGACCATCTCCCCGATCCATTGTGGATCAGACATTTGTGATCCATAGGGTTTTTGTTGCTGGATTTTCCACCCTTTCTTCAAAGCCAATCATCACTGGACATGCCATGGAAACCTGCCGGACATCGGAGCACTATGCAAGCCTCCACATGAAGTGCGCTGGCTAGGAGTCAAACCGGATCTCCCTGGCCACTATGCCACCAATGCCCACTAGGAACTGACTCTCTCTCCCAAGTGGCATGATAATTGCTGTTTAAATGTTAGACAGAGTAAAGGAAATAATGTCATCCCACTACACTGTTTATTTCTAAAATCCAAGGACCCACACAACCTGCTTCCTTTCTCTACTTGCTAAGTATGGCCATAAACTGTATACATCAGTGTTGGCCTAATAGTTTTGGGCATGTAAGAGAGTGGCTTTAGCTCTGGTTCTATTTTAATTACCAGCCTTTCCGCAAAGCCTTCTACAAAGGACTGAGACCTTGCTGGTCTGTGGACAGAAGATAGCCTGGTTTGCGTAGAAAGGAACTAACCAAATCCACTGCTATCGTGTCAAGTCTGACTCACAGCAGCGCCATACGACAGAGTAGAATGACTCCTTAGGAGTTCTGAGTCTGTTTCTCTTTTACAGTAGCAGATAGCCTCATCTTTCCCGAGATTTGAACCACTTACCTTGCAGTTAGCAGCCCAGTGCCTAACCCATTACACCACCGGGTGCTCACAAAAGCACTCTTCATTCTGCTTCTCCTTAGCCCGTAAAACTAGCCCATAAGCATGAAGAATTCATTACAGCTCACACTGTTTTCACAGAGCACCCACGATCTCACCTTCTACAGAAAGTCCTACAGAAAACCAGGGAAATCTCCTGATCACCTCCCAAAGATGCCATTAGGTCTATGGGATATGCAAAATTGACATGGAATAGGGGAGACGGCACCATGAGTTCTCTTCCAAATCCAAGTGCCACACGGAAATCACACATTCCCCTGCTAAATGCGAAGTCAGAATTCATGCGCAGCACTTGGCAGCTAATTTTGACAAGTTCTCTCTCAGAGAGCAACATACAGTCCAGGTGTCGGACTCCGTGAGTCACAGAACCCAGCAGAGAGTCCTGGCCCAGTGCAGTGCAAGAGCCTCCTTAGAGCCTGCAGTATTTCTCACACATTTGCTTCTCTGATGTTGTTTGGGGACCTGTGGTGTGCCTGATTGTCCTCTGGGGGCACAAGGAGCAACACACCCTTACTCCTTGCTTTTCTTTGTGAAACAAGCACTCTTCTCACAGATGTATTTTTATTCCTTCATTTCATCCAGACAACAATTCAATACGGTCTCTTTCATTCTTCTCTCCTTTTTTCAGATGCTAAAACCAAGGCTTGGGGAAAAGACGTAACTTGCTCAAGATCGCCCAGCTACTGGCCTACGTGGGATTTGAACTCTGACCCTCTGCCTCCAGAGTCCTCACATGTAGCCACTGTCGCAGTCCGACAGGACAGAAATCTGGAAGTACTGGGTTAGCGTGCCCACACCTTCCCGAGCGGTCACAACAGAGCAAACTCAGCATGGACTGGAAAATCAATAATGCAATAAAGTGAGGGAAATTATCGTGACAGTTGGCCCTGTGAATTTTTCCACTGGGAGAGGATTGTTGGGAACAACGTTTGACAATTGTTTGGGGATATTGGTCAGTCACATGAAGCCCGAGTGTTGTTGACCCCCACCCAAGGTCTCCCTGTAAGAGAAGGCAACTTGCCTAGAAGACACACATGGGGTGCTGGGACCACCCGGGAGGAGCAGCCAGAGAACAGAAATGAGGAAGCACAAACAAGATGCTGCAAGAAAGACGAGGCACTGTCTCGTAGTGGCGCGGCCATTGTCCTCCACTCAGAACAGCTGGAAGGATATCTACCGATGCCATCGTGAGCCACTGGTACGGGGTAGCGGTGGCGGTGGTGGTGATGTCCACTGGAAATGGAGGTGGACTAAGGGCCTGTCTCACTATGGAAGACACGGAGTTGGACACAGAGTGCTCATGCTGAACCCAGGCTCGGAAGAAAGGAGCCAGTAGACTCTGAACCCCTTGGAGATGCACGATCATATTGAAGAGAACTTTGGACTTCCAATGGGCATGGATTTGGGCTGAGGGTCAAGGCAATGTCACCTGTCAAAAGGCACAGAGAAGTCTGTATACAAGCTCTGGGTTAGAGCCAACATGACCGTACCAGGGATCCACCCAGAATGCCTCTCGTTATACTCTTCCTGAAGTTTATTCCACAAAAGAATCTGTTCAGTGAAGATTGTCTATCACCTCACTGCCATCAAGTTGATGCTGATGCCTAGTGACGATACAGGACAGAGTAGAGCTGTCCCTGTGGGTTTCCAAGCCTAGAACCTCGCCTTTATCCCGGTTTACATAATAAATCTTAAATACCATGCTCCATTTGGATTGGTGCCCCACCATACACACACACACACACACCAGTGAAGGAAGTAGGAGGAATTATTATCTCAACAGATGACAATGTCAAAGGATGGGGGTGCCATTTTCCCATCACTGAGAAACTATTGGTAATGTACATGCAGTCTCTTGATATATGTACCTATTCCAGTTGCACTGATAATGCCAGTAAACTCAGAGTGTGTCAAGGGACTTTATTCTGATGGATGTTTTTGTTTTGTTTTGTTTTCTAAGTAGATTATTGGGTCTTTCTTCCAATGCACCTCTGGGTGGACTTCAACTTCCAACCTTTTGGTTCCCAGCGGGGTACATTTACTATTTTCACACCCACATTCATAAACATATTGAAGGATGCTGTGCTATAATGATGCAGCGTTCATCTGATAAAAGATAGCCAAGACGTGGAGAAGTTAATAATTGCTGAGGCTGTATGATTAGCATGCAACCCAGTAAAGACTGTGTGAGAACATAGATTATTTCTTCTTCCAAGGATGCTTCTTTCAAGCCAGAGGGAATAGCTAGTTATACCTGTGGACAACTGAACTCCTCCCCCCAGCTTTCTTTGGGCTCTTGAAACATCGGTGACTGCCTTGAAACTAATTAGCTGTTCACATTCAAAACTAATTAATCTTATTTAAACTTACTGAGGCTTCCCTTCTCAATGATTGGAACTATCAAGCCTGGGTTCATCATCAAAGAGAGCTAGCTCCCGGCAGGAAAGCCAGCCGCAGCCTCCTGAGCTCCTTGGCTAGTGATGGAAGAAGGCAGTTTGACAATAGGTCCAACAAGGACCTTCCAACATGGAACAGCTCCAAGCCCTGAATGCACAAAGCAGAGCCGACACGCATTACTAAAACATAAGCTGAAAATCACTTATTCGGCATTAGGTGATTAATAGAGTTGGCCCTTTCCTGGGACATTGCTCTAGCCCTGAGAAATGATGCAATTACTCCCAGGAAATGGTGATGTTAAGAGACTTGTTAGTACTCGAATGCTGTGTACAATTTCATGGTTAATTA
>NW_022105908.1:8980104-8981362 GCF_000313985.2 Echinops telfairi | reverse complement strand
CACAATGTCAAGGAAAGGGAGGTTTTCTATCATGTATTGGGCATATTGTTATGCCCAAGGCTTCTTTGATACTAGATGTATATAAAATATACGTGGCAAGCTTTAGAGACCCACAAACCAGAGTACACATCCTTGGTTCCTACCCCATTCTGAGGCTTGGTTTCTTTCTCTGAAAAACGGAAACAATAATTTACTTCTTTTCGAAGAAGTGTTGTTGTTTTCAACTGCCTTTAGTCTGCCCATGATAGTGGTCCCATGCATCAGGGGAGCAATTGGTAGTGGTCCACCAGACTTGAACTGGCGAATTTTGGAAGCAATTGTCAGGTTGTTCTTCCTAATCATTCTTAGTGTGGAGGCTCCAGTGCAACCTACTCGGGATGATCACCACACACGAGCCTCTTCTGACAGACAATTTGCAGACGGGTTGTCAGAAATGAAATCAACTGAGAGCTTCCCTGGGTCAAGCATTTTGCCAAGTGCATATATATGTTGCCTGGTTCTCTACGCCACTACAAATGCATGGCAATAGTATTTATCCCATTTTGGTTTATTAAATGAATTTTCATTGTGAATTATGTGGGGGTTTACATTTCAGACCATCCACTCTGTATTCAGCAGTTCTAACCACCCATCAAACCCCTGCCCTGATTTGAGCCCACACCGTTACCCTGACTTCTCCCCTCCTTCTTACGCAACTCCAGTTCACTCAAGCGAATACCAGTCCAACTTCTAGTCTACTGCTTCATCTTCCTACCTTTGCTCTCCCTCCCTTGAGTACCCCCCCAAGGTCTGTTCCCTTTGGTATATAAATAGTGGTCTCGTACAATATTTTCCCTTGTGTGATTGACTAATTTCACTCCGGTATTTTCTCCGAGTGCATCCATGTCATGAGGTGCTTCATGGTTTCTTCATGGTTCAAGATGAGAATTTTAGTTTTAAGGAAGTTAAGTAACTTGATCAAAAGTGATCAGCTAGTAAATGGGAGAGCTGAGACATAAACTCATGTGTACTTGCCAAGGATCAAGGGGGTCACCTCCACACGATGCGTGGTATATTTGAGAAAGGTTGGGAGGCAGTAGCCCTCCAGCGCCATCTTTAGCCTCCCCATACCTTCCTCTGCCCTACTAACCCATTCTGATCAGAGGATGGAGGAAGGAGTGAAAGGAAACCATCTCATACACATTGCTTTGATATATATCCATGTTTACCCTGTTCCAGTTTACCCGATATTCTAGCACTATAGATATGTTTACTTATG
>NW_022105908.1:8977312-8978767 GCF_000313985.2 Echinops telfairi | reverse complement strand
AAGCTTTTATAACGAGACTGAGGATGTCTCGATTTACGAAATCCATTCTGAAATTACACTGCTTAAATTATCCACAATGATTATATGTGCATGAATAGATAAGTATATATTCGCATATATAAGGTCCCCGGGTGGTGCTGTTGGATAAATATTCATTGGCTAACTGCAAGGTCGGCAGTTCAAACCCACCAGCCACTCCCAGGGCGAAAGACGATGTTTTCTGCTCCCATAACAGATGTACAGACTTCGAAACCATGACGGAGGGTCATGTTAAATAAGAGTCTAGCTGATGGCAGTGTTTTCTATTTAAATATATGTGTGAGTGTGTGTGTGTGTGTGTGTATTCACATATAGAATACTTATCGTAATTAATAAGCGAATTCATGCATTTGAGCAATAATGAGCCTACAGGCTTTTAAATATGGAAACATAACTGAGCTCGTATAAGAACTCTGAGAAATCAATAAAGAAATGCGGATTCACCCCTTAGGCGATTATAGAAAATTCAGAAAGACAGTGGGGTACGGAATCACCATGAAAAGGTCAGTAGTAGTTAACATATACGCAAACAACAACTTTGAAAATTTACTGGAAGAAAAAACTTCACGAATAAAGATAGCAAGTTAAAATGGCTGGGAATTAACTTAGCAGGAACGGCATAAACCGATGAAAAGGAAATCTTTAAATACTACAAAAAGATGCAAGAAAGACTTGACCGGGCATGCCATGACCTTGCAACATAACATGACCTTCAACATAACAATGGTGGTGATGGCCCAGGACTTTTTAAAAATGACTCAACTGTGGAAATATATGACGTGAACATTATATCAAGAAAACTATAAAGAAACAAGAAACCAAAGTTGACCAGTGGTTATCATGGGTGAAGGAGGAAGGGTTGTGTTTTTGTTTGTTTGTTTTAGTAGACATTCAGTTTACATTAACAGTAGTGGAATAATTGGGGAAAGGATATCAACAATGGTCACATAACACAAAGATTAGATGTTGAATTGGAAACTGTTTTGTTGTGTATATATTTGTCACAACTTAAAGAGAACAATTGCACTAACAACAATGAGTACAAGGAGGATAAAGCTTCAAAAATTGATTGTGGTAATGTGGTAAAATGAATGTGGTACAACTCTTCATGGTATGATTGAACTTTTGAATTGCATGATATGTGGAGAATGCCAATAAACCTGCTTTAAAAAGAGAGTACCATAATCATAGGTAGGATTCAACATGGGTAGGATTTTGATTCTCCTTAAGTTAATTTATTAACTTAAAGCCATCCTCAGATGAGCTAATGTTCAAGTTTAATAGGGAAAGAAAACAAAGAAGAACCAGAGAAATACTAGTGATTTATAAATTATTGTTATTTTTGCATGTCTTATACAAACTGAAGTCTCCCTTCACCCACTTTTCTGTTGTCCGTACCCCTGGGAGGGGGTTATA
>NW_022105908.1:8966368-8975438 GCF_000313985.2 Echinops telfairi | reverse complement strand
AGACCTAGTTCTACCAGGTATATCACAAAGCCTCAATAAGGAGGGTGGTACAGACATATGAAAACCTAACACAAGAACTAACAAAGCAGAATAGAAATTCTTAAAATGGAGTCAACTACAAACAAGATTTTAATACATTATAAAGATGACATCTCACATCAACAAAGAAAATATTAAATTTTCGATAAATGGCATCAAACAACTACATGTCTAAAAAGTCCTAAAGATCATAAATCGAAAGGTTTAAAATGAAACCCTAGAACTACGTGTTAAAAAAAAAAAGAACTCCTTTATAACACTCTAGCAGGGAATGCTTCCCTAATTACAAACTCCAATTCAGAAGCCATCAAAGATTGACACATAAAAATCAAAAACATCTGCATAAGAAAGCAAGGTAAATAGCAACAAGCAGCTGAGTTCAGTATTTTCCACTCATTACAAAAAGCAAAGGGCTAGGAATCCTTAATGCAAATAAAGAGCCAAGCTAAAACCTGAAGGGGAAACAACTGGGACAGAAAAAGAGGCAAAGAGCGTGAACAACTGACTCACCGAAAAAGAAGCGCAAATGTTTAACTTCTCTTTGAGAGAAATGCAAATTAAACTATGCTCTCGTACTATTTTTATCCATCAGACTGGCAAAAACCCAAAAGTTTGATAATGTATTCTTCTAACCAAACGGTGGGAAAGCAGGCATGGGTTTTCATTGCTGGTGGGAGATAGCCTGGGGATACAGGCCAGCTCTTGGGAAGGGAACATGGCAATCGATGAGCAGTATCACAATTACAAGTGTAAACACCCTCTGTCGTTCCAATGTTCAGGGTTTATCATAGACACACCCTTGCAAAACCACAAACTGGCCTAACTCTAAGATCTTTCCTTGCAGCATTGATATTTAATAACAGAAAAATTGGAGGATTGACCCTAAATATCGTTATTAGGCAACTAATTAAATAAGCTACTGTCCCTCTGTACAATACATGTCATGCAGCTGGAAAAAAAATGAAAGGAAAGCACGTCAAATACTAATATGCGCCTACTCTAGAAGATGAGCTACCAAGGGATAAAGCACAGTGCATTACAGGAATACACAGTATACGGGCCTGTTTACCTAGAAAACTTAGGGACAGTGAGTTGTATGTCAATCTGTTTATAATCCACAAAGACAATATAATCCATAAAGAGCTTAAAGAACTCCAAGTGATCAATAATCTGGTTATCAGAGGGGTCAGGGAGGAGTGGAGCAGTGTGAACCCTGAGAGACTTCTCACTTTATTCCTTCCTGCTGATACTCTTAATTTTTGAGACATGAGAACATATTTCCTGTTCCAAAGTATATTTAAATGGTAATTTTAATTTTTTAAGCATTTCCAAAAATAATATGAAACTCTAACACACATAAGAGAAAGATAAGACTGCTGGAAAGGAAAATAAGTAGAGTAATAATGAAGTAAATGATAACCTGGGTAATAATAAATCATTAAAATAAAAATGATTTTTTAAAATGAAGTCGTGTAAAATTCAATCTCACTGCCATCGAATCGAGTTCAACCCCCAAATTCATAGGAATAAATAAATAGAACAGCAAGAGGTAAATACTAGGTCTATGGGGAAATAAAACATAAAATAGGCACCAAAACTTGTTTATAAACTCCCTACATATGCCACATAAAGTTGAAATCTAGGCAGCATATATTTCATAATTCAGAACATTTCAATGGGCAATGTCCATTGTCCGCAGAAATTTTATACTAGAAACCTTTTCAAGGAAATCCTTAGGGATGTGCTCAAAGAAAAAAACGATCCAGGTGTAAATAAACAGACTAATAACTGAAAAAGCAATTATCATAGGTTATTTAATGTGGGCTACTATTTCCCATTTTAAAAGTTGTTTGTCTTTTAAGTCTTCAAAACATATAATTTTTTCTTTCAAAAGAAAATTTAATCAGAATTATGTGGATAGTCATTCGATAACCATTTTATGAATATGCTCAAGGCGTTACTGCCCATGTAAATGCTCAATGGTACACAGTTAATGAAGTAAATCATGGCCCTCCCATATAATAGACTAGCATGTGGGCACCAGATTTATCATGTGGAATATTTAATGATATCCAAAAAAACGCTTGCCCTCTGAGATATACACACTGCAGTTCTCTCTGGGATTGTCCCTGCATTTTATTCTTTTTACATATTAATATTTTCTAATGTTTCTACAAAATATGCATGAGCTGCGGAATAAAAAAAATAGATAAAAGGTAAAAATAATATTCCAGATTAGGGGAATGAGAGAGCTACCACTTGGCTGTGTTTTCAGATCCAACCTAGGTAAACTGGGCGCTGGTGGAATCTAAAAGCTGCACTGGGACTTGCTGAGGGCAAGAGAGATAGGAAAGAGGGCAATGCCCCACCCACACCCCTCACATTCCTGCATACACATCTGCCCCTACACATCCACAGACTACATCAACCCATACAAGAACACAGCCCCAACGTGTTTTACAAAACTGCTTCCTGCCGAACGTTTAGCTTTAATAAAGGGCTCTAAAGACGAAAAAGCACAGGACCGGCACACCACCAAGCTTAGTTCTTAAGTCAAGTTCCAGTGTCCAAGAAGGCACTTGACACTGATTATTCCTGAAAATGCCTTCTCTGGACTCAGCAGATGAGCCTGAAGGGCTTTTATCCCAAGGAGGCGAAAGAGCACCCAGAAAGCTCAGCAGTGAACTCAGTGGACTGGGCAGGAATCTGGGTGTCTGGGAGGGGGTGTGTCTGTCTACTAGGGAGAGGCAGAGGGGTAGGCAGGGCAGGGTGTAACCAGAGTAAGGAGTCCTAAACAGTGCAAAAGGCACCCTGGGAAGCAGAAAAATACTGAGAGAGGAGATCAGAGTCCTTGTCCCCGAGCCAGTGCAGGTCTTAAGGAATGTGCTGGGGAATCCGAGCAGCTGTGTGTACACCATTGTGCATCGCAGCACTACTGGCAATAGCTGAAAGGCGGAGGCAACCAATGAGCCCCTCCACGGATGAATGAATAAGCTCAATGTTTCCTGCAACAGAACATTAGCTGGCCACAGGGGAAAATGAAGTCCTCACCATGCTCCAACACTGATGAACCTTGAAAGTATCGTGTTGAGTTGAGTCAGTCGCCAAAGGGACAAATGTTGTATGACTCCCAGGGGAGTCATTGCTTAGGGGACACTGAGTTTTTGTTCACCAAACCCAGGGCCTTGGCAACGATGTGGACTCATCGAGGCCTTTTAAGACAGGAGAACTGCCTCTGGGAGTTTCAGAGACCGTAACTCTCTTCAGGAGTAGAAAAACCTCTTTCTCCCACAGAATGGCTGGTGATTTCAAACTGTTCACCTTGACCTTGCACTTAGCAGCCCAATGAGTAACCATTACTCCAGTCGGACTCCTCAACTTCTGTTAAGGAGCTAGATTACTTGCAGGTCGATGGGGATGGTTAAACAACATGATGGACACAATTATTTTCACTCAAATGTACACGTGAAGAATGTTGAAATAGCAAAAATGTTCTTACAAATAGAGTTCCAAAAGAAATATATATTATAGGCTGATATATTTAGATATTTTATTTATGTGCCTTTCTTTATATATATGTATATATACATAGAACTAGATATGTATACTTTTTCTATTTTTTTCAAATAAATATAATAACTCACCTCTCCCATCAAGGATAATTTGAGGCTGACTTGCGGCTCGATTCTCCAGCTCCAGAAGGAGGTCAAAGCCAGCATCCTACTAATGGCCAAACCCTGAGGTAAGGGCTCCTCATTCACCTACAGTGATCCTCTTTGTGACTCGGAAGCAGGGAACACCTTAGAACAGCAGTTCTCAACCTGTCGGTCACGACCCCTTTGGGGGTGGAATAACCCTTTCACAGGGGTCACCCGATTCATAACAGTAGCAAAATTACCATTATGAAATAGCAAATATGAAAACAATGTTATGGTTGGGGGTCACCACGACATGAGGAACTGTATTAAAGGGTCACGGCATTGGAAAGGTTGAGAACCACTGCCTTAGAATAATCAAGCATGTGAGATCAAGGGCCCAACATTTACCCAAGGACACCATTCAGAAGGGTTAGCCAAGGAGGAGTCGAAGCTGGAAACACAGGGAGGAAGTAGTATACGTGGGACTGGGTTGAGAGGATTGCCATGAATAAGATGAAGCTAATGATATATGGGTTGTTGGATATAAAACTGTTGATGTGCTCTGCAAACCTTCATCGAATCACAAGAGGTGTTTTTGAATAGTGTAACCATGTCTATCACTCAATAAGCCTTCACTGTTCATCTGACACTATGACAACATAAGCCATTTAAGCCTATCAGTAAGCCTATGAAGTACTATAGATGATTCCTTGTGAACATAGCCTCACTATTCCAATCCTCCCTGGATTCATGCTCTTTGTGACGCAACTTCTCAGCTCCTCCCACCAAGAGGCGGGATCTATATTTCAATCCTTGAATCTGGCCAGATACTGTGGCTTTCTTTGGCCAAGAGCAAGAGGCACACGTGAGAGTGTGCCAATTCTAAATCTAAGACTCAAGAGTCTTGACATTCTCTTGGAATCCAGCCACTTTCACAAGAACAAGCCTGAGCTCGCCTGCTGGAGGATGAGAGCCCAAAGTGGGAAAAATCCACCCAGCCACGGCTAGCCCTGAGCAGCAAGCCAACCACAGCCAACTTTCTACCTGAGCACAGGTAGGAGTGAGTCCACTCAAGATCATCCCAGCCCAGGACAAATTACTAGACAACCCACTTGGTAGACATGAGAAATACTAAATGGTTGCTGTTCTAAACTGCTAAATTTTGGGATCACTTATTAAACTGCATTGTGGTGACAATCAATAAATAGATAATCCCTCGCTACTATTATTCTCACCACAATTCAAATGCATCAGTTCTTCTTCAGTCTTCCTTATTCAATGTCCAACTTTCGCACACATATGAGGCCATGGAAAATACCATGGGTCAGGCACATGTTAGTCCTCAAAGTAACATCCTTGCTTCTCAATGCGCTAAAGAATTCTTGTGCAGCAGATTTCCCCAATGCAACCCATCTTGTTATCTCTTGACTGCTGCTTCCATGAGCATGGCTGAGGATCCATGATCCACAATCAACCTTTGGGTTAGCAGCTGAGTACGTTAACAGTTTGTACCACCCAGGGACTTCAGGGATGTTCTAGACACATGGAACTTTAACTTGGCAATAGCTTTGAAGGACGTGAACTCCAAATGTATGGCTCGGTTAAAATGACCCAAATGGACCAGATGAATTGCTTAAAGCCACATAGAAGCAAAGAGCCAGAATGAATGATCTCCGAGCCCCCAGAGAAGTGCTCACTTTGCTTCTCTAGGTGTAAGAAGGGAAAGGAAAGGTTTTCCTTCAGGAGACTGCATCTTGCTCCCAACTCTAGTGCTTCAAGGGACCAGTCCTAACATCCATGAGCCAGAACTCCTAGGAACTGCTTCTGAACCCATGTCCAACCTTCTGCTGTTACCAAATGGTTCTCTGCCTATCCGTCTTCTGAGAAAGGCAGCTAGGCCAGCATGGACTTAGACAAGTGTAAGAAGTGGGCCCCTGTGGGCAGCCAAAGCCATGAGGCTGCTCTGGTCCACAGCATCATAAGTGGCAGCACTCGGTGCCCTGTTGGAGACAGAATCGCTTGTCAACCTTACAGTTTCTACCAGATCCCATGGTAGCTCTTGTGGCACAGACTTCAAGACATGGAGAGTGAGACTGTGGCCATAGAGATGGCAAGCCAGCGGCTGCCTCCAAACCACTCAGACCATCAGAAGGCCCAAGAGCTTGGGGCCTGCCTACGGTGATAAATAACAGAGCCTAATTTGAGAGGCCAGCAGGTCAGAGGATGCCATGTGCTTCCCTCTGAATTGGAACCTTGCCCCAATCTTCAATGGGACTCTTACAGAAGATGAATTTCCCTGGGCATACAAGGGGCTACTGTAGCTAGGACTCTGGGGGGATTTTGATGAATAAGGCATGCCCCTGACTTCAAGGAGCCTCCAATCAAGTAATAAGTGTTCTAATAGAGGTTGGTACAGAGTTACAGGCAGGCAGAAGTACCTACATGATATAAACAGTTAATTCACTTGGTTGCTAACTGAAAAGTTTGAGGTTCACATCCATTTGGAGGTGCCTTGGAAGAATGGTCTAAGGATCAGCGTCTGAACAAACAGCCATGAAAACGGTGGAGCACCATTCTCCAGTGAGACACATGGGGTCTCAAGTAGGTGAGACTCCACTTGACAGCACTTGGGAACGGTAACTAGGACAGATGTACACAGAGAGTAATGACGTCTTGTTTAGAGGGAGAGAAAGAGAGATACAGGGCCTGATAGAAGCTTTTCAGAAAACATGGCATTTGGGCTGGGCCCTCACAACCTTTCCTTTGGTTGTTTCTCCTGACTTCCCAGGAGTGGTTTAGGACTCAATTAGAAACAAGATGGATGAGAAAGAAGCTTCCTGTGTTACCCAAATACCAACCTGCTAGATGTGACAGGCTTTCCATCTTTGTCCTTAATGCCACCACACTGCTGGAACCAGCCTGTGGATTTTCTATTCTCTGGAAATGAGGTGCTTCGTACAATCTACAATAGTGCTTAATGCAATCTTAATACAATAGTGCTTCATACCATCTCCGGGACCCTGCAACTCTGACCATCCCCAAGTCCAACAGTCTTCTTGTGTGCGCCTTCTAGCCTGCCATGACAGGATTCCAGGCATCCTGGCTTTCCTTTGGGCACAAGAAAGAGTATCCATCCTGCATAGGGACTTGACAGATGGCATTTCCTCATCCTTTAGGTCTTAGCTTTCCTTAGGAGCCTCTTCCTCAGGGAGGACAACCCTGACCCTCCGCGATGAGTCTGCTTCCTCAGATGTTCTCACGCAGACCCCAGCCCCTGCCTTTCCAGTACTTGAATTCATCTCGAGATGATACTTGTAGTCAAGCCTGCTTCTCAGGAAGCGAAGGTAGAACCCGTGTCAACCTTGGGTTCCACGTGCATGCTCTGTGGCGACCATGATGCCAAGAAGGTCATGTGCTCTCAACTAGTAATGAAGGAGCGATTGCAAGAATCTGACGTAGATATTTTGCTCTGGGGAGTAGAGGTTGGGTTCCCCACCCCCTAACCCACACCGCCCCAGAAGCAGATCCAAAAATTTAAGTATAAGTCGCTTATTTGGATAGAGAAACCAGGAAAGATCAATAAGGGGTTGAGGTGTCATGATTAGGATTGTGCTCCCGGTGCCCCAATATTTATACTGAAATCCTAACCCCATGGTAGAGTTGTCTTAAAATCTTTAAGATGCAGTATTAAGTTAACATACAGTCCTAGTAGAATAGGTTGGGGGATGACTCCATCCACGTGGTGTCCTTATCAAAAGAAAAGGCAAAAAAGAGGGATACAGAAGGAAGAGCATGGGACATAGAATTGTGTGGCAGCAGAAGGCCGAAAACCACCTGGGCTTACCACAAGTAAAGACAAGTAAGGAAGGATATTTCCCTAGAGCCTTCAAAGGGACCATGGCCTTGCACACACCCTGAATTGGATTTATAGTTTTCAGAACTGGGAGACAGTACATGTCTATGGTTCAAAGCCATCTACTTTATGGTACTTTGTTACAGCAGCCCTAGAACATGGACACGATGAGGCAGACAGAGAAGGAAGAAAGAAAACCAAGGGACACAGTAAGGGGCCTGAATTATCCAGTCTGAAGACCCCTACACCAGAGAGCTAGGAAGCGGGTAGAGAGGCTGATGAAGTATCTGTGTGCAGAATGGGTCAAGGAGAAATCAGCCCGCTTTCACCTGACGTTAAAGTTTGTGGGGTGACTCCAGTCACAGGCCTTTGGCAGGCTAACATAGGAGTTTGGGGGTCTAACTCATCTCTGTACACTTGCTCTTGTTTCCCACTAACCCTCAATGTCAGCTCCTCCAGGGCTGGAGTCTTTTTGAATAACTCAGTCCCTACTTTGGCTTGCAGATAACTAACACTGGTTGATCTGGCTAGTTGATGTAAGGGTCCAACATCTTCCCTCCCTGTCATATGCAGACAAAAACCCACAGTGGATGGCTCCAACCTCCATTTCCCTTTATTTCCTGAACCCATCATATTTATGTAACTTGACAGCAACCAACACTGGCCAGATCCTGGAGGAAGCAGGTCCAGCTTTCCATGAAGGTCAAGATTTTCCTTACCCTTCCCTGGAAGTCTTAATCTGCAAACATAATTCACTCATCCAAACGTGCAGCAAATGTCCCCTTGCGTGCCTGCCATGTGTCTGTACCATGCTGTGGCATGTACTGAGCTCCGCTGCTCAGGGAAGGAGGCGCATAGAAATAATGACCCCCAAACACAAGTGGGTGAAGCGCAGGAAAGGAAGGGTCCTCTGAGAATAAAACCTGGAGCAGGTGCGAGAGACTGACCTCACCAGAGGACCAGGGAGGCCTCCTTGTGGAAGGGACTCGGAGATGGAGGCAGATAGGTACACAGAAATAGAACATTTCATTTCCAGCAGAAAGAACAGCAGCTGCAAAGTTATTTAATGGGAGGCAGGGTCCCACCTTTGATATAAGGTGGTCCATGGACAATGAAAGCTGGTAATGGAGGGAGGTATGGCCTATCCAAACAGGTCTTCAATCTCACTGTAGAGGGTGACCAGGGGGCCCCTTTTATCAGGGCTTTCCAAAATAGGAGGTGCAAGCAAGTGGGCACCAGAAATGTGCTGCTTATACCTTAAATAGAAAGGTCAGATAGTTAAAGTTTATTGTACCAACCTGGCCAATAAACACATGTGGGGTTAAGTGAAGGGCAGAGGGATAAATGGCTCGGTGAGCCTCATCTTTCTAGTTCTAGGGTCTCTTGCTTTCTGATGGTCGGACCAGGGTGCAGCTGCAGCTGCCTTAGCCAGTTCCCTGCTTCAGCTGGCAAGGCTCACTTCCTGCAAGACATCCCTGAGGAGTAGCCACATGGACCTACCCCGATGCAGCCCCGGGTGCTGGAGCAGCCATGTGGAGAC
>NW_022105908.1:8953509-8966224 GCF_000313985.2 Echinops telfairi | reverse complement strand
AGATGGAGGAGGACTTTGTGGATTGGGTCGGACATAGGGGTTAGTGTTGGATTTGTGGGCTTGGGCAGCACTGGGTTGGGATGTTTTCTTGATGTGCACTTACCCTTCATAAAAAACTCTCTCTTCTACATACGAGTTTCTGTAGATTTGTTTCTCTAATGCACCCAGACTAACACAAAAGGCAAGGAAAATACAAAGGGGCTCCAGCAATGGGAAATGAATTGGCTTCATTAAACAACTACACTATGCCAGGGATTTATGGAATCCAAACTTAATCATTCAGTCCAACAAGTATCTATGGAGTTACTAGTGCTCCTTATGGTCAAGCAGAGGGCAAAGGTAACTCTTTCCAAAACAGAAAGACTGAATTTACATTCAAAGTCTTGACAAACTCTCTCCCGCTAAAGCATAGTTCTCTCATTTTCTTTATTTTAATCAACGATGGACCGTTTGGGGAAAAGACATTAGCCTTAAATGACCTCAATCAATGCCAGTTTGAGACGCTTACAGACGTTGCCTAATGGAATCATTAAAAAGAGGAGGCAGAGATGTTTAACCCCTATTTAATAATTATTCCTGGCCATAACCTTAGAATTGCAAGTTGGGATGTTGTTCTAAATAAGCCATTTACAAATTACTGTTAAAAACATCCCCGTGTCGCATCATTGAAATCATGAAGACAATCTACAGAGCACACGGGCGGTAGGGGGACACCTCTCCTAACATGATGCAAATAAGTAGGGGAGTTTTGGGAGGAACTCTCCAGTGACAGCACTTTACACAGATCCCCCAAAGTGCTGAACTGCACACAATGAGAGATGTAGAGATGCTGTGCCCTGGAAAACTGGGTTAAAAGATGCACGAGAGCGGCTAACCATGCCTAGGAAGGTTTGGACTAAACCGCTCCATAGAAGGTGAGAGGGGAAGAAGTGACACAATATTTCTAAACTAACGTATTTTACAGAACTTGTGCGCTTAAATATGTATGTGTAACTAAATTCGTAGATCAAATGCTACAAATAGTTCATCTACCTCCCTAAGAGTGTGTGTGTTCAACTTCAAGACGGTCCCCCACTGGGAAAATGCAAGAATCACTTTATCTGACAAGCTGTTCTACATTCCAGTGTTTATGGAAGAAAGCTACCAAGAACAGAGTGGGAAGTCCATCAAAGCTGACTACCAGACTCAGCACACCCTACCAAACAAACTCCTGGTACACATATCCAACTCTGATTGCAATATGTTGTTGTTGCTGTTGTTGTTGTTGTTTTTGTTGCTAGATGCCAGCAAGGCAGCTCTGACCCAAAGCAATCCATATATAACAGAACAAACCACCATGCTCTCCTGAGTTACCCTCAAAAATTGCTATGTTTGAACCCATTATTGCAGCCTTGGTGCCATTAAGGTTTGATCCAGTGAGATCGTAGAGGATGACAGGTCCAAGCGCACAAACACAAAAGACAAACCCAAGACCACAGCCCCATCTGCTGCACTTTGAAAGCCGTATCACCGGTCCCTGTCAGGTGCTCCTGGAATGTCAGTGAGCTCCACTAGTTTAGGACCCTGGCCCAGGGCTCATTTCACCTCTTCAGGAAACATGGCACCTAGTCCAAGTTCAAGACTTCCACCTCCAACAGTGGCTACCGTTCACGGTTCCCATGTCTGGCAAGTCCCATAGAGTCCTTGTATCTTCAATTGAGTGACATTTGAACTTGTCTCCTGTCCACTGGAAGTCCCTTCATTTACACGTGCCTAAACCCTCTGTACCCCTGCCTCCAACACAGCTATGAAGTGAGCTAAATTCTAGTCTCCCAGCCATGAGCACAACCTTTTGCTAAAGCCCTGAAGGGCAGGAACAGAGTTATGAGCTTGGAGCTATGAGCTATGGACTATAAGCAGAGCTATAGCAAATCTATTAGAGAACCGCGAGTTAGACTCTGCTCTCCAAGCTATGAGCGTATCAGTGGACTCCACGGTGTAAACTTTTTCCCAAAGACTCAGGGAAAGATGAGAACATGCTCTATTCCTGCCCTCCCGACTCTGTAGGGAGACTGGTCATCTAGCAGCCCCTCCTTCATGGCCTGCATGCCCTTCCGGTCATCAGCACCTTCTCCCGTCCCCCTTCACTGACATGCGGACTCAACGGCCCTTTGTGACCACCCATATTCTCTCCCCCACAGAGCTCAGGGCCCTCCTTTCTGAATGTCTGTGGACAGCTCTAACATTTTGAGGTCTCAAAGTCGCTCAAAGGGTCAAGTGCTAACTCCTGTTTGCCCTCCCAGCAAGTATTTCCATCCCAACACAGCTGTCTGACAATCCCTCAGGCTAGATGCTTCTAAAATGCCTCTGGCACCATGTCTGATAGAGTGGAGGAGGGGCAAAGGCCGAGGAGACTCTCACTAAGATGGATTAACACAATCACTGCAGCAATAGACTCAAGCACACCGATGATCATGGACAAGGCCCAGGAATGGACAATGTCGTGTATATACATAAAATACACAGGAGGGGTACCAAAAAAGAACAGATATTTCTTCAAAGCTATGTATTTAATTTTTTTTTACAAAACAATCTTATCTATCACCTTCAAAGTACTCTCCATGACACTTAATGCATCTGTCAAATCTGCGATTCCATTCTTGTCTTGGAAACATTTTTCCAACTCATCTGTTTGGATGGCTGACAGCACCTCCCTCATTTTTTCCTTCACCTCTTCTATGTCGTCAAATTGCTGTCCTTTCATGTCCCTCTCCATTCTTGGAAACAAAAAGAGGTCGGCATGGAGCAAGGTCAGGTGAATAAAGTGTGGGGGGCAAGAGAGGTATGCTGTTTTTTCTCTTTTGTTCTTCTTTCTCCCTCTCCCTCCCTTCTCCTTCCATCTCCTTCCTTCCCCTCTCCTCTCTGCTCCTCCCCTCCCCTCTCCCTCTTCCTCTCCTCCTCTACCTCCTCCTCCCTTCTTCACTTCCCTCATTGCCTCCCTCTCCACCCTTCTCTGGCACACACAGTTCTAGGATATAACTTACCTTTTACAGTGCCCTCTGCCTTCCCTGGGGCCAGACTGACAACTGTGTGATTGTCCTGAGACCCTGACCTTGCTGGACTCCCTCCCCTTCCCTGCCCAGCTCCCTTTCCCTTAGAACCTCCTCTTAGAACACTTCCACAGGCAATCCCTGGTACCAAAATCTTCCTGTCAAAGTTTGCTGCTGGGAAACTTAGCCTTAGATAAGCACCAACCGTGGAGACTTGTGAAGAGTCAATTTGTGCATGTTAGTCAGTATGTGGCATGTGCCTGCTGGAAATGGTCCTGAGCTCTGGTCTGACCTTGGTCTAGGGGTCCAATGTCACTAAAGAACTCCCCATTAGAACCCAAGGGGTAGACGCAAGTCCCCAAGAGGTCCCTGACCCTGAGTCCCCAAGTGGTCCCTAGGACTGAGGTAACCTGAGTGGGATAATAACAGCTACTAATGCCTGTCACACACCAAGCCCAAGAAGATGCAATGGCTGGGCTCTCATCACTTGACCAATGCAGGGAATTAGGGCTTTTCCATAATGAGAGCAGCGAGGCCATCAGACTTGTCAGAGCAGGAAAAATGAGGCAACTACTGGGACAGGCCTTCACAAGCATGGAGGAAACAAAGACAGCAGTCAGTGTGTGTGTGCGCACGTGCAGAAATCATGAGCACATGTTGACGATACGGAGGGGATGGAGGCAGGACATTCCACCTAGAACCTCCGAATTCTGGAGGAGCCACCGCCGCCCGTGGGAAGCACCAAGGGGCCGTGTTGGGCTTCGCAGAAGACGTACAGAGGACATCATGGAACCCCAGGCCTCAGACCTGAACGAGACGTCAGAAGAAAACAGCCAATCCTTCTTGTATTATATCCCTACGGCACTCAAACGCGCAAGAGGTGATTTCAAACCTGGGCATGTATACAAAGGGGTAATATACATCGTATCCTCAGTTTCATTTTTTAAAAGGAAATGTGTCCCAAGCAGCCGACTGTTGGAAGGAATTGGAGTGCGTTTATTCGGTGGCGGACTTTGCAGCTCTTGGCGATGAAAGTCTCGTGAATACACATTGATAGGAAAGACTTCCATGGTATATCATGAGGTGAAAAATGCGGTTGCTTATGAAATACATAATGTACACACAGAGCTCTGGCTAAGGTAGGTCAAATGCCCAGGGTGCCGCTTGAAGGGTGGAGCCACTGAGCGCTCTTGATGAAGCTGGTTGGGCCCAACATCCTTCTGCAGGCACAGTCAACACCCAGAGGCTCTTGAGAAATGAGAGGGGTGCACTTGCCCCTGTGAGCTAGTCCAAAGAGGTGCCAGGCCAGGCATGGAACGATATTCAGGAGCACCACAATTATAAAGGGCACTGTGTTAATCTGGATACTTTAGAGAAACAAATTCGCAGAAATTCATGTATAAGAAAGAGTTTTATATAAAGGTTAAGTGCACACCAAGAAAACATCCCAACCCAGTGCTGCCCAAGGCCACAAGTCCAACATTAACCCATTAACCCATATGTCCAACACCAATCCACAAAGTCCTCCTCCATCTCACAAAACACACGCAATGATTCCGACTGCAGGAGGAAAGCCGAGTCAGTGAATGTGTAAGCATCTCAGCGCTGGCAGGGGTCTCCACACGGCTGCTCCAGCACCCAAGGCTGCATCGGGGTAGGTCCATGTGGCTTCTCCTCAGGGATATCTTGCAGGAAATGAGCCTTGCCAGCTGACGCAGGGAACTGGCTAAGGCAGCTGCACCCTGGTCCAAACATCAGAAATCAAGAGACCCTAGAACTAGAAAGGTGAGGCTCACCGAGCCATTTATCCTTTCGCCATTCACCTAACCCCCCATGTGTTTATCAGCCAGGTTGGCACAATAAACTAATTAACTCAAGCACCTTGAAATTGAGAGGGGGCACACGACTGACTGATGCTCCTAGATGCTCAGCACCCTCACTCCACCCCATGCAACGATGCACGGCTTTCCATCGACTGAAGAACAAGGGTCAGCAAATGGCACCCTTGGACTTGTTTTAGGACATAAAGTGTCCTGGAGAGCAGCCATGCCCTGTCATGTACACAGTGTTCATGGCTGCTGTCAAGTTGCAAAGGCCAAGTTGAGTCGTTGCAACAGGGACTATAAGCAACACAACAACGTTAATACTATCCGACTGTTAAGAGACAGTTTGCCAACTCAGCAACCAAACCAAACTGCCTGCCATTGAGCCGATGCCGACTCCTAACGACCCTACAGGATGGGGTAGAACAGCCTCTGTGAGTTTCATAGACTGTGCCTCTTTACAAGAGTAGAAAGCCCTGTATTGCTCCCCAAAAGCAGCTGGTGGTTTCAAACTACTGACCTTGTAGTTAGCTGCCCAACTCGTAACCACTACACCACCAGGACTCCTTTTACCAGGACAGAGTCGAGGAGAATATCTACCCACCTGCTAATGATGTTTATTTCCAGGAGTGGGAAGATGAGACTTTATATGTCATGTTCTTTCATTTTCCGTATTTTAAAATGATATATCATCTGTATATCATAGAAATGGTATAGGTTGGTTGCGGGATGAATATTATTTTTAATTATCATTATTCTCTAGTATTTATAACGTACATTCTTTGTATGACATAGGCAGCTTCCCCTGGCCATGAGTGCCCACCGAGAAGCGGCAATGCCTACCACATGGCTTCTTCTACCCAGAGGTACACAGGAACCGCAGCCAGTGGGACAGGCCAGCCTAGCTGAGGTCAGAGAGCCAATCCAAATCTTCCCAAACTGCATGGACTCTTTCCTGCCTTCACCTCTAGCACCACCTCTCCCGTCCCCGTCGCCCCCCAGCCCCCCACCCCAGCCTCCATGCCCCAGCTAGCCAGAAGCACGTGGACACCCGACTCAACTGGTTTTATGCGTCTGGACTTCTGCACGTGCGGTTCCCCTTCTGGGAGAAGTCCTTTCTCTGTCCAGTCCACTGGCAAACTGCTCTACAGCTCTGCAAAGAAAGGTCACAAACTGAAACCTACTACCCACTTGTAGCCTGCAGATGTGTTTTCTCAGACCCATGTGGCATTGTTTTTAAAAAAAAAAAAAAAGGAGATTTCCAGTCTTCCAGAAAAAGGAAATGGTCTAGTAACACTCATCCCACATGCTTTGCCAGGTTGTTGCTAACAAGCAGCTGCTCCCATTTCTTGGGCTTGGTGCTTTCCAGTGGGTCATGGGCCCCTTACTTCCCACCTCTTGTCCTTGTCTTGTCTTCGCCTCAAAATATACCCCTTGCTTTTCTTCCTCCAACACAGGGGTTCTCAATGTGTGGTCCTTGGACCAACAGGACCAGATTAAAGAGGAGGAGGATTTGCTAGAGGTGCACGAGATTGTCTTCTAATGAGGGAAACATTCCAGAGACGGGACCATGCAGCCGGTGCGGTAACAAGTCCTCCAGGGGCTCCTGGTGCTTGCTCATGTTTGAGAACAACCACTGCTTTGGCATCAAAGAATCTGCTGGGGCTTGCTTCCCAGGCAGCAAGGCTGTCTCTGGACTCTCCAAGTGTCTTCCACCCTCTGCCTCCTCCTTCCGGCCTTGCTCCATGCCAACTCTGCCCATGCCACCACTGGCCACAGGCAGGCAAGCATTTCCTTGGTGTGGCCACAAGCTAGTCACCTGTCACACTATATGTCTGCCCGATGAGATCGATCCTTTGGGAAGGGGCTACTTTGCACGCCTCCCTCCTCAGCATCTAGCCCAAGACCTGGCCATTAACCAGATTTCAACCACCTCCACAGAACTAAACTGAATCCTGTGGTCATTAATTATATTCCACTTATCCAGAGGGGCAAGAGTGGCTGTGAAGGAGGCCCAGCCTTGCTGTGGATCAACAAATCTGAGTGGAAGCCAATGCTTACAGCTCTAGCAGAAGGGATTTTTCAGCAGAAGATGAAGCAATTCCTATTCACCGCATCTGTTAATCACTCAAGATCCTTCTAGATGCAAGGGGCTAGGCAGTGAAAGGTATTATTAATGAAACCATACAGACTAGGAGGCGGTTCTGAATAGAAGCCCTCCTTCCTAACAATGCCTTCCCCTGCAAGTTAATCCCTTTCCATTATTTTAAATTCTTCAAGTACTAGAGAAGTCATGTAGGTTGTTTTCCCCGAATAGTCACTTAGCTGACAAGCATTCTCTAATTGACAGAACATTCTGAAAAGACAGATTAAAGAGAGGGGAGAGTGGTGCAATTTCCCACACGCAGCAGGAAACGAAGTTGTCTGAAATGTAAGATTCAGAAGAAAAAGTATACATCATGCCCCCAGCCCCTTCCTGGAGAGAGGAATTCAGAGATGTTGCTTCCTGGGAGGCGCTGATCCAAGGATATGCCCAGAGGACTGCACGTCTTCCAAAGCAAATGCCCCAGCTGAGAGTCACAACAATAAAAGCAATCACAAGGATAACTGCTAATAGCTGAACCGCCGCTACACATCCCTCACTCGACACGAAACTGCTGAGGGGTCTGCCGCTAGTGACCCTGAAAGAGTCACTTGATGCCCATTTTTCCTATGAGGAGACACAGCTCAGATGTATCAGGCCTGGGGTCAAACCTAGTCTGCTCCCTCCTGTCCCCAGGACATCTCGTGTCCCCTAAGGAAATGTCCTTTGACGAGAGTGCAGAACACACCGATGGGCACAGATGGAAAACCACCTAAGCCACAGCCGGGGTCTCAGAGGGGGTTGCCCCCAAGGAATAAGCATGTCCCAGGTGCTGAGAGGGACCCAGGCTTCCTCTGGGCTGTTGTAAAACTCAACCTCGTGTCACAGTCTTTAGGTAGTTATCGCCTATCAATCATCCCTCCTTTAATATTGCGTGGCCGTGTTGGCGACCCTTTCCATCTCTTGGTCCTCAAACCACGTATGCTTTGAACAGTTAATGAGCCATGCAGGATGGCTTCGTGACTCATGTTCTCAGATTGCCTGGCGTGAGATAATGCCACTGGCAAGAGAGTGTACACTGCGCCATCCCGGGAGCTGATAAGGTGTTAATAAACCTTAGCAAATGCTGATTAGAGGCAGCTCCGGCAGCTCCGAGCTGCTATGCACGCACAAGGAGGGTTGGCCAATTAAACCTGGGGACTGGCTCCATTTGGAACTGACTCAAGTCAGCAGCAGGACACATCTCCCGTGTCTCGGAGCTGCCTGGAAGGTCAGCCTGGTAGGCAGCTAGTCCAGCATCTGAAGCCCAGCTGGGGGTTTTGCACCAAAGGTCAGCAGGAGCAGGAATCGTCTCGCCCACCTCACTCCTAAAGGACATGAAAGTAGACTTGGCAGCCGTCACTCCCCAGATGAACACTCAAGGGTCAGTTATTCAGAAACACACCAAACAGGTGCTTGGACCTATGTTCATCTGTAGTCAACAGAGCGGAACCGGAAAGACCCAGAACTAGACAGGACTGCCTCATTTTGTCTGGGTCTCACAAGGTTTCTGCCTAGAACGGGATGCCACACAGTCTGGCTGCTTTCACTGGCTCCTGTGATAGGGAAATAGTTGTGTTGTCCTTCTCTGCCAGGTTTCTGCTTTATACAGGTTCCAGCTTTTGCAGATTTCTACTGTACAAAATTGCTTAGGGGGTTGAGAGAGAAAGTACAGCACACTATCACATTCTCCTGGATTTGTGACAAAGGAAAAGGAGCAAGAAGGTTCACAAACAGGACCTCAGGACCCTAGGCAACCAATGAGCAGTTGAAACAGAATTGCAAGGTAGAGGAGAGATCAAACGAGAGCAGGGATTCACAGGTCATTCCCACCTGACCAAACAGACTGGCCCGGGTGGATATTTTCGGAAGATGGCTGGCCACAACACTGAGTGGAGAGTCCCAGGGGCGGGCCACGCCATGAAGCAGGCTGAGCAGGGCACCACAGGCAGCCCAGGAAGGGAGTCAGGAAATGGGCAAGCTGCATGCCGGGAATTGGCATGCCGGAGAGCGATGGCTCACAGAAGCAGCAGAATAGCAGGAATCCCAAGAAAATACTTCTGGAGGAGCCTGGCGCAGGTCAGATGGAAGAGGCGCCAGGCAGGAGATGAGAAAGGCATGGGGAGCTCACCTGAGCGAGGGTACCAGGAAAGTACTGGAGAACTGTGTGAGGGCCAGTGCTCCTAGTGAGCGCATGCACCGTGGAGCAAAGTGCCCCCTGGTCCTACACCATCCAGCAGATCAGCCCATTGAGATCCACGAGGTTCCGGTGGCTGAAGAAGCTGATGGCCAGCCCGTGCCTGGCCTGAGAGTTCCCTGGGATAAGAAAGGAAGGAGATCTTTGTCTTTGGAGTCCCTGGGTGGCCCAGGACTGCCCTGCACAGAGGCCCAATTTCAAATGCAGCAGCTGGTGGCCTCCAGACACAGGTCCTGAATTGACTGGGTGTGCTAAGGGGCCCTGGCTCAGTGACACTCCCTCCTGAGTCTCAGATCCTTCCTACCCACAAAGAGGCAGCAACACCACAGCTGCCCCAGTGGACTGTGGCCCTGCAACACGGCGCTCCCCACAGAGGCACTTAGGTCATGGCCATCCACCGCACCGCCTCCCTTCGAATCCCAGGATGAGTCTCCTGACACGAGTTTCCTGACAGGAGTCTCACGCCCGTCCTTTAGGCTCACACACTTGCCTATTCACGATCAAAGAGTTCCCTTTCTCCTTGTTGGACTGAAGGTTCCGGGAGGACATGGTAGAGGGGAAGGTGGAGGAAAGGAAGTGGGTGTTAACAAACCCAGGGACAAGGGAACACAAGTGATCCGAAACCGATAGCGAGGAGGGTGTAGGTGGCCTGGTAGGGCTTGATCAAGGGCATTGTAACCGAGAGGAATTACTAAAACCCAAATGAAGGCTGAGCATGATAGTGGGACAAAAGAAAAGTAAAAGGAAATAGGGGAAAGAACTAGGAGGCAAAGGGCATTTATAGAGGTCTAAACACAGGCATGTACATATGTAAATACATTTATATATGACGATGGGGAAATAAATCTATGTGCATATATTTATAGATTTAGTATCAAGGTAGCAGATGGACATCGGGCCTCTACTCAAGTACTCCCTCAAGACAAGAACACTTTATTCTATGAAACTGACATTCCATGATGCTCACCTTCCAGACAGGATCGCTGAAGACAAATGGGTGAATAAGCAAATGTGGTGAAGAAAGCTGATGGTGCCCAGCTATCAAAAGATATAGCGTCTGGGGTCTTAAAGGCTTGAAGATAAACAAGCAGCCATCTAGCTGAGAATCAACAAGCCCACATGGAAGAAGCACACCAGCCTGTGTGATCACAAGGTATCAATAGGATCAGGTATCAGGCATCAAAGAACAAAAAATGATATCATTGTGAACGAGGGGGAGTGTGGAGTGGAGGCCTAAAGTCCATCTGCAGGCAACTGGACATCCCCTTACAGAAGGATTGCGGGGAGGAGAAGAGCCAGTCAGGGTGCAGTACAGCAATGATGAAACATACATCTTTCCTCTAGTTCTTTAATGTTTCCTCCCCCACCACTATCATGATCCCAATTCTACCTTACAAATCCGACTAGACCAGAGGATGTACACTGGTACAGATAAGAACTGGAAACACAGAGAATCCAGGACAGCTAAGCCCCTCCGGACCAATAATGAGAGTAGCCATACCAGGTGAGAGAGGAAAGCATGGATTGCCAAGAGGGGCACCTCCTGCACTGACAGGAGAGGTATCCAGGGACGGCTTGTGGGGGGAGATAGGCTCTAAGCATTATGTTGCTGGATGTGAAGGGATTAGTGAGGTGCCGACGGAGTGGAGGGCAGAGGGGCCTGTAGGATCACTGGCAAGAAGAGAGAAGGAGGAGGGCGAGACAGAAACATATGTCACCTGGTATTGCTGGCAGGTAAAGATAAGGTAAGAAAAACAGTGTGTGATGGAGGACAGATCCCCCTGAACTGGCAATAGATCCTGTACATTATCCTAAGGGAAATGAAGCAGCATTGAAGAGTTTTGCAGGGGAGTGACAAAGTAAGTTTTCTATTTTAGACCCCAAGTTTCAGATAGTGTCTGACAACCATCCGTGCCTCAGACTGTCGGCCTCCAAAAAAATCTAAGACAACTCTGACAAAGATGAAAATGGTAAACTAAGATTTATCACCAGCCAGCGTCCAGACACCAGGCAAAACGTCTGCGATTTAGAACACCTGAGGGGCTACAAAGAGACTCATATGCACGCACGGCCTGTCCATTTGTCAGGCCAGCAGAGTTTTTCTCATCAGACAGTAACAGGTATTTTCTCATCTTACCCAGAGGAATCTGCTAGCTACTGTTTCGTTTGATTTATTCTGTTGGGTAACAAAATACAGGCATGTTTCAGGAAATACAGAAATGCTTTAAATAGTATAGATAATTAAAGACAACCCTACAAAAATAAAATACGATGCATGCATTCCAAAATACTATAGAGAAAGTGATTATCTAAGGGAGCTCAGACCACAAATTGAAAATATAGAACAAAATAAACAATAAAAAAATCAAATATAAATTGTCACTGAGAAAGCAAAAATGGTATTTTATGATGATAAACATTAATTTGATAAGTTCTCAAACTTGGGAAAATATCTTTGCTTCTTGAAGGAATTTAGGAGCCATTAATACTCTTAGACAGCTCAGTAAATGGAACAAATCCTGATTAAATGATTAACAAAATAGAGACTCCATGTAAATATTCAAAAGAACGAATGCACATGCTTTGGGCAACTCATAATGCAGCCTTGCTTTTCAATGGTATCCAGAATAAAGAGAGAATCTTTAGAGCTATCTTAGGGTAGGATCAATTTATTCAACACACTTGCTAATTAGTTAAACACCAGTTCTTGAAGCTAGGAATTTGGTGCTGATTCCTCTTTATACCTGGGTAGAATGAAAAGCCCTATGTCCCGGAAGACTAGCCAGCAGGCATGTTTAGTTCACCATTGACCACCACAGTGACAGAACCCTGCCTGGCGGCTTTCCAGGGGATATGGTGCTGAAGCAGGGGAACTGCTCCTGAGGGTGCTTGCTGGTTCCTAGCTGAAACGTTCGGTGGAGAGAAGGCGATGAGGCCCTGCTCGCCTGGTGGGAAGATGCTGCCTATCTGGTGCACTCCTTCCTTCACGGGTAACTGCTGGCATGTCCAGACCCACACCAACTCCGGGGGACAGTGCGGGCTGTCCTGCAAAAGAAAGCCACGGTGAAGTCGGCACCAGTGCTCCGGGGCAGCTGGGTTAGAATCCTCAGACTCAGGAGCTAGACAGAAGGTCCACATGGAAGAGACCAAGTGCATCCCACTTGTTGACCAGCATGAGCTCCCCAGATCTCACCTCGCTCAGAAAGGGGTAGACCATCAGAACAGTAGCAGCCAGGCCCACTGATCTCCATTCAGGGCCTCCTAAGGGTCTACAATAGGAAAGCTGGAAACACTTCTCCTCCCCTGTCACTCAAGGGGACAGTAGATCGTCCCAGTTCTTCTTGGGAGTGACCAAGGAACCAGGTGAAGTGATCCTTCAGAACCCTCCTTTTCAGTCTTGAAAACCCATACCACTTTGGAGAAATGGAGATCACTGATTAGCTCAATTTTGATAAAGGATTAGAAAAAAATTCCCAACACACCATGAGAGTCTTGGGCAGAGGTGGAGCAAGGTACCAAAAAGAAGGAAATGGCCTTAGTAGAT
>NW_022105908.1:8935758-8953140 GCF_000313985.2 Echinops telfairi | reverse complement strand
AACCTGAATGAAAAAGGAAGGGATGAACACATAAGTGAGTGGATCAGTACGGGAATGATGGAGGGAATGGGTGAATGATCAAATGCCATTGAGCTAGTTGAATAAATGAATGAGTGACTGAATGAACAAATGGAGAAATTAGCAAGTGCCTTCCAAGGGGGCCTTACAGTGTAACATCTATCAGACATCGTATCTTCGAATGAGAGGCACAGGACCCTTACACCCCTCCTCATACACCACCACTTCTCCCTAACATCTGGACTCAATGAAGGTGGCTACAGCCACAGTGAGACCCAGGATCAGCCCAGAGCTAAGCAATATTGTGGTTGCCATGAGGAGAGCATGTTCCAGAACACGCACATCGGAGGAGGCGGGAATATTTCCTATATGGAAAATATAGTGGACCCCACTGCTCAATTTGTAGGTTGACAAACAAAACATGGCACAGGGTGTGTTGGGCCAGGTATTGAGAAAAACTTCAGAGACTCTAAACGATGAAGGCTGTCATGATTAATAATAAACCAACAATAGACCAGTTGCCATCAAGGCTACTCATTATAACACATGATGGCTTCGCCCGAGTCACGGAACTGTGCTCCACAGCATTTTCGACACTTGATTAGAGGGGAGTAGGTCATCAAGCCGTTCCTCCAAGGGTGGCTTCAACCCTCCATTTTGTAGCCAAATATTTAGCCATTTGTGCCACCCAAACATTCCTGAAGGACCCCATTAGACAGTTGGAAACAGTAACCATTGGCTCTGCTCTGCTCCACTAGGCTGGTGTTACTATTGCATCCACACACATCCCCACAGAGGCCACAGCACAAGGAGAAAGACTCAGTGTGGTGTACCTAGCTCCTGCCCAGCTCTGAAACAAAGAAATGTCTCCTAAAACATCCAAGAAGGCAGAGAGTGGGGAACAAGGAGGAAATGTTATGAAAACAGAATCAAAATGGCTTCTGGGGCAAGGGAGAAGGTTCACAGGACCCTTCTAAACATGTCAGCTGCTTCAAGCGGCAAGGCATGAGATTCAGTTGTACACTTTACGGTAAACACTTTTAATAGTTATAGATTCATTTTAATTCATTCTAATTGGGAAAATATTCACTGCTAGCATAGCCAATCCACGATTTTATGGAAATAACTACTTGGAAGAAAGCAATGCTTATAAAGTGAATCGGCCTATGGAAGGATTTACAACTATTACTCAAAGTTACATGCCAGCCACTAAGGCCAAGGAAGAATAGAGACGTTTACGGAGTTCTGCAGTTTGCCACTGATCAAACACACGTTAAAATACATCGAGAATTACTGGAAACAAAGGAGAAAAAATATGGCCTTGGTGGTAATAGAAATGATGCCAGAGATCTCACGATAGAATTTTGGAATGACGTACTTGTAAGTATCTTTTGTCAACAATATAAACTGTAACTATACATCTGGACCTCCCTCTCCAGAGGGAACACTTACTCATGGCCAGTGGATTCCAATTCATAGCAACCCCATAGGACAAAGTAGACCTACTCCTCGGATGTTCTGAAAGTAAATCTTCATGGGTTCAAACCTGCAAGCTCTTGGTTGGCGGCTCCATGCTTAACCTACAGCATCACTAGATTCTTTAGATGCAATACTCTGGAATAAAATCGCTCTATCTCTGGAAAGATCTGATGGAAAAACTCAGTATCATCAATCTGAGCAAGCCAAGTGGCTGACCATCAAGTACATGCATGCAAGTTCAACTCGAAGCTGAAAACATTAAAACAGGTCCGTGAGTGCTAAGACACACTCGTAAGTATATCCCACCTGAATGTAGCGATCATGTCACGACTAAATGTAACCCGGTAAACCCCAACGACCAAAGACCAGTCAAGCGATGGAATGGCATCCAAAGGAAAGCCAACGGGCATTAAAAACAGGGAAGACAGGAAATACCGACATGGAGGCCACAGAGACACGGAACACTGATTTTTGACCACAGAGACGTTGCAGTGACTGAGAGGGGAAATGCAGTTGAAAAGCTCAACAGAACCTTTGGAAGGGCAGCTCAAACAAACAAAGTGCCCATGCACAAAGACTTGGCGTTAGAAAACGGAAAGGGAAGAACACGCTCGGGGTTTCTCAAGCCTCAAGCTGCAACGTGATGGATTCTGGGAACAAAATACTGAAGGGCACAGGAAGCATCAAACGAAGATACAAGGAACACCAGAGTCATGGTCTCAAAACAATTTATGGACATTACAATATGCAGAGGGTGGGAGATAATCAGCAATTGGTAATACAGGCCAACAAAAATTGTTTTTCTTGGTGTCTTGGATTTTATGCATGTTCCTGGGGTTATTTGGAGTATTGATCGAGAAAATTCCACTGGGAAGACTACTTCGGCTCTGGTTTCTAGCATATGATATTCTATATTTTCAGCTGTTACGTTATACTAATTTCTTAATTTATCACCCTAGTTTTAAATATAAGAATAATTCTGATCCACAAATGACAGGATAAGATAAAAAAAGATAAGAAATATTTGAAAAAAAGTTAGGTATTAAGAGAAGCTGCATAAGGACCCGTGGAGGGTAGTTGGTTCCTCCTTGAGCTGTCGGTCATAAGGGCAGTGGCTGGAACTCACCAGTCAATCTGCAGCCATTAAAAGAGTTAAATGTGTGGAAGCCAAGAGGGAGCAGTTCTTCTATAGCTTCCTATAGGAGCTAGAGTTGATTAGCTGACAGCAGGTTTTTCTTTGGGGTCTGGGAGGCTGTGCAGTAGATACAGGGACTACACGATGCATACAGCCATAACACAGCTGGAGAAGAGTGGAAAGCAAAAAAAGAAAATTGAAAAGCCATATATATATATAGGAGGTGTAAGGACCGTTCAGAGTGTTGAAAATGTAAGACTTCGTAGCAATTGTCAGTTTGAAGATATACATTTTTATTCTTCAAATTATGCAGTAAACATTTCAGAACATGTTTGAATATACAGAAGGCAATAGATAATCCAGGTTCAATGTTTCAGGGGTGGGGTTGACTCCAAGTTCTTTATAAGAAAATTTCCAATTTTTCATTTTAGAGTTTCTGTGCACAGGTGGGGAAGTTGTGTAATCTTACAAGACTGGAAATTTTAATTGTAATAAAAGAGTTTGAACTCTGACAGGCACCTTTTGGGTTTCAACATTTTAATCTCTATTTACCAAACTCACTAACAGTTAGTCAATTATGACTCAGTGCCCATACAAGATAGAGTGGAACTTCTCCTGCAGGTTTCTGAGGCTGTAACTCTTTATGGGACCAGGAAGTCTCATTGTTCTCTTTAGGAAAAGCTGGTGGACTTGAACACCTGACCTGTGGTTAGCAGTCCAAAACACCATTGGGGATCTTTATTTACTGTACAGTAACTCCTATCTCTGCCCGCCTCTTACGATAATAAATTGGTATTGTTTGCTATTGTTCCTAATAAAAATGAAGCGAGACATAGGGAAAATTCCAAGTTCATGTAATTTGCACTGTTCAAATATATCTTTGGATCAAAGGACACCATGTTAAGTACAACTTGATCTAAATATTTATTACAACAAACGTCAAAAATAAAGCCAGTGTTGCACTTCCTCTATCTCAGACCAGTTAACACTACATTACAATATTCTGATTTTTTTATGGACGAGCAGAGTGAAGAGTAGTATATGATATATGTTCTGTATCTCAAAAAACTGGGGCTGATAAGGGAAAACTGGTGCCATTTTGGAATCAGGATGTCACATTATACTCAGAAACAAGTCGAACATTTGAAGCAACAAAACAAGTGCTGGCAAAAAACTCACACACACACACACACACACACCTACAAGTATGACTACAGAGGGCAACACTAAACCTACAGGTTGGGGAGAGGGACCTGCCTGACACCCCCACATGGAAGCAAACCAAGAAGGAAAAAGAGAGAGTGAGTGACTAGACCCCATATTGCACACCACGCCCTGAGAATGCCGGCTCTGCATGGAGCTGCTAAGGCCCAGAGAGCACTGTAGGGCCTACAACAGCTGGACACGTGATGTCCCCTCACTGGAGCATACAGAAACAGAGGACAATACTGAGGACGCACAGCAGGGAGTGAGTCCGGTCTGACCACCCCACAATAGGGTAAGCCAAGAAGGGAACATAACAGATCAGCAACAGGAGCAAAGGCAAGCCACAACCCCCCTGAGAAGGCCCCAAAAGAGGCTTCAAGCTAGGAGGGACAATTCGCAGAACCCCCCAAGGACTGGTGGGGAGATAGACATACAGGTCAGTGGAGAGACCTGGAATTATGTATGTTTTTTTCCTTTGGGGGTTTGTTTGGGGTTTTTTGCTAGTTTCTTTTCTTTTTCTTTTTTGTTTTTTCTCTTTTTATTTAATCTTTTGTTTTCTTTTTGTTTTGTCTGTTATTGTTGCTTTGCCTACTAACATAAGATGGGTAAGGGAAGCAAGCCCGAGGAGAAAGTAATGGGACTGATGGTTACAGAGGGACCTGGGCGAGGAGGAGCCAGGGGAAAGGAGAGGTGAGCAAACAGCACCATGGACAGGGCAACAACAGGGACTTAAAATCCATGAGGAGGACATAGAAATCCCAGTGGTGTTGGAGCATCAGCAATCTAGCTGAGAGGCAGAAGGGTGAGTGTGATGGTGGGGCACAAGGCAGGTAAAAGGAAACTGAGGAAAGATCTAGGAAGCAAAGCTATGGATTGAGCTATAAACATAGGTGTGCTCTTGGGTAAATATATTAATTCATAAAAATAAAAGTATTGGCCTATGTACATATATTTATATGGCAATACAGTGAGAAAGTGGACGGACTTTGGGCCTCTGTTCAAGCCCTCCTTCAATCAAGAATGCTTTGTTCTAACAACCTGGCATTCTGTGACGTTCACCCTCCCGACATGATCACTGAAGACAAATGGGTGCATAATCAAATGTGGTGAAGAAAGCTGATGGTGCCCGGCTATCAAAAGATACAGCGTCTGGGGTCTTAAAGGCTTTAAATTAAACAAGTGACCATCCAGCAGGGAAGCAACAAGCCCACATGGAAGAAGCACACCAGTCTGTGTGATCATGAGGTGTTGACAGAATCAGGTAACAGGCACCAGAAGACCCCAAAACAAACAAGAAAGCATATTGTTGAAAATGAGGGGGGTTGGAGCAGAGACCCAAAACCAATCTGTAGACAATAGGACATCCCCTCACAAAAGGGTCAGGAAGAAGGGAGGACTCAAACAGGGTGCAGTATAGCACCAATGAAACACACAACATTCCTCTGGTTCCTTGAGGCTTCCTCATCCCGCACTATCATGACCTCAGTCCTGCCTTTCAGTCCTGGCTAGACTGGAGCCTGTACACAGGTACAGATAAGAGTTCATGACACACAGAATCCAGGTCAGATAAACCCCTCAGGAACAGAAATGGAAGTAGCAATACCAGGAGGGTAGGGGGAATGTAGGGGTAGAACGGGAGGAAGGGGGAACCAATCGCAATGATGGGGAGGTGGGGAGAAGAACTGATACCAAGGGCTCAAATAGAAAGTAAATGTTTAGAAAATGTTGATGGCAACATATGTACAAATATGCTTGATACAACTGATGTATGGAATGTGATTTTTTTAATGAGCACTGGTCAGTGTAATATTGAAGAAAAAAGAAGCTCCACTAGAGGCATTAGCAAAAAACACGTCTCCAGAAGATTGCGGTATTTCAAGAAATGGGTACAGCCCTAGAAATGCTTACTTGTCTGTGACCAGAAGTTTGGAAGACAGCTTCCTAGCGAAACGGCTAGAAGAGATGAATAGTTTTGTCCATCTCAAAGAAGGGTGATCCAAAATAATGCAGGAATTATTGAATAATATCTTTATAGGATCACATGCAAGCAAACGATAGCTTAAGTTAAACTGAAAAGCATCAAAAGAAAAACAGTTGCAGCAGCAGTAAGTCGGTAGGAAACTACAAGAAACTTAAGCTGGATTCCAAAGAGAACATGATACATGGATGTCACTGCTGACATTAGATGGGTCTTAGTTGAGAGTAGAAAATACCAGAAAGATGTTCACCTGTGTCTTGATGATTACCAAAAAAAGAAGAAGCAGCATTCTACTGTGTGGATTGTAACAAATTATGAATAATGTTGCGAAGAATGGGAATTCCAGAACATTTAATGTGCTCATTTGATAAGTTGAGGATACAGTTTTGGTTACTGAGAACAGCAGTGATGAAGATTACAGACTACAGCCTTCGCTGTGGATTATACTTTAACACAAAGAAAACAAAAATACTCACAACCAGACCAATGATGGTAAGCGGAGAAAATATTGAAGTTGTCAAGAGTTTCATTTTACTTGGATCCATAATTCTTCTTCCAAAATCCTGGTTCACAAGTTAGATCTTAGAATCCATACTCGGTGGCCCCAAATTCACTTTAGAAGAACCCTAAACTCTTCAGGAGTTTCTAAAGCCCTCAATGAGCTAGCCCAACAACCCTTCCCTCCAAGCCTTCTGATCCACTCATTCCAGAATGCTTCCTACGGCCTATGCCTGTGCAGGGCTCACTCCACGTCCACCCTACTCTGCCCCATCTACACTTCCATCTCATGACCCATGATCCCTCTTACATGAAGCATTCCCTGCTCTCTGCCTCCCATGCCACCACAGCATCCCCTTTGTGGGGCATTCTTTATAGATCACTGTAAAGAATATGCATGGAGCTGTGATGAAAGATAGGCATGTGATATGGGGGAAAGAGAGATCTGTTCCCACCTTGGTGGGATCACTACCTGAGCCATCCTCGCCTGCACATCTAGAGTGGCCCAAGCTGGCCCGACCAGAAGCAACCTCTCGGAACACTGTAGAAAGATGATGGAGGGTGGGAGGCTGGCGAATGAAAGGAGCGGGGCAGAAGCCTTATGCCCCAGCCAGGTGTGTGTGGACTGGGACATTGATATGAAGATCAGGTGACTCCAGAGCAAGGAGAGCTTGTCATAGGGCCTGGCCTGAAAGACCGGATCAGGGAGTTTCGGCTTTAAATCCCGGGTCCCTCGGAGGGCTGTCCAGGGCATGCAGGGAGCAAACATCCTGGTCCACAGGCCAGCTTGGCCACTTAGCACTCTGGGGATCCCCAAGGCAGCTGGGCGATGAAGAACACAGCAGCCCTCGGCCAGCATGCATCCCACTTTGCAGGCCCGACACTGCGCCATGGGCTGCCCCTGAGAAAATGTGCAGGGATTGATTCCCAACACAAGAGTTAGAGAGGGGCCGTCGTCACCGCTTATCTTGCTCAGAGGCTAGCGCACAGCGACAAAGCCAAGGAAATGCTTAGCAAAGCCCTGGAACAGTTTTAAGGGGCAATCCGATCGATCCTTTTCTGCCTGTGCTTTTTGCCTCCTTCTAGTTTCCTGCTCAAATGCACAGCCGCCTCTTCATTGCAAAGACTCCAAAGTGTAAAATCTGTAAATGAGAAACGTCCTCTGGTGGGTGGCCAGCGGCCGGCAGCCTCTCCAGATAGCATCTGCTCCCTCTCCCTCTCTCTGCTACGTGCAGCAGGGACTCAAACCTTCTTGTTCAGAAGCATTTGTGTTCTTCAAAGCCTAACTCAGATCCTCTGTCTTCCTTGAACAAGGAAGGAGACATGGGATCGATATAGGAACACGTGAGCCTGCCTTCAGCACTACCTCCCTCTACTATCAGAGGGAGGTGGCCATAAGCTTAGAACCCGCAAGCCTGGCCACAGCCCAGGTCACAGGAGCAGCTGCATAATATCAGCCAGGTAGGGGCAGCCCTAAGTCCAATCTTCTCCCCAGCAACTAACCAGGCTTTCGGGTCCCCTTAGCATTCCAAATAATTGTATCAATGTGTGGTAGTTACATACTCTGTTGTCAATTTGAAAGTATGAATACTGAAGGGGTGGAGTTTAGCCGGTCAATCAGGTTGCAGCTTGATGACCTCATTTGGAGGAGCTATGGAGATAAATAGCTCGCTGGAGGCAGGACACACAGACAATCCCTGTGAGACATTCCTGTTGAGAAGACACATGAAGCTAAGCTAGAGCCCTGAACCTGAAGAAGCCACTTGGAGACCCCTGCCAGCGCTGAGATGCTTCCACCACCGCTGGATCCACAAGACCTTCCACCCACTGGCGTGTGATCTTTCCTCCTGCATTCAGCATCATTGCATGGGCTCTATGAGTCTGAAGAAGAATTTATTGACTGGTAACAGACATATGGGCTAATATCAGATTTATGGACTTAACCTGGACTAGGCTGGGCTGTTTTCTTAATGTACAATTGCTCTTTGATATAAAGGTTTTTCTTATACACATGAGTGTCTATGAATTTGTTTCTCTAATCAACTCAGGCTAACACACCATTGTATTGTATTCAATTAAATTGTCTTCATCTTCCCCAATGCCCTAGCCTTGGTGAAAATGAAGGGGGCTGTCCAGGCAGCTCTTGGTCATGCAAACATAGCCAATGGCTCACAGAACGGGCCCTACATTAGGTGGGGGAAGGAGGTGGGGAGGGGCTTAGGAGGTATTCATCTAGCTTTTCCCTGAGGGACACCCAGGCTCGTGCAAGACCGTGTCCAGAGCTGAGCTGCATCTTCATGACAGTAATCAGCCTGATGCTGTGGGACTTGGCACAGAGCCACTCCTGCTGCCCAGACAGTCCCTCAGCCCCAGGACATGGAGCCACAGGCCAGATGGTGCCCTTCACAAAGGAGCTTCTCCTTTGTCACCCAAGGCATGCAAGCCTGCGCTGGCCATGGCATGCACTTCAGAGAGATGAGCGTCCGGTGTGGGCTTGTCATCTCCATCAAATCAACAGTCTTGCCATCTCCGGGAAATCACAGGATTGGCTCAACAGGCTGGGTCTGGATCCAGGTGGCACTTGTGTGGAGCAGCCTGGTGAACCAAAGATGATGTGGGTGAGGGCTGAGCAGCCTTTGAATGCAGTCCCAGAGAGAGTGCCTACAGTCTCTCCCGTCTTCCTGATGGAGACCATGTGCTCCAGGGAGTAGAGGAGGACTGTGTGCAAGTCCCCAGGGCTCGACACCATTGATGGATCCCCTTTGGCATCTGGTTGATTCCAGCTCATAGCAACCTCAGAGAGTTTCCAAGGGCATCCTATTACAGAGGCAAGTGGCCACCTCTTTCTCCCAAGGAACAGCTGATGGTTCAAATCCCCGGCTTTAGGGTTAGCAGCTGAGCACATCACCACTACACCACCAGGGCTCTTCACTGCTGCCTTGGTTGTCTCTTTTTCTTGTGTTGGTTCCTTAGATCAACATTATGGGCAGAGAGCGCTGAATTGTAGGGCACAGGCCTCCATCAGATCAGGAAAGGAAGCAAGCAGGTGAAAGACACTGTGTTCCACATGCAGAGAGTCAGACAGATTGGGGTTCGAGTCTCAGCTCCACCCTTGGGTGACCATGGCCAAATTTCTCATCCTCTCTGACCCTCTGTCTCCTCATCTGTACATGGTGATAAATAGCACCTATTCTCTTGAGAGAGAATAGAGGTGGGAGGTGGGGTGAGCAAAGTATCTGGCCTATATCAGGCACTTAATAATGGGGTGATGTCTCCCCGAGGCCTACGGATCATGGAAGGAATCAGAAGAAAGTCTGTTTGAAGTCACCTTTGTCCACTCTTTCTGTGCACACACTGGCTAACCTCCTTCGCAGTGGGCACCGGGGGCAGAGCAATGGGAAGGAGCAAGCACAGGCTTCCAACAGGAAGGGGCAGGTGAATAGAGGGAGGCCCAAGAAAGAACAGGGTCCCCAAATCCAAGTGAAGGAGGCGTTTAGGGGAAGGGGAGTGTATTAGTCTAGGTACTTTGGAGAAACAAATCCACAGCAACTCATGTATAAGAGAGAGTTTTATGCAAAGAAAATGTGCATCACGAAAACATCCCAACCCAATACTGCCCAAGCCCACAAGTCCAACATTAACCCATACCCAACACCAGTCCACAAAGTCCTTCACCTCACAAAACAGAGACAATGATGCCGACTGCAGGAGGAAAGCTGAGTCAGTGAACGAACAAGCATTTCAGCACTGGCAGGGGTCTCCACATGGCTGCTCCAGCACCCAGGGCTGCATCGGGATAGATCCATGCGGCTTCTCCTTGGGGATGTCTTGGAGGAAGTCAATCTTGCAAGCTGAAGCAGGGAACTGCTAAGGCAGCTGCACCCGATGCAACCATCACAAAACAAGAGACCCAAGAACTAGAAAGGCGAGGCTTCACCACCCATTTATCCCTCCGCCTTTCAACCAGCACCACATGTGATTATCGGCCAGGCTGGCACAATTAACTAACTCAGGGAGTAACAAGCCAGCCAAAGGCTGCTAAGAGCTGGCGTGAGAGGAAATCAGGGTTGGTCTAAGAAGGCCACTGGGCTGTAGGGCATCAGCAGATGCCACAAAGGGAGACGGCATTAGCCTGACCCCAGAGTGGCTGTGTCATTCAAAGGTTCAAGTGTGCTCAGGTCCTTGGGAAGCACACTAGGTGTGAATGTAAGCGCAAGAAGCCCACTTAGGGATACAGAAAAGATGGGGCAGTGTGCGGGGATGAGGTGAAGAGGGGGGGAATCCTAGTGGGTGTGTTCTAGGGAGACACCTGGAAAGCCCTAGGAGGCCACAAACCTGAACCTCTGAATGAGACAACCATAAAACAAGGGAACCCAGGGCTCATGCACCCCAGCCGCTCATCTCCCGGAGGGGGACACACTGCCCCTCTGTGTGTCCACCCCCTGGCACTACCCATCTTCTTTGAGTTCACAGTATGTCCTTCAAGCTTCTGGGAAAAGCTTCTGAACCCAGAGGTTTAGAGAGGGAAGCTGGACATGACCCAGAGTCCCTCACGTGGGCTCCACGACAATGCCCACTACAGAAGATGCCGCGAGAGCACGGGAGGGCGGGGGTACATGAGCAAGGGCAGGTAACCACTCGGAAGAGTTTTGCTGAAAAGGGGGGCAGAGAGGTGGGCCTGGAGATGACTGAGGAGAGTGAGGGGTCTTCCTGGCTGGAGGCGGGCAGCGTGTGCCAGGACAGATGGGTGCGGCCCATTCCAAAGGAGGAATCAGCACAAGGATGGCGCCACCCTGAAGGAGGTGACAGGGTGCTTCCAGCGTCCAGGAGGATGGATGCCTTTAGAAAGAGCCCGCAGCCTTCATGCAGAGAGTCAAAGAGAAAATGGGGTGGGGGTGCCAAGAAGGGACGCTGAGAGGACAGCAGGGGGGTGCATAGATAAAAACCAAATTGCCAGGCCAGAAAGAAGTATCGAAGAATTTGCAGAGCTTTGAGGAGCAGGAGCACCTAGGGTAGTAGGGGGATGGATGACCTAAATTTGGGACCCTAAAGGAAGGAGGGATTTCTCCTCCCTCTAGGTGAGGACACATCAGGAGTTCACTGTGCCACCATTTTAGCCTGTTGGGTGTTTCCCTTGACCCATACCTAACTTCCCAGGTGCAGGTGCAGGTGCAGGTATTCCAGAAAAGCCGATACGTGCATAAGCCTTCCCTCATCCTTGTCCTCACCATCTGTCATCTGAACCATCCTTAGACTCTTTAGACTGGTCTTTAGACCCCAGCCCTCCTCCAACCCTACTGACAGACACACCATCATGGAAATCTCCCTCCGCCATCTGCCATCTTCAGTGACCGGTATCCTCTATGGCAGCGGTTCTCAACCTGGGGGTCGCGACCCCTTTGGGGGTGGAACGACCCTTTCATGGGAGTCGTCCAACTCATCACAGTAGCAAAATGACAGTGATGAAGTAGCAACGAAAATAATTTTATGGTTGGGGGGTCACCACCACATGAGGAACTGTCTTGAAGGGTCGCGGCGTGAGGAAGGTTGAGAACCACTGCTCTATGGGAACAAGAAGGCATTTTCACACAACACATAAGGAACCCTCTGCCTCCCAGGCACCACCTCACTGCCCAGCCTCATCTCCCCCATCCCTCTCTGCTTCCTCCACCGAGGCGTTGTTCCTCAAAGCCTGATGTGGTGCCCACGTGGTACTCCCTCTTCCTACCATGCCCTTCTCGTGGTGTGCCTCTGTCCTCCACATTTCAGCTCACATGCTCCCCTCTCAATGACCTCTCCCAGCAGGCTCGGGTCAGCACGGCAAGAGAGTCGGGTTCTCCCAGCTCTGGTCCCCACTTCTAAGTCTGCAGATGTGATGCTGCTCTGCCTCCCACTGTGACGAACCAGGAGATACTGGACCATGAAGGGTGCCACGTGTTCATCTGAAAGAAGCTGTCCCCTGCCTCTCTCCTGGCTTCTAGTGGCTCCCAGCAATCCTTGGCGTGCATTGGGTCACGTAGCCCTGGTCCTTCTGTCTACCTCTGCTCCTGCATCCGTTCTCTTCCATGAGGGCAAGGCACCACTCGTGCAGGATTGGGACACGCCCTACTCCGGTTGAAGTCCACTTAGCCTAACTGATGACATCTTTCAAGACTCGATTTCCAACAGGGACATAGTCATTGGCAGATGAGTTAGAACTTCAAAATATCCTCGGAGGAACACAAGCACACCCACACACTGTGCCACGGGTGTGTGAGGAGCTTAGGGAAAGGGAGGAGGTAGCCCTTCGCACAGTGTGTGACACTCATTAGGTGCTCAATGTGTGCCCATCAAGTCCCTTCCTTGTTGCCACAGGACAATTTCTATAAAGAATTCCGCTCCTTAGATCGTATTTCAGAAGCAGAAACTTCCCCAGGTGATAAAGACAGCTACAACTGGCATGCCTTTTTCAAATGACAATAAAAGACTAGCTTACCTTCAGATCCCAGTCTCTTGGCCACTGTGGAAAATGAAGAGGCTGTGACTAAATCAGAAAGTACGTAAGTCATACCGTTAGCTTTGTCGCTGGGAAGAAGAGTGATGAATCTCCTTCCATTCATCGATGCTGGGGTCACCTCGGCCGGCACCACTCTGCCCTGCACACTTGCCGCTCACCTCCATGGAGCTGGGTGCCTGAACCTGTTAGTACGGACAGCATTCCCATCCCCTCGTGCGCCACTATTGTCAGCATCAGGCCGGCTGATGAAGCTTACGGACCTCCCCTTGGGTGTCCTTGGAAAGGTCTGCAGGGGAAGCCTCAGCCTCTTCTCCGTGCCCCGGGAACCTCCCCTATCAGACCCAAGAGGTCAGCGTATGTCTGTATGTGGTGCATCCATTCCACAAATAGGTCTGGGCGGCAGCAAGGATCAAGTCCTATCACAGGAGGAGGGGCAAGGCCTAACTTTTCACTGTGGGCACCTCCTCCAGATGCCCATCGATGAATCCAGGGGAAGGTGAGTGGGCGCACACAAACAGAACCCAGGGACGTTCAAGGCTGGGCAAGAAGGAAGGATGGACCTGTCCAGCTCCCAAGAAGACTCCCTAGAAGTGAGGGATGGCCTAGGTCTCTAAACACATGAAGAGCAGCTTGGAGAGGATGGCATGTCAGGAAAAAGACATGCGCTAGGTCATGTTCCCTGCTCTGGGGGTCCTCCGCATTGGGAGGCGCGGTGAACTGAACGGTGTTCCTCTAAAACAGGTTTGGGGATCTTAAAGCCTATACTTGGAGGTGGGATCCTAGTTGGAAAGAGGGGGTTCTCGGCCCATTACTTAGCTAACATCCCAATAAGGAAGGCTCTAAATCTAATCACTTCTGAGTCCCGCCGAAGTTTTGACACAGATGGGGAGACAGATGGCACTTGACGAAGACTTCCAAGAACCTGAGAAATGTTCTGGGCTGATGACAGAGGGACCAACCTGCTGATTTGGTCCTTGAGTCTCCCAAACTGTGAGGAAACAAACGGCTGAACTGTAAGGACACCTACTTCCGGTGTTTCCGTTAGGGCAGCCCTGGGAAACAAAGACCCCAAACAAAATCCTGGGCTTCCATCCAGCCAATTCCAACTGCAAGCAGTCCTAGCAGCCCATCTAGGACAGAGTAGGCCTGCCCCTGTGGGTTTCGGAGACTAGAACTTGTTACAGAAAGCTTCACCTTTCCCCCAAGAAACAAAGACAGGAGGACAGACGTTTCGACCCTTGAAGAAAGAAAACCAAACCTTGCTGGGATGGCTAGGGGGTAATTCAGAGGAGCCATCCAAGAGCCTCCAGGGCTCACCCTGTGCTGTGGCTTGTTCTAGCCCCCTCACATGTGCCGTTCCTTGACAGGTTTGCCCAGGCCTCTGCTTGTCCTCAAGCCCCCCGGTGCCAGCTCCTTACCCCCCAAGAAGGACCAGGTAGCACCCAGGGATGAGAGCTGAAGATGGGACTGGTATCTACAGACAAGTCAATGGAATGTGCAGGTGCTTGGGGATACGGTTAAAGTTGGATGGCTGGTGTGGGTCAGGCAGTGCAAAGTTTATGACTCACCCTAACATCGCCCAGTACTCTCGGCGCATAGGGCACTGGAGAGGAGACTGACTGAGCCCAAGTGATTGTTTTTTTTTTTTTTTTTTAACATTTTATTAGGGGCTCATACAACTGTTATCCCAATCCATACACACATCAATTGTGTAAAGCGCATTTGTACATCGTTTCTCAAAACATTTTCTCTCCATTTAAACCCCCGACATTAGGTCCTCATTTTTCCCCTCCCTCCCCGCTACCCACTCCCGCATGAGCCCTTGATAGTTTATAAATGGGTATTTTGTCATATCTTGCCCTGTCCGACGTCTCCCTTCATCCACTTTTCGGTTGTCTGTCCCCCAGGGAGGAGGTTACACACAGTTCCATGTACTCGGTTCCCTCTTTCCTACCCATTCTCCCTTTACCCTCCCTGTTTTGCCACTCACACCACTGGTCCTATAGGGCTCATCCGTCCTGGATTCCCTGTATTTTCAGTTCCTATCTGTACCAGTGTACCTCCTCTGGTCTAGCCAGTCTTGCAAGATCAAATTCGAGTCATGGTAGTGGGAGCGGGGAGGAAACCTTTAGGAACTAGAGGAAGATTGTATTTCTCATCATTGTTACATCGCACCCTGACTGGCTCCTCTCCTCCCCGAGACCCCTCTGCAAGGGGATCTCCAGTGGCCTACTAATGGGCTTTGGATCTCCACTCCGCACTCCCCCCATCATTCACTATGGTAAGATTTTTTGTTCTGATGATGCCTTACACCTGATCCCGTCGACACCTCGTGGTTGCATAGGCTGGTGTGCTTCTTCCATGTGGGCTTTGTTGCTTCTGAGCTAGATGGCTGCTTGTTTACCTTCAAGCTTTTAAGACCCCAGACGCTATACTTTTTGATAGCCGGGCACCATCAGCTGTCTTCACCACATTTGCTTATGCACCCATTTGTCTTCAGTGATCCGTTCGACACCCCGTGATCACACAGGTTGATATGTTGTTCCATGTGGGCTTTGTTGCTTCTGAGCTAGATGGCTGCTTGTTTACCTTCAAGCTTTTAAGATCCCAGACGCTATATCTTTTGATAGCCGGGCACCAGTGATTGGTTTTTTAAAAGCCATCCACACCTATACAGGCAAGGAAGGGGTGCAGAGCTGAGTCTTGTCACAGAACAAGAGGAGGACTTCTCTGTCATTGGCTGGCCAGCCAGGAAAGCAGTTAAGAACTGATGCCTGGAGGCTGTCACCTCCACGACAGTCTCCATGTCTCTGTAGATTCCAGAGAGGCCTAGGAATTACAGATAGAGAGGCCACTGCCCCACGCTTTCTGCGGTTCCCATGGTATGTGGCATTGGGCCAGGCCCAAGCCAGGGAGTGAAAAGAGCCCTACTCTTCACCGGCAACAGGGCCCTTCCAAGAGAGGCCAAGCTCGCCACTCTGCCAGGCACTGTGCCCCACCCCAACTACACGCAAGCTCATTTCAGCTCCAAACACTCAAATTCATCGGACTTCTCTCTGGCCCTCAAAGACCCTGCGCTCTTTCTGTCTCAAGTGCTTTGTAACCCCCACCCCATCCATTGGAGTGTTCACGCCAGATCTTCCCAGGTTGGATCAGAGTCATCCTTAGGCCTCAGCTCCAAGGTGCTCACCTGGGAAAGGCCCACTCGGTTCTTCTCTATCATCTTCCTCTTCACAGACTTCACCACTCGAGAAGTATCTCCTCCTCCCGTGGTGGGTCTGCTTACTTGCTTCATGCGCACTTCTCTCTTCCCACTTGTGAATACCTTCATGAGGGCTGAGACCTTGTCTACCGTGTTTGCCCATGTGTTCCCATCAGCGCTTGTGCGCTAGGAGTCAACAACGTTTGTGGAAAGTCTCTGCAGAAGAAACGAATGAACGTTTGCAGCCATTGTCTCACTGGCTATATCAGAAACGTCCTTCAGGAGAAGAATTCCTGCCCCCCGCTTTCCAAATGAGGGATGTGAGTCCAGGGAGACTGAGTACCACAGTCTCACATGGAGCAAGACAGAGCTGGGATTTAAAGTCAGGCTTGTCTTGAGCTGGGGGGCCTTCAGAATCGACAGGGGGTGATACAAAGCAAATGAGCCGAATGCACATGAAGGGAGGGAGTATGGGGGGGTGTGCGCATCACTTTGTCCCCAGGACCCTGCACATGGCTCCAGCCCACAGGCCAAGGAATTCTTGGAAGCTAAGTCACTTGTCTTCAACTTTTGTGCCCAGGACGTTCCACAGAGTCTACTATTGAACCTAGGTAAAGGTTTGCCGAATGAACTGCAGACTCAGGGGCTATGCCCATGTGAGCTCGGATTCTTTTGTCAAGAGTGTCTGTCAGGAGAAACGAGTAGAATTAAGTCTCTAGAAGTTAGAATAGCTATCATTTAGGGCTAAAGGCAGATTCCTCTTACATGGAGGGAATGGGGCCAATAACTAATTTCTTTTCGGTGGCGATGGGCATTTCTAGTCTAGAAGCTGTCCATTCTAGCTAATCTCTAAACTGGAGATTGGGGTGGGGGAGTCTCTGGGGTGTTAGGATATACTTATTGTGACTGTGTGCGCTATGTTCGTATGTGTGCGTCCAGCTATGAACGTACATGTGAGAGAGAGAGAGAGAGAGAGAGAATCAGGGGGGTACCAGAAAATGAGTGTGGGCCTGCATGTGATGTATGCTATGATTGTGTTCTCTACCAAATTTAGGGAGTTTCGTGAATGTACTGGTGATCTGAGTGTGTGTGTGTGTGTGTGTGTGTGTGTGTGTGTGTGTGTGTGTTTCCTGCCTCTCCCTCTAGGGTGTAGCTGCCTGGCAAGACAGAGACCAGACTGGCTCTTTCTCTCCTCCCTCACTGGCCCCATCCTGGGTGCAATTTGCTCATTCATAGCAGGTAGGCTCATACTGTCCACGTAGCTCTGCCCAGCGGGACTCGCAGCATCCCAGTGGCAATTAGAATGATTCAGACAGCCCAAAGGAGACGCTTCAGCTTCCCCCACGACATCCTCTTGTGGTCCAGTGGTC
>NW_022105908.1:8931472-8935406 GCF_000313985.2 Echinops telfairi | reverse complement strand
GAATGTATACAATTACACAGCCCAGAGTTTGATAAAGGAATGTGTACCTCTTTAATAATTCTCAATGAAAGAACAGCCTGTGAAGGAATTGCTTAATTAAAAGACAATAAACAGGACAAAAGACAAATAAGAAGGAAAACAGAGTATGATCACAAGTGTGAATTAAATGAATTGCCTCCACTTGATATTCCTGAAATATTTTCTCAGAATCCTGATATATTTGTTTAACATACAAATGAGTCCGATCATTAAGCGGATCTGAAAAATGAGCAACTGTATTTTGGCTAATTTGGTATCACCCCACTTAGGCATGTTCCACAGAGAGCACTAGAATCCTGGCTCTGGTACAGCAACTCTGTTTCTCAAAGAAAAAAATTGGGGCTTCTGGGGGAAACTTTGGCTCCAAGAAAGGGGGTTTTAATAGGCCAAAAAGAGGGCTTCCCCACTACCATGAAAATGGAGCAGACCCACATTTTCCAATTTTCCTACAAAGCACAGATTTAAAATCCTGAAATTATAGAAAGAATCAATATCCACCCAGGAAGGTGGGAAGAAGGAGGTAGACCATTTAGACCTCAGGAGTCAAAGATCAAGTGATCAGTGTCTGTATTTTCATTTTGCCTCAGCCGTCTCAGACTTGTAGCTGAAGGAGTCATCAGCACAGTAACACCAACGGGTGTCCACCACAAATAAAAAGCCCTTTCTAGACAAAGGTAAAAAAATCAGCAAAAATACTGTCGACAATCGCTGACGACAAAGCAGGTGCATAAGCAAATGTGAAGAAAGCTGATGGTGCAAGCTATCAAAAGATACAGCATCTGGGGTCTTAAAGGCTTGAAGGTAAACAAGTGGCCATCTAGCTGAGAAGCAACAAAGCCCACATGGAAGAAGCACACCAGCCTGTGTGATCGTAAGGTGTCGATGGGTTCTGGTATCAGGCATCAGAGAACAAAAAATCATATCATTGTGAACAAGGGGGAGTGCGGAGTGGAGACACAAAGCCCATCTGTAGGCAACTGGGCATCCCCTTACAGAAAGGTCTTAGGGAGGAGACGAGCCAGTCAGGGTGCAGTATAGGACCGATGAAACATACACCTTTCCTCTAGTTCTTTAATGCTTCCTCGTCCCCCCACTCCCACCCCGCCCAACATCATGATCCCAATTCCACCTGGCTACACCAGAGGATGTACACTGGTACAGATAGGAACTGGAAACACAGGAAATCCAGGATAAATAAACCCCTCAGGACCAATAATGAGACTAGCAATACCAGGAGGGGAAAGGGAAGGTGTTAGGAGGAAGGGGGAACCGATCACAAGGATCTACATATAACCCCCTCCCTGAGGGGTGGACAACAGAAAAGTGGGTGAAGGGAGACGTCGGACAGTGTAAGACATGCCAAAATAATAATCAATTATAAATTATCAAGGGTCCGTGAGGGAAGTGGGAGTGAGGAGGAAGGGGGGAAAATGAGGAGCTCAAGTAGAAAGCAAATGCTTTCAGAAGAATGATGGCAACAAATGTACAAATGTGCTTGACACAATGGATGTATGTACGGATTGTGATAAGAGTTGTATGAGCTCCCAATAAAATGATTTTTTTTTAAATACTGTCGAAATGCATTTAAACAGTGTATGTTGTAGTACAGCCAAACGTCACAGAATGAAACTGTGGCCACACCAACTAAGTCCAACAGAAACCCTCCAATTCCACCCTGACCAGGCTGCAATGAAGCATCTTTTCCTTCCCAGTAGGGGGGTGCCAAGAAGGCCTGGTAGATAGTCAAGGTTTTCACCACTTTCCAGGGATAAAGAATCATCTCCCAGCATGGAAGGAAGGGCTTCTTTGAAAGCATTAATGAAGCCTTTCTATCCAGAACTCGCACCGCCCCCCAGGTAGAAACAAGCAACCTCAGGTTTCAACAGAGGCAAAGAGGGAACCTGGACTTCCAGCCGCACCTGACAGTAATGAGTCATGTCCCCCTTCTTCCACCAGAGCAATTTAAGAGAAAGCCATGTAAAGAGAAAGAGTAAAGGAAGATCCAGGGCCTCATAACATAATACACAAAGTACCCTGCTTCTAATTTAAAAATCACTCATCATGCAAAAAAATTTTTAAAAAGGAAGATTTCAAAGTGAATAGAGACAAGTCAATAGATTGTGTGGTAGTTACATAATCTGTTGTCAATTTGAGACTTTAGAGTGAAGAGGTTAGCTGTCAATCAGGTTGCAGTTTGATGACCTCAGTTGGAGGAGCTAAGGAGATAAATAGCTCGCTGGAGGCAGGACACAGGCAAACACCCTGTGAGATGTTCCTGTTGAGAAGACATGTGGAGCTACACTCGAGCCCGGGAGCTGAGATGCTTCCACTGCCACTGGATCCACAAGACTTTCCACCCACTGGCCTATGATCTTCCTTCATTCGGCATCACTGCATGTGTTGTGTGAGTCTGAAGAGGAATTTATAGATTGGTATCAGACATAAGGGCTAATATAGGACTTATGGACTTGATCTGGACTGGGCTGGGATGTTTTCTCAATATTCAACTGCTGTTGTATATAAACTCTTTCTATACACACGAGTCTCCCTGGATTTATTTCTCTAGTCCACCCAGACTAACACAGATTCCCAGAGAGAGTTTAAAGGAACTGTCATAAAAAGCTCTCAATGACCAATTATAAATGCACTTGAAACAAATAAAAAGCCTAGAAAGTCTCAGTAAAGAAATCAAAGATGTGACTAAAAGCCAAGTGGAAATTGGAGAAAGAGGCAATCGCCAGAGTATCAGGGTCAGTGGATGTGCTCCATATCAAAAGAGACAGGACCGAGGAAAAAACAGTAAACTGGGACGTAGAACAGCAAGTACCCAATCTGAGCGATGAAAAGAAAATACACTGGGCTGGGGGTGAATAGAGCCTTAGAGACCCAGAGGGCTAGACATTCCTGGGATCAGAGTCCCAGGAAAAGAAGACAAAGGGTATGGCTGAAAAGTACTCTGATAATAAATACAATGAGTGAAAACTTGGCACACTTGGCAAAGAACATAAGCTTACAGGCTCCAGGAGTTGTGTGAACCACAAGCAGAAAAAAGGGGGCAAGAAACCCCTATGAAAACACTTCGTTGTAAAACTGTGGAAGGCTGAAGAGAGAAAAAGGAAAAAATCCTGACGAGAGAAACCTTATCGATGTAGGTAAACAATTCACAGGACATTGTCAATCAGCTCTATGGGGACCAGAAGGAAGAGAGACAATATTCCTTAAGGGCTCGAAGAAAGAACTGTCAACCTGGAATCTCACATTCCAATGACAATGTCTTTGGAAAGAGGGGAAAAAAACAGACATTTTTGCATGAAGAAACAGTAAATGACCTTGCTGACGGAAGGCCTACCCTACAAGTGTGGCTCAAGGAACTTCTCCAAAGGGAACGGAAGTGGTAAAAGAAGGCACAGCAACAACATGCAGAAGAAATGAACACGGTCACTGGCACAGACGTCCTCTCTCCTCTTAAATTTCCTAAATGACGTTTGAGGGTTAAGGGGAAAACCAGACCAGGTTGATGTTGTCCTTACTACGTGTAGAATAAATATTGGTTGCTGCCGTGGGGTGCTGTCAAGCTGGCTCCGCCTGACTCATGGCAACGCCGTGTGCCACGGAATGCCACAACGCCGTCCTGCACCATCCTGTTTATGTTGAACCCACTGCTGCAGCCACAGGGTCAACCCATCGGGTCGAGGACCCTCCTCTTTCTCACTGCCCGTATTTTGCCACACATGGTGTCCTTCTCTAGGGACTGGTCTCTGCTGATAGCATGTCAAAAGTGCAGAAAGCCAAGCCTGGCCATCCTTGTCTCCAGGGAGCGTTCTAGCTGAACTTCTTGCAAGATACAGCTATTTGTTCTGTTCGAAGTCCATAGCACTTTCGATATTCTTCTGCA
>NW_022105908.1:8925471-8930977 GCF_000313985.2 Echinops telfairi | reverse complement strand
GTATGTACACAAATATATGTGTCATCACACACATACACTTAGGGTAACCACTAAAATAGCTAAACAAACAGATGTATTTAAAAATACTGTTGATGAACCCAAATGGAATTCTAAAGAAAAATGTTCAAGTAACTCAGAATAAGGCCGGGGAAACATATTTTTAAACATAGAGCTCAGAAAACAAAATTAAATTAAAACAACAGACTTAGACCTTCCCTTATCAATTAGTACATTAAATGTAAATTATCTCAAGGTTCCAATTAAAGTACTGAGGTTGAAAAAAGTGGATTATAAATCTTGGCTCAACTAAACTGATACTGTCTTCACCAAAAAGCAAAAGCAACTATAATTAAGTCTGTGTTTTATAAACACAACAGTGATAACGTGCTGCTTCGGTGTGTGGGAAAAGATAGACAGCTGTACACTGAAGAAAACAGTCCCCGTCTCGGAGGGTGGGATGGACAGATGTATCTTGAGATAAAGATGGACAGATGTATATTGAACAAGATAGTCATCATTTCTGAGGGGGGGAGATGAGGTCTTGTCTACTTTCAAGGCATGGAGATTGATGGCGGTCAAAGTTGATGTACCATCCCCCTAATTTGCAATCAAAAGAAAGTCATTCAAGGTTGTGTGTGTGTGTGTGTGTGTGTGTGTGTGTGTTTGAATTGCAGTGATCTATAGATAACAAAGCATTTGCCACTTTAAGTGGATAATTCGGTGACATTAATTATGTTCACCATGTTGTACAACCATCACCACAAGCATTTTCAAATACTTCTCAACCGTGCTTCCAATCTCCCTACACCAGCTCAGTAATCCTTAGGTAAATAGCTCCCTAATCGCCACAGCCCTGATAACCCGGAATGAGGTTTTGGCTCTGTGCATTTGCCTACTTTCTGGTGAGAATGTAAAATGGTGAGGCCTCAAATCAAAATCAAACCATTTTTGATTGCACAAAAAGTTAATCAGGGTAAATTTTAAGATGAGAAGAAGTCAATAACCTAAAGGTGAAATAATCCAAATGTGAAGAAAACGCAATGAACTGGTTATTTTATAGCACGGCTGGCTATCAGAGACAATACCTGTTCATCTCTATCAGTTTTCCCAATGTAGGTGATGCTGCCCCCTGGAGGGCGCTGGGATGATCCAAGGACACTCCAAAAGCAATACCTGTACTTTATCCTGCATTATGGGCCATAGTACAAAAGTTTTTAATGGCCAGGGGCAGTACTGAGCAATATTTTTTTCTTGCAAAGGGGGAAATAGGCCAAATAAGTTTGGAGACCTATGAATTCTAAATGCGTTCTAGATGAACATACGGTCTAGTGTAAGCAGTTTCTTGCCCGGCTTTGCTGACTGTGCTATATCAACTCCAGCAGCATCCACACGCCCTCCCTTGTGCACTCATGTAGCTTCCACGAGCTTCTTCCACGCTATTGCTCCGCTATAAAGCAAATGCATGTTTAATGTTAAAATGATGGTTTCTTATCTCCCTCCCCTGCATACAGACATTGTTGTTTCACTTCTTTCCAGATGTTGTTCTATGCAAAGATTCCTGGACTGTTTTACATAACTGTGCTGAAATAATGAGGCAGGTGGTCCAGGGGTAGAATTCTGGGCCCCAGTATCCCATGTACAGCTACCATCTGTCAGAGATGGATGGCCTGTCACTATAACATTAAGCCAGGTTCAGTGGACCTTGTCGATTATGATTAACTAGGCAGAAAGGTTTGGCAGTTCATTTCTAAAATTAATCATTGAACCTGGAGTGGGGAATGGTATTAGAGCTTAAGTTCTTAACACGTGGTTTGCAGACAGCTATGAATGTGAAAGCCAAAAAGCCATGAGGATGAAGCTCGGTTGAATCTCCCGACTATGGACCAGGGATGGGGAAAGTCTCGTTATCACAGTGCACTGGAGTTGCAGTTAGGTCAAAGTAGGATACTTTGTCATTTGACCTCCCTCTTGACCAGTGCATAATCGTTGTTTTCCATTTTGTTTTTGACTGAAGACTTTCTCCGTTTTTTTCTGTCACTGTGGTTTGGCTGTTTGTTTGGTCTGTGTTTGGTTTTGTATGTTTTTCTATAGATGAAAGCCAGGGTGGGTAAACCTATGGAGACAAGTGCATTAGCAGTTTCAAAGGGGCATGGCAGGGGAGAGGGGTGGGAAATGGAGAGCTAACCACCACCACAAGACCAAGGAAGAAGACACCCTGCAATTGATAGCGATGATGGTTACACGACTCTTTTTTTGATGCATTTTTTAAAAATCATTTTACTCGGGGCTCATACAACTCTTATCACAATTCATACATAAATCTGTTGTGTCGAGAACATTTGTATATATGTTGCCATCCTCCCTCCCTCATGTCTTACACTGACCCACTTTTCCATTGTTCATCTCCCTGAGAGGGGGCTATATGTTGATCATTGTGATTGATCCCCTTTTCTCCCCCAACCTTCCCCATAGACTGCTGGTATTCTCGTTAGTCCTGAGGGGTTTATCTGTCCTGGATTCAACCTGTGTTGTGAGGTCTTATCAGTACCAGTGTACATGCTCTGGTCTAGCGGATTTGTAAGGTAGAATTGGGATCATGATAGTGGGGGGGGGGGCGCATTAAAAAGCTAGAGGAAAGCTGTATGTTTCATCGGTGCTATACTGCACCCTGACTGGCTCATCTCTTCCTTGTGACCCTTCTGTAAGGGGAATGTCCAATTGTCTACAAATGGGCTTTGGGTCTCCACCCCACCTTCCCCCTCATTCATATTGATATGATTTTTTTGTTCTGGGTCTTTGATGCCTGACACCTGATCCCATTGACACCTCATGATAACACAAGCTGGTGTGATTCTTCCATGTGGGTTTTGTTGCTTCTCAGTTAGATGGTCACTTGTTTACCTTCAAGCCTTTAAGACCCCCAGATGCTATATCTTTTGATAGCCTGGCACCATCAGCTTTCTTCACTACATTTGCTTTTGAGCACAGAAGGTTGCACAACTCTTATGGATATGATTGAACTATTGAAATGTAAGATATGTGAACTGTGTGTCAGTGAAGCATCTCAGTGCAGCTGGGCTGCAGGTAGCTCTCAAGCCACCTGGGGTGGCACAGGATAGTAATGCTGCTCCCAAGGTCCCCACACTGCCCTTGGCTTCTTGGGACTGGCCTCCAGCAGTCCTAAGAGCTGAGCCCTGATCTCCCTGGTGATTCTGATTCACAGGATCTGTGGTGCAGGAAAAGAACCCAGGGCTGGTAATAGGCATAAAGGAAGGTGCAAAGTAACAGTAAAGGTACACGGTGTTAAAAATAAATAAATTTTTTAATTAGCCAATGAGAATACTATCTACCATAATGGTTCAATTGGCATGGAGATGGTACTGGATCAGGCAGCATTTGTGTGTCAGTCCAGGTAGACTAGAGAAACAAAACCACAGAGACTCCTATGTGCATAAGAAAGAGCTTTATCTACAGGAGCAGTTGACTATCGAGAAAGTACCACAGCCTAATCCAGATCAAGTCCATTAGTCTGATATTAGCCCATGTGTCTGATACTAATCTATAAAGTCCTCTTCAGACTCATGAAACACATGCAATGATGCCGAATGTCGGAAGTTCACAGGCCAGTGGGTAGAAAGTCTTGTGGATCCAGTGGCAGTAGAAGCATGTCAGTGCTGGCCGGGGTCTCCACGTGGCATCTCCAGTACCCAAGGCATAGGGTCTCTCAGAGTAGTGCCATGTGTCTTGTCAGTAGAGCATCTCTCAGGGAGTGTGCAGAGAGAGAGTGTCTCCCACCTCTAAGGAGGAATTCCAGGACTTTCCAGAATCTTCATAAGTGTGCCATGCCCACACAAAGGCCTCATTGGGTATGCCCCGATTGACAGACTAGACTCCACCCCTTCACTCTTGATCCTCTCAAGTCCCAAATTGACTCCAGATTATGTAACTACTACAATTTGGTTCCATTGTGCCAGGGGACACCGTAAATCAGAGACCAACTCAAGAACAGAAAATCACAAATTCTATGTACAATCTGTTGCATTACTTTTCCTATGGCTCTACGCATACTTCTCATGCAATAGTCCATTCCTGGCTGGACCATGGTTTCCTTCATCAGTTCCCTAGCTCTTTAAAGTAATACTTGGTTTTTATTCTCCTGCTTGTAACTGCCTGGTGCAGGAAGCTTTCTGTATAATTAGGATAATCCACTTATGGGAGGCTCCTAGAAATGGAGTTACAAGGTCAAAGAGTATAAATATGTTTACAGCTCCAGATACTCATTGCTAAATTACCGTCCAGAAATTCTACACCGGTGTGCAGGGGATGAGGCAAGTGTTCCTCTCTCCCCGCAGCCTCACCAGCACTGAGTGTTCCCTCATTAAGTGATGAAAGATGAGATCCTGTTTTAATTTGCATTGTTTTGATTACAACTAAGGGCTTAGTGGTTTTTCCATATGTTTGTTAACAAGCTGCATTTCCTCTTGCAATGTGTTCATTGCTCTTCTTCGCACATGTGCCTCCTGAGGAATGTTTACTATCATCTTGAAGCTTCTCTAAAGCCCCTTCTTTGTCACACTTCTGCTTCAATGCCTCTATTTGCTGACTGACATTGATGCCCATGTGAAATAAAACTTGCAAAGAAATCTTGCATCGATACAGCACTTAACCCAAGCCCGTTTTCATTTCGTTTTCAGGTAGTCCTATCAGAGCATGACTTGAAATCCTCATTTTACAGAAGAGAAAGCAGAGGGTCAAAGTGATGAAAGGGCTTGTGCCGAGTCATGTGAGCAGGGCTAGGACCAGAGCGTGTTCTTCACTGACCGGACGCAAGGATGCATAGAGGTCATGGATCTAAGTCTAGGAACCAGTCGGGCCCTTGTCACGCTTGCCATCTGGGGACCATGGACCAATGCAGGACCCCAAGCCCCAAGGATGACACTAGCATGCTTTTGACAGCATGAACAGTTGTGTCCAGCTGCTTACCCAAAGGTTGGTACTGTAAATCCATCCATAGGAGACTTGAAAGACAGATCTACTTTCAACAAACTATCACTGAAAACCCTATGGAGCTCATTATACTCACATCCATAGGGGACCCATGGGTTGGGGTCCACTCAACAGCAACTGGTTTTCCATGGCGGGTGAAAGGGCCGAGTGAAGCATGAAGCTACTACAATGTCTAGTCCCCGTAACTCCCGGATAAATCACGGACTTCGCAAACATTTGATTATGCATTTGCTGCTGAGCACCTTGCCAGGTTTGGGGGGTGTAGAGATGATCAATGAAATGGGTGTCTGCAAATCACGACAGTGGACTACCTTGAAGCACACAGGTGCTGGGGGTGGCCAAAATCGCTGGTAATGCCACATAGGGAAGAACCCACCACTCAGGTCAAACTAATGTTTCAGAAGTTCCATATCTAAGCAGAGTCTGGCTCCTCCAGCTCAATATTACCCAGGAAAAGTTATAAGACTAATTGGAATTGATTCTAATCAATCCTCCTTAA
>NW_022105908.1:8893770-8924782 GCF_000313985.2 Echinops telfairi | reverse complement strand
TGCAGTCTCTGTGTCTGCTTAGGAGCCACACTGCTCCTCTAGGACCTCTTCTAAATGTCACTGGTAACCTCCTCAAAGAGAAACATGCCCCAGGCCAGGTCGCATTCCAAAGTTAGTGATGAGGACTTCAACAAATCTTTGGGGAGACATGTTTCAGCCTGGAATAGCATATAAAGTCGTCTTGGAGTCTGAAGTAGAACTCACCAGGCAAAGTCTGGAAGAGACACCCATCCTGTCTGCAGAGATGTAAGAGACCCTGGCTGCCATCAAGATTGAAGAGTGTTTGTTGTACAGCGCTATGTGGTCATGGGCGACTGGGAAGAGCTTTGTGTGAAGATCTGTAGGAATTGAGAACACGAGCCCTAAGACTATCTGGGGAAGAGTGTTCCAACCAGAGAGGAGAGTACGTGTGTAGATGATTCAAATGCAGGCGCCTGCTTCCAGGACAGTATGGTGGCCAGTGTGGCTTAAATGCAGAGGTGGAGAAGGGCTGTAGGAAATAGGAAGCCCCTAGATGGTGCAAATGGTTAAGCAGTCGCCTACTGTGATATTTAGGGATTATGTCAAGTAGACATGGGGTGGAGCCAAATGTGTCAACCAAGTCACAACCTGATGGGACCTCCTTGATGTCATAAGGTTTGAGGTATAAGTGTGAGACAAGAGAAACGATCTCGATCTCCGCCCCCCGGCCCCCGCTTCCCTTTCCTGATTGACAGGACTCTTCTGATGACCCCGAGAGCGGTCGACATCCTGCCATGTTTCCACACTGACTGTGGATCCGTGTGACTTTGTAGCCATAGCCTGTGATCGCCCTGCTTCCTGGTTCACTATTCTGTGTCACCAGCATGTGGCTCCTTGAGTCTGACGAAGGATTTACGGACTAGCATCAGACTGAAGGCCTTGGATTCGATTGGGCTGGGATGCTTCGTGGTATACAATTATTTCTTGATATAAAACTCTTTGTGTACATAGATTTGTCACTGGATTTGTTTCTCTATACAACCCAGCCAAACACACCTACTAACCAGAAGGTTGACACTTTGGACACCCTCAAAGGCACCTCCAAAACTCCATGATCCAACGGTCATATTGAAAATCCCCTGAAGGGCATTTCTACCCTGCATGAATGAGGTCACCAATAGTCAGAGTCAACCCTATGGCAATTAGTTTGGTTTGGGTTTGGGTTTTAATAGAAGGTGAGGTCAAAGGCATGATGGATGGCTGGATCAAATAAAACTTTAGAGGTTGGGTGATGATACAAACCATGATACTTCAGTAAAATTGACGTACAGTTTTCCCAAAATATAGTAAAATTCACTCTTTCAGTAAACAATTCTGTAAGTTTTGATAGACTTTTGGAGTCATGTAATCAACAAAGTCAAGGTTTATACAGTTCTATCAGTTCTATCACCTCAGAAGGGTCCTTTCTTTGTAGTCAATCCTATCATTCTTAGCCCTGGCAGCCATTGATAATTTCTCTGCCCCAATAGTTTTACCTGTTGCAGCTATCGTGTAAATAGAATCTTGGAGTACAAGGCCTTTTAGGTCTGACTTCTCTCACTGAGCACAAGGCTTGTGAGAATCACTGCATAATATTGTGTGTACCGAAGTGGGTGCATAAGCAAATGTGGTGAAGAAATCTGATGGTGCCCGGCTATCAAAAGATACAGAGTCTGAGGTGTTAAAGGCTTGAAGGTAAACAAGCAGCCATCTAGCTCAGAAGCAACAAAGGCCACATGGAAGAAGCACACCAGCCTGTGTGATCAAGAGGTGTTGAACAGATCAGGTATCAGGCATCTAAGAACAAAAGATCCTATCACTGAGAATGAGGGGGAGTGGGGAGTGGGGACCCAAAGTCCATCTGTAGGCAACTGGACATCCCCTTACAGAAGGGTCTCAGGGAGGAGACGAGCTAGTCAGGGTGCAGTATAGCACCGATGAAACATACAACTTCCCTCTAGTTCTTAAATGCTTCCCCCCCCCATAATCATGATCCCAATTCTACCTTACAAATCCAGCTAGACCAAAGGATGTACATTGGTGCAGATAGGAACTGGAAACAAAGGGAATCCAGGACAGATGATCCCTTCAGGACCAGTGGTGAGCGTGGTGATACCAGGAGGGTGGAGGGACGGAGGGGTAGAAAGGGAGAACCGATTACAAAGATCTACATATAACCACCCCCATGGCCCCGCCAACCAGGGGACAGACAACAGAAAAGTGGGTGAAGAGAGATGTCGGAAAGTGTAAGACATGACAATATAATATAATTTATAAATTATCAAGGGTTCATGAAGGAGACGTGGTAGGGAGGGAGGGGGAAAATGAGGAGCTGATACCAAGGGCTCAAGTAGAAAGCAAATATTTGGAGAATGATGATGGCAACAATTGTACAAATGTGCTTGACACAATGGGTGTATGTGTGGATTGTGATAAGAGTTGTATGAGCCCACAGTAAAATGATTTTTTAAAATACTGTGTGTCCCAACCATTGGTTCCTATTTAATGCTGACTAATATTCCATTGCATGAATACAGTACAGTTTGTTATCCATTCACCAGCTGAAGGACATCTTATCTTTAGTGTTTGGCGATTATGAATAAAGCTACTATCAGAACTCATATTGCAAACAAGGTCCACTTTGAGAGCTGAGGGAGCGAATAACTATTTTGAGACCCAGGTGTAAATGGGATCCTCTTTGGCAAACCAGGAAGTACGCCTGTCTGACTCAAACCCAGGTAGTGATTCAACTATTACCTGGTGAGCTGAGACACTGTGTGGAGATTTTGAGTAAAGGGCTGATGTGATCTGAGTGGTATTTTAACATAATCACTGTGGCTACCATGTCATAATGTGCTACAGAGAACAGGGACAGAACAGGAAAGTCTATGTGATGGCAATAATAGCTCTGGAGACATAATATTAGCGCTGTTATTGTTAGGTACCACTGACTTGATTTGGAAGCGTAGCAATGGAATAAAACACTGTCCGGTCTTGTGCCATGTCACCATTATTGTTTGGACCCACTGTTGAAGGCACTGTGTCAATCTGTCTCATGGAGAGTGGTCTCTCTTGTGATGGACCCTCTACCCACGCATAATGTCCTTCAGGGACTGTCCCCTCCAAGTAATAGGTTCAAATTACATGAGAAAAATCTCACCATCCTCACTTCTAAGGAGCATGCTGATGATACTTCCTCCAAGAAAGATTTTTTTTATCTTCTTCTGACAGTCCATGGTATCCGCAATATTCAACACCATCACTCAAAGGCATCAATTCTTTTTTAATCATCCTTATTCACTGACTAGCTTTCATGTGCAAATGAGGAGGTTGAAAATAATCGCTGTTTGAGTCAGGTACACCTTAGTCCTCAAAGTAACGTCTTTGATCTTTAGAATTTTAAAGAGGCCTTTGGCAGCCGATTTGCCTCATACCACGTGTCCTTTAATTCCTTGGCACTGTTCCCATGGGCACTCATAGTCAATCCAAGTAAAATAAAATCCTTTTTATTCAACTTCAATCTTTTGTCTTTTTATTTGGGTACTTTATTGGGTTGCTATGATTTTTGTTGTTCTTGTTCTACATGAGCTGTAATCTGTATTGAAGGCTGTCTTCTTCAATCTTCAGAAGGGAGTGTTTCAAGTCTGCTTTGCTTTCAGCAAGCAAAGTTGTGTTCTTTGCATATGTCGGGTTCTGAAGTTGTCCTCCACTCCTGATGCCACGTTCTTCCTCAGACAGTCCAATTTCTCAGATGATTTGCTCAGCATACAGACAGAATAAGTAGGAAGAAGGCGTACAAGCCTGATGCACACCTTTCCTCGTGTTAAACTACTCAGTATCTTTTTATTCTGTTGCACATCTACTTCGTGGTGCCTATACCGGTTCCACAGGTATGCAATTATGTGTCCATGAATTCTCCTATCTCCCCAATTGTTATACGTGTTTGTTATGAGCCACACAGTGGAATGCCTTTGCATAATCAATGAAACACAAGTAACCATCTTTCTGGCATTTTCTGTTTTCAGTCAACATTCTTTTGGCATCAGCATTGACATCTCTCATTCCACATCCTCTTCTGAATCCAGCTTGAATTCCTGGAAGCTCCCTGTCTACATACTCCTGCAACCATTTGTTTTAATTCAGGAAAAGGTTATGTGTGTGTTAATGTTAATTTCTGATCTGTTGGGTCACCTTTCTTTGAAATGGGCACAAATATGGATCCCTACCATTCAGTAGACCAGGGAGCAGCCTCCCAGACTTCTTGGCCCAGTAAGAACTTCTAGAGCTGCATCTGTTTGTTGAAACGTTTCAAATGACATTCTATCAATTACTGGGATCATTTGTTATTTTTGTTTTGTTTTTACCAATACCTCTGGCACCGCTTAGGAGCTCGTGTGGACATAGTGAGTTACACTGTGAGCTGCTGATCATAAAGCCAGCATTTTAAACCCACTAGTTGCCCTTCGGGAGAAAGATGTAGCTCTCTGCACCTGCAGAAATGTAAAGTCTCAGAAATCACAGAGGCAGTTCTAGTCTGTCCTACTGAGTAGGTATGAATTAGAATGGACACAATGACACTGAGTTTGAGTTTGGGTCAGTGAAGCTGAGAATTCTTCCTTGAATATCATAGGTTCTTGATGATAAGCTACCTCCCGAAGCAGTTTAACCTCAGCCAATACTTTTTTGGTACATGAACCTGTGTATTTATTTCTCCTGTCTTCTTTGACACTTCTTCCATCATTCATTATTTTGTCTGTTTAAAAAAAACAACAATAACACTACCCTCAAGTCAATTCTGACTCTGGGACTCTACAAAGGGTTTCCAAGACTGTAATCTTTATTGGAATAGATGGCTTTATCTTTCTCCTATGCGGTGGCAGGTAGATTTGAATGGCTAACTTTGTGTCGCTATGAGTTGGCATCGACTCAATGACAGGGAGTTTGGCTTTTGGTTTATCCTTCAATATTGGAACTCAAGGTTTGAATTATTCATTAGTTCTTCCAGCTTGAGAAATATTGAATGTGTTCTTTTGTTTGGGTTATTTTGGCTCTTGCGGATTTATTTTAATTTTCCACAGCTTCCACCTGCTGAGGAAAATTGCATACCAGCAATTGATTGCCTATTGGAGCTCATGTACAGTCAGCCACTTGCTTTGTTTTGACTGCTAATATTGATCGTCTCTTCCCATGGATGTAGTGAACTCAATTCCTGTGTATTCCACCCGGTGAGGTCTACATAGATAGTCGCTGCTTACCTTATTGAAAAAAAAGGTAAGATGTTGTTCGAGTGATTGGTCTTGCGAAATTCTATCATATGATCTCCAACATCATTTATCATCATAGTCATATTTTCCATTTCATTTTTTATGATTTTTTTATCTTCCTGGATTCATACTATTTATATTCACATTCCAATTATATATATAAACCGTTTTGTCGGCACATAATTCATATAGCATACAATTCAATAGTTTAATAACATTGAGCTGTACAATCATCACCACAATCAGTCCTAAAACAGTTTCTTCATTCTTGTACTCATCGCTATTAGCTCCCCATTTCCCTCCAGCCTCCCCTGCTATACCCAAAGGAGCCCCTAACCCAGTTAATGTCTCTATAGATTTGCCCATCCTGGAGTTCATGTACAGAAAAATGGTTTGTTTGGTTTTTTTTTAACTAACAACAATTACAAAGTAAAATATAAAAACCTCAAAGAAAGCAGAAAATGATTAAAAACTAGAACACATTTAAATGGACCATAAAGGAGATCCAATTATAAGAGTGCTAAATGTTAGCTTAATCGCATCGGCAACGATCCACGTTCAATGCATTCTGCATGGTAGTAAGGCTATTCACATCCCTAGTCCCTAGTCATTTATTAATTGGTGTTTGCAACTGTTTTGGCTCATTTTGAGCCATCCCTACTGTTAAGGTTGACTCCCCTTGGAGACGGCGACTCTTCCCAAGTCATATTTTGAGTCCCTCGTAACCTCCAGGGCTCACCTTCTGGCATTCTAATAGACAAAACCCCACTGGTGTTCATAAGGTTTCCAGAGGCTCACTGTTCATAAATGACCCACTGTTTGCTTCTTCCTAGCCTTCATCTGGAAGTCTCCACTAAAACCTGTCCACGATGGATGATCCTGCTGGTGTTTGAAATCCCAGGGGCGTCTCTTCCAGCATCACGGCAACGTGCAACCAGCCACAGGCTGGCCAAGGAGCGGTAAGCAATGCTGGTAGACCAGCGAAACGGATTGGTGTGAAAATCATCAGATTCCGCGTGTTCTAAAGGCAGAGTCAACCACATGTTTGATGGGAGAAGTACAAGGGGAGAGAAAAAGGTGTGCCAAGGTGACACAGCGATGTTCTCCCTGAAAAACCAAGCACGGGGAGGACCACTTTTGAAGAAGTCACCGCAGCTGAGATGGCAGCCAGCAACAGTGTTGGGCCAGGGCGGGCAAGGCAGAGCCCCTCCTTCGTAGTCCCTCACATGTGTACCATACGTCACAGAGAGAAGCAAACAGTCTCCTCGTCCAGAAACATGCTAGCCACATGTGTGCCGCTGCACAGACAGGGTGAGCTGGGCCTTTCCCAGGAAGATTCAAACCTCAAGCACCAGGCCTGAAGAGGAGCAAGGAGCGAGCACCAAACAGGTAAAAAGCAAGCACACGGGGCTCAAGACACTGTCCATACTCAGGGACAGGGAGAGAGGCACGTGTCGGTCGGCTGCTCACCTTTGTCTCCTGAGGTGGACCCTTGGCAGCCCGGCTCCTTCTGGAATTGAAAGCCTAATGAATGGGGGTACAAGCTAGTGAAGGCGGTCCCAGCCACCGTTCTACCAACGGAGCCTCCAAGTACACACACAGTAGGCCTCTCCCACCTCTTCTGCACATTGTTCCACTGAGGATACATCGAGGCAGTACTGGCTTATGTCTTTCATCTTGAGTCACACTGCCGGGGCTACTTGGAGCTCACATGGACACGTCTTACAAACAGAAGCAGGGGGCTCGGGTTGCAGGGATGGGAGTCAGGAGCCCACAGCCTTAGATCATAGAATTTTCTGTTCTGCTCCAGTCATTGTCTTCAGCGTTGCACATGGGTAGAGCCCCCAAAGTAGCAAGGGCAGAGGGCTGAGCCACCCTCGAACAATGCTCCCACACTTCAACCATGTCATAGGGGAGAGATAAATTCCCTCCTAAGCACTGTCGAGTCAAGCCCTGCACACTGGAAAATAAATTAGTCACCAATGATGCCCTCTGATGTTCCACCCATCTCTCCACATTTATCACCAACAGCTCACCCGAAGCTCAGAAGGATGCCTCCCTCTGCAGTGCTTTCCCTGTAAGTCCAGCCCTCTGGAATGGCCCCCAGTCTATTCTGGTCCCGGGCACACACATTCACACAACCAGTCTGGCAGAGGGGCACATGCATGTCCATTGCAGTGGGCAAGGGAGCCTCTGCTGTTCCTCTTGCCTCGCTCTTTTCTGTTTCAGAGTGGGGAAGAGCAGACTTGAGGACACATGGGCCAGAGCCTACCTCCTCACTTGCCACTCTCTGCCTATGCACATACCTGAATTTCTTGAGCCTCAACTTCCTCGCCTGTAAATGGGATTAAAGACATACTCTTAGGGGGTTGGGAAGAACATGTGTAAACATGCCCAGCAGATAGCAAGGCTCAGTCCTTGGTCAACACTGCCCGCAAGCATGCCAGACACATGCACCCTCCACACTTGCTGCACGGAGCAGCTCACTAACAGAGAGGACAGTGGGGCTGGCCCCAATCCAAGCTATGCTGACCCCCTCCCTAGAAGAATGTGCTACAGAGGATAGCACTGAAGATTACAGGCCAGGGACAGGGGGCGATCTGTCCTGTCCACACAGAAGCCAACTAAGAGGGAGTGAGAGACAGATAACCTCATCCTGGCTCACCAAGTCTCCGGGGCAACTTTCCTGCTGGGGCAGCCAATGCACAGAGAGGGCTGTCAGGCGGGCCCCGGCATGAAACACACATCCCCTCACTGGCCACAGCACTACAAGGGACAACACCGGAGTCACACTGCGGAAAGTATGTCCGGTCTGACATGCCCACAGCGGGGTGAGTTAAGGAGAGCGCATAACAGAGCAGCAATGGGAGCAAAGTCACAAGGTCCCCGAGGAATCCCCGTAAAAGACCTCTGACTTGGGGGCTAGTCCTTGGCACCTCACCAGACCTGGTTGGGGGACGCCCATAAGAGTCAGCAGATAGACTTGGAACTATTTGTCGGCCTTTTTGTTCTTCCCTTTTTCTTTCTATAGATGTCCATCTGTATCAGAAAGGCGGGATAAACAATCCCAAGGAGAAAGCAACAGGACTGGTGTTTCTGGGGTGGGGGCCATGGAAGAGGAGGAGTCAGGGGGAAGGGAGTGGGGAGCCAACAAACTCAGGGACAGGGGAACAACAAGGGATCCAAAATTGATGGCAAGGAGGGGGCAGAGTGCCTGGTGATGCTTCATCAACCGTAATACAGCCGAGAGGAATTACTGAGAGCCAAATAAAAGGTGAACATGATAGTGGGGCAGGAGGAAAGTAAAAGGAAATAGAGGAGAGAACTAGGAGGTAAAGGCTATATTTAGAGGTGTATATATGGGCATGTATACATGTAAATATACTAATATATAAAGATAGGGGTATTGGTCTATGTACATATATTTATATGTTAAAGTATTAAGGTAGCAGACGAACTTTGGACTTCTACTTAAGCCTTCCCTCAACACAAGAACACTTTGCTCTAATAACCTGGCATTGTGTGATACTCACCCTCCTGACATGGTCACTGAAGACAAAATGGGTGCATAGGCAAATGTGGTACAGAAAGCTGATGGTGCCCGGCTGGTAAAAGGTATAGTATCTGGGGTCTTAAAGGCTTGAAGTTAAACCACCATCTATCTGACAAGGAAACAACAAAGACCACATGGATGGAGCACACCCAGCCTGTGCGATCACGCAGTCTTGATGGGATCAGGTATCAGAAGACCAAAACCAAACTTGATGTGAAGGAGAGGGGTCAGAGTGAAGACCCAAAGCCCATCTGTAGACAATTGGACATCCCCCTTGCAGAAGGGCCACAAGGAAGGGACCATATGTTCAGGGTGCAGTATGGCACCAATGAAACACACAATATTCCTCTAGTTCTTTAATGCTTCCTCCCCCCACTATCATGACCCCAGTTCTACCTCACAAATCATGCAAGACCAAGCCATATACACTGATACAGATAAGAGGCGTCGACACACAGAATCCAGGACAGATAACCCCTCAGAAACAGTAATGGGAGTAGTGGTTCCATGAGGGAACGGGGAGGGAGGATGGGAAGAAGGCGAGTAAGGAGGAACTGAGAGCAAGAATGGATATACAACCACCCCCCTCGAGGGGGACAAATAACAGAAATGTGGGTGAAATGATACAGCAGTTGGTGTAAGATATGATAAATAATAATATATAATTATTATTAAGGGTTCATGCAGGTGGTAGAGTGGGGGAGGGAGGGAAAAATAAGAGCTGATATCAAAGGGCTCAAGTAGAATGACAATGTTTTGAAAACGATGATGGCATACACTGGTACATATAAGAGCTCACAACACAGGGACTCCAAGACAGATAAACCCCTCAGGACCAATAATGAGAGGTTAATTCACCTGACAAATCACTATCAATCCTACTACTAACTCGGGCTTCATTATTTATTCACATAATGACACCTGCGTTTAAAAGAGCGGGGGAGAGCAGTGATCTGCAGTTTCTCTGGACACCTGGATCAAGTTGTCACCACTTCCCTACCTGGGAAGTCGAAGGAGCGCCTTCAAAGGCATGGGCTGTGTTCACGAGAAGCAATGCCTGGTACCTGAGAAGAAAGCCCTGACAGATGGGCACTGGGTTCGCTTGATGTATAAGGAAGTCGTGAGGATGGGAAAGGTCGCCCCAAGTCCAAACAGGGCTCTGTGTGTACCCATTGTACAGTTAGAAGGCTGACAGAGAGCAGGGGGCTGAGGGCTGAGCTGAAAGGGCCCACAATTACCAAGCACGTTACCTGGTGGACAGAGCACTTTCTCTCCGCAGAAGCACTGCACACCTCCATCGCACACTTTCCCCAGGAGCACAGTAATGCACTCACGACCGCTGCTGCCTATGGCTCACACTCAGTCCTAAGACTGGAGTGGCCCAGCCACCCAGAGCCATCCTTTACTGCCCAGCAGGCTCTCCTGAAACCCTCTGCACGGTGAGCAAGGGGCTGATTCTGGGGAGAGTGGTGGCTCCCTCTCTAGAATCTAGTTATGTAACTTCAGGACTGAGCAGAGCAAATCCTGCAGGGGAGCCTAGGCCCTATGGGAGAAGCACCAGGCAATGTACGCACCACCAGATCGGGTCAGTGAGTGGCACCTTCAGGCTTCCCTGAGGGATGAACAAGCTGAGAAAGAGTGTGAGAAGAAATGGGCCAGGGCTGTGAATGGCCAAGGAATTCAAGGTTTATGCAAGTGAACCATAGGCCGGGAGGGTTGGCCTGGACCCTTGCGGAGTTGAAAGGGGCACACCGTGACAGGAGGCCAGGAGAGAAGGCACTAGAGGATGGTCACATCAGATCACACTGGGGATACTCCATTAACTCAAACATTTCCTGAGGGTTCTGCAGAAAGATCAAGGACAGGGAAGATAGTGAATGTACCTGTTAGGGAACCAGAGCAACTGCAGAGAAACCAAATAAAAAGTTCTGACTGTCTATGTCCAAGACAGGGTCGTGGAGGGAGAGAGTAGAAAGATGTAGGTAGAGTCAAGAGACCTTTCGAAGGTAGTAGCCGTCATGCTCAGTGGTGGGTCTAATTGGGTCATCTTCGATGGAGTCCCAGGGTGGAACAAACAATGAACACATTTGGCTATTTACTTAAGGGTTGGAGGTTCAAGTCCAACCAGAGACATTCCAGGAAAAAGACCTGATGATCTACTTTCAAAACATTCACTATTCAAAACCTGGTGGGGCACAGTTCTATCTATACATATAGGGCCATGATAAATGGGGTCAACAAAACAGCAACCATTTGGTTGGTTGGTTGGTTGGTTAGTTGGTTGGTTGGTTGGTTGGTTGGTTGGTTGGTTGGTTGGTTGGTTGGTTGGGTGGGTGGGTTGGTTGGATAGTTGGTCGATAGTCTCCAGAATGCTGGCGGGGCCACTGGGTGGAAAATGATATCATTCTCCTCACTGCAGGCCAGTTCTGGCTAATCCTTATCACGAGAGCTGCAAGTCCCCTCCAGAAACCAGGTTCAACAGCTCCCAAATACTCGAAGGCACGCCATTGTCCCATGGCCATACCACTGGGCTCTGCCCAGAATGTACCATGGGCCTGAATATCCCCCTCCTTACACTTGGTACTTGGACTCATTCTTAATGTCCCTTCCAGGCTCTGGCTCCATGGAAATACCCCTCATAAACCCTTCCCTTAGGGCCCATCAGGCAAAAAAAAAAAAAGACGCCCAGTTATTTTGCTTTGTGTTATATAGAGCGCAGGAGAGCAGAAGCTAGGAGGAACAGGATTCAAATCCAGCTGCACCATCCACCCAGCAAGGTCACTTGAGTATTGTAAAAGAAGGACTATATCCAGCGTCGCGGGTGGCTTTCCAAAACCAAGAAGCTGCTGGTCAGAGGCATGTCGTGACCAGTTTCTTCGTGAACTCATTGAACTCACGGCTGGGAACTTCCACCAGCAGTAATCCAAATAGAAAAATTATACTCTGTTTGTGAAGATTTTCACCAGCGCATCGTCAACAAAAACTGACTGAAGACTTGGAAACAGCCACGCTGTCCAATAACAGGAACCATTAGGTAGGTTACGGAACATCAATTCTTCATCTCAATGCAATCATTAAAAATGATCATTAGGAAGGCTTTGCAACAACACAGGAAATGTTTATGCCGGGATGTGAGGTTGAAAAAGCAGAACGCAAAATTGCATCTGGATTATGCGCAGCTCCACATAAAATAGGAGCACGTGTGGTCAGAGGAAATACAGATCATGAGAGCAGGGAGTCGGCCAGGCAGAGAGGTTATGAAATCGTTCCTGATGTTGTCATACGTTTTAAAAAATACATAAGCACAACAAGTGTTAGGGACGGGGTGGAGGAGACTCGCATTCAGTTGTGGGGATGAGATGTGAATGTAGGTTTTAGGAAGAATGGGAGGAAGAGTTGAGGGCAAGTCCACGGTCTGGCGCTTGGAAGGAACACCTGGGCCTCCTCATCTGCCTCTCTGGGGCTCCTCATTCGTGGCAAGAAGTATTTTGGTGAGCTCAAAGGGCACGTCTGGGAAGGCCATCTGCAAGAGGGTCTGGAGGTGACCCACGTTGGGATGGACAAGGTGCAAGAGAAGGCCGTAGGATTAGCTGGCTGGAAAAGGTAAAAAGTATAGTCAAGAAGATAGAGGAGCCAAGAGACAAAGAGGGGAAAGAGTTGATGGTCGGAGGGCTCGGGGTCCTAAGAGAGAGAGTCCTCTGTTTTTAAGGCACAAGAGGATCCCACAACCACTTCTCTAGCAGGCTAGGGGCCACATTTACTCATAAAAAGGCCCACATGGACACCATGGTGACCACACAATAGACCCACCCAGTCGCACAAGGCTTTCAAAGTGCAGACAAAAAACAGTGCTGGATTGGAATAGCAAATATTATGTCTGGTGCCGGCCTGCCTGCCGAACATTCGCATAACCGCCTTAGGTAGAACCATGTTTTGTCTCCAATGCTGATATGCCTGAGTCATTGGCCTCAGAGCTACAGGGAATGGTCGCCCCTGGAGCCTGATGGGCCCCATTCCTCCAAGGGGCTCACGCACTGACTGGTATACTTATTTCAGGGCCTTGCCTTGACATTGCTCACATACTACTCTAGGAGAGAACCCAGCAGCACCACTTTAGGCCAGAAAACTGTTCTATTCATGGCCTCTGGTCACTGGTAGTGTGTCCTGACATCCTTACCACAGGTGTGAAGGCTGTGTGACGTGAAGGATGTCTCTGGAACACAAACAGCACAGGTATTGGCAGCAAATCTCAGGGGTGGCCCCAGAGTCACACTCCCCAGTTTAAACCCTGGCCAGGCAACTGTAGGCCTGAGAATTTCACCCTTTTGTATCTGTTTCCCCCAAAATCACACAGGAGTTTTTTTAAGCCCTACATATGGAGTTGAGGCTGGTAAATGAGACAGAACACAGAAATAGGATAGAATCGTGTCCCTTGAAAAGATCTATTAAAGTCCTAGTCCTCATACTTGTGAACATAGCCCTCTTTGGACATAGAGTCTTGGAAGATGTGTCTGGGTAATGAGGCCGTATGGGAGTAAGATGGGTCTTAACTAAGGTGACTAGACTTTAACATTGGTAAAGCGGGACACCATTGATAAAACTCATATCCTGGTGAAATAGCCACATGGCAGCCGAAAACCGCATACCCTAGCTTATCATCCATTCTTTCCAAAAATCGGGACTTTTTAAAAATGCCACGGGACGTGGAAAAAATTGTTAAAAATCACCTTAGTCTTAACCCTGCTTGGCAGGTGTCCTTATAACAGTGGAGAGACCAAGAAGCAGAGAGACAGAAGAAGGCAATCCATTGATGCTACAGTTGCAAGCTCGACCTGGAGCCACCGGGAGCCAAGGTGGAGGTATGGACCAGGGTGTACCTCAGAGCCTCAGATGGAATCAACATGGCCCACACCTTGGCCTCAGATTCTCTACCTCCAGAACTGTGAGACTACGTGCTTCTGTTGTTTAGAAACGGCTGCTTTGTGGTATATTGTTGCAGCCGCTCTAGAAAATCAATACATATCCCCCAAAAGTTAACTGTTATTAGTGTCGCTTGCTTGTGATGGAGTATCGGGCAGCAAATAGTCTTGTTTTCCTCCTCTGGGACCGGAAGCTTCCATGAGAGGAGGTATACATGTGTTGTACACAAAGATATACACATCATACACCAATAGACACGCATGCATGGGTGCACACACACACACACACATACTACACATGTAAAGAGCACGCCACATCACATAAATGCATAACATACACACATATGCCACGCATACACACATGCACACACTAGACTCATGCATATGCCCACGTCCTGCACATACCACAAACAAGCACACACTCACCCATACCTCATCCACATAAACACATACAACCCACAACGCCACACAAACCACACCCACTGACACATGTACACACCACACACATTCGTACCACCTATACACAAACACACACCACCACAAGCACATATCACACCACACCACACACTAAGAGGCTCAAGGGCCCAGTTCCACCCTCCCAGGAGGAGACCCAGGAGGAGTCCCCAGCCCCAGCCGCTCACTGCCCAGCCCTCTGCCTGCCTTCCCTCCAGGGGAGTGTTTATATTTCTGACGTGCCTCACTTCTAATCCTCTGAATTTCCACACTCTTTGATTTGCCAGCCCTGTGTTTAACTAGGGAGGTCTTTGATCACTTTCAAAATCCCATCAGCACCTTTGTGAAAAGGCCCACGGGCGGGCGCCAGGGGCCAGCCGCTGTGGATTTGGCACTCACTGTGGTGGATCACCGAGCTCCCAGGCCTCGACAGCTTTCATGTCTCCCTGCTCAGGGCCCCTTCCCTCTCAGAGCACCTCTCTCCTCCCCAGGCATCCCAGCATGTTGCTGTCTTCCCTGCATTCTCTTCTCTGCCCCCTGAACCATCTCCCATTAAAAACACCACTCATTCCTCCTCCCCTTCAGCATCCTTCTCTTCTGGTTTCCTCCTGACCCCTCTCCGAGAAAGTATGTTACAGGCTGAATACCTCTCCCCACAAGTGGGCATCTGCCTGCCTGTTTATCTTGTCTCAAGGCGGTTTCCCTCTGTCAGTCACGGCAACCATCCCTTCACACCTGGGAGGTCCTCTGTCTCAAAGCCAACTGGACTCAATGCAGGAAGTGGGAGAGGAGCACCTGCCTTGTGCAAAGAAAAAGAGGCTGTGCTGAGCCAGTGTGAGCGCAGCTTCGGAAGCACTCAGCAAAAGGCACGGACTGCCCCCAGACCCACACAGGGCCTCAGAAACTGGCCCCAGGAGTCCCTGTGCCAAGCATAGGAGCAATGGTTGCCCTCAAGGTCAAAGTGGCCAAGTTGCCCAAGCACTCCTTGGGTCCGAGAAGGACAACCACTGTGCTCTGCATCACCACCTCAGAAGCACCTGAGCACCGAGTTTTCAACCAAAGCATTCATTTCCCCCAAACCACCTACTGGCCTCTCATCTAGATTAAAAAAATTATGATGTAGTGCAGGGCAGTGAGCCCCTCTGGTTGGAAGGCATTCAGAATATGAATACAAGTCAATAGACTCAAACAGATGAATGACCATGAAGCTGGGACAAAGCAGGCAACATTGTGTTCTCTTAGATATAGGGTCACTTGAGAACATAGGGGCAATTGAGAACAAAGAGCCTCAGAAAGCCAACACGCACAGTCCAGAGTCAGGACACACTGAGTATTCCAGGTACGGTTCACTCCCGGCCCCCCCGCCCCGTGGGTTTTGCAGAGGGAAATGAAGAGGCCTCTGGGGATGCCCCGCTCCCTTTTTCCAGTTGTGAAAGTTCAGGAGCCAGGGCACTCACCTCGTGCCAATAATCCTCCAGAAAGGTCCTCCGGACCCAGACAACGGGACCCAGCACCCTCTCAGGCTCCAGGGCAAAGGAGCCTGTGTAAACTTAACGGGAACATCATGACAGTCAGGCTAACACCTCCATACAGTCTCCCATCCCTTCATTCATGTGCTCCCTCTGCCAGGCTGGAGGTAAAGAATGGAGAAAGGACCAGGGTCTATGGATCAGCCAGATGTTGTTCTATGCAGATGGGAGTTGTTTAAAGGCAGAGACTGGGTGGGGCGGATTCCTGCCTCTCATCTACACCCTTGCGGTGGTCTCCTGGTGAATGGTGTGCATGAGTTTTTGCCTGTCCTTTAATTTTGAGTTTGGTCATCTGACTTGCATTGACTATGGACATGTACGCAGAGAGGTCAGCATGACAGCTCGGAGGCTAAAGGTGAAGTTGTATCAAGGGTTTCCATTTGTCTTCTTGTGGAACCTCCTGTCTTCCTGTGAACTTCCAGCTTCGGCTTAGCCACTGGCCAGGAAGGTCAAGGGACGTAAGAGGCAGACCAGGGTCACGGAGTTTTCCCACAATTTTGCATGGCGAACCCATCTCCCCAGCCAATCGACACATCCACAGGATAAATCATTGGTTGTTGTTTTAGGCAATTTGGGGCACTGGCTTTTGCATGGTTTTTTATGCAGCAGTATAACAATGTATTAATGGACAAGGCAGGACTTCTCAGCCCTATTTGGCAAGAGAAGAAAAGATTTGGAGGTATAAATGAGCTTTCCCATGAGATAGTCACCTGCCTCATTTCTCCACTCTGGAAGAGGACGCGGACTTGGTGTGCGGCTTCCCAGGCTAACAGAAACCAAGGTTTGGCTGGTCGAATTAGGGATGTAATTTAAAGAGGTCAAAAAATTCAAACTGAAGGGAATAAATACTCACGATTAACCCTAGCCTAAATTTGCAGCTAGGGACCATCATTTGGAAAGAAACTCAGAGTGTCTTGGCCTTCTATGTTCTAGACCGTCGGTTCCCAAACTCATTTGGCCTACCATTCTCTTTTCAGAACCAAAAAACTCTATAGTATCCTTTCAAGTTCTCCAAAGACCCCTGCTAGGTGCTGTCTAGTGTCGCCCCCATTTGGCAAACTGAGGGAGCAGACAATCACCCAGACTACATGACCTGCCCACAAGTCTCACGGCTGGAGAGTGGCAGAGAGGAGGCGGCAGACAGACACTTTCTTTGCCAGGCCTGAACTGCTGCCAAAGAAGTTAGATCATTCAACATGGAAGTCACCGATAGTGACTCAAGGGTGGACCAAGCACTGACTGGTCACCAGGTGCTAGAGCAGGGGACCCAGAGGCCAGCCCTGACCATCAGCAAGAGGGGGAAGAAGTCGTCCCTGTGGCAGCTCTCAGGGAGAGGCGGCGGCCCTGCTCACATGCCCAGCCTCTGGAGCCGGCCCGCTGGCCAGTCCTGAGGACAGCCATTCTCTTCCCTGCTCCTCAAGTGAACATCTGTTGTATTTTTTTTCCCCTCAGCGCTGTGAATGTCACGTCAAGAATTTCCAATTACCTTCCCCCTTGGTTTTATTTAGCATCAGTGTATTGGAGGCATAATTAGTCTGAGATGAAAACCTGCATTGTTCCCTGCTCCTCTGCAATAAAATTGGTTTCCAAATGTGCTAACAGAGAGGATCCTGCTCAACAACTGACAAACAGGGAGTGAAGGATGAAAGCGAGAGTGAACTACAGAGTGAAGGCAACTGCGGCTGGGGGGCGGGGGGCAGTGTGTGAGGGTGGAGCCCACCACAGAGCTCCCACTTCCACTCTCCCCCTCTCCTGCTCCGAACGAGAAGAGGCTTTTCACACCACATTAAAGAGGATCACAAAGTTCATGTGCACCATCACCAGGGAACTGAGGGCCCGCAGGGGGGAAAGACGTAAAATCGCTCAGGGGGGCCTCGGGACCCTGACCTAGGGCTAACAGAAAGAATCTGTAAGGACAGAGTTCTCTCAACACCAGTGATGCTTTCTCACGGTTAAGCTAATCAAGGACAGAACAGATCCCTTGATTGGTAGTGACCTTTCCATCTAAAGAGGTGTGGAGGCAGGAGCTGCCGCTGGACTGGATTCTTGAGATCATGAATCATCATCAAGATTGTGTGTGTGTGTGTGTGTGTGTGTGTGTGTGTGTGTGTGTGTATTATTGGTATCAGTCTTATTTTTATGTCCAGGCCAAAGTCCTCTGAAGAAGGGCAGATGCCCATTCTCTGCTGTGGCCTATGACGGTGCTGTGTGCAGGGGAAGGTCATGGTGACAGGTGGACAGCAGTATCTATCAGACCGTTAATTCTGGACTTTTTATGACTGTGCATCTTGTTTCCTGCCCAACTCTGTCCAAGCCTTTTTATTGTGATTTCATCAGTGTGGTTAGTTGTGCTAGCCAGGCACCATCTAGTTCTTCTAGGACCCAAGGAGCCAAGGCTGTGGTTTACATGGTCCATTGGTCTGTTGGATGAATTGTTTCCTTGAGTTTTTTTTTTTAACTTTCTTTATCCTTCTTTGGTCTATGCTTGATGAAACCAATTGTCACATCTTACATGCCCACTTGCAAACTGGTGAGACTCAATCGCGACTCTCTGTGTAGATGTAGAACACTGTCTTTGTGGACAATGTTACCGATTGATCTTGATGTACGCCAAGATGACGGTCCTAGACTTGCAAATGTGTCATGGCTGATAAGTTTTCATAACTTTTCTCCTAGTAGTCTCTCTTGTATACATGGATATGCTTGATGAACATAAAAATACATAGGTAGAAATATTCTGCAAAATCTTTATAGAAGAGGCTTCAAAAAGTTCTTGAAAAAAATTCTACTGTCACCTAATTCCATTTTCCCATGAGCTTTTTGAAGCTCTCTTGTATACCAACAGGTGTCTATATTCCTGTTTGCCTTCCCACGCCAGCTCAACTTGCACATCCATTTGTGTGTGTCCACTCAGCCAAACTAAAAGAACAAATTCACGGCCATCAATTCAATGCCAACTTGAGGGGACCCTATGGACAGAGCAGAGCTGCCCCTGTGAGCTTCTAAGACTGTAAGTCTTTTTGGAAGTAGAGAGCCCCATCTTTCTCCCATAGCTAGTCACAGACCCAGGTATTGCAGGATTCTGTATATAATAATAATTAGCTTTATTATCTTTAGCTCTTTTTTATAATACATCATTTTATTGGGAAATCTTCTGGTCCTGTCTTCTCAATATCCTCCTTTCCCTTGGTCATACTGTGCTCACCTCCTCTTTATTGTATACTGGCTTTCCCACCACCCAAGTTAGGCTATGTCAGCTCTCTGGTCAGTGATTTTCCTTCCCATCACTGGGAACCATCCAACCCTGTTTCTTTCTGTGTGCAAACCTTTTCTTGACTTTTTACAATAATGGTCTCGATGTGTCCTTTGTGCTTGACTTATTTCACTCAGAAGAATGTCCTCCAGGTTCATCTACGTTGTGAAGTGTTTTTGCAGATTCATTGTTATTCATTAACATTGCCCATTCAACCATTGAGGGGCACAAAGGTCGCTTCCATCTCTTTGCTATTGTGAATAGTGCTGCGATGAGCATTGGGGTGTCTAAATCCATTCATATCACAGCTCTAATTTCTCTAGGCTATACAACTAGTAGTGGGCTTGCTGGATCAGAAGGTATTTCTATTTCCATATTATTTTCCACAGTGGAAAAGAAGCCTGACAAACACACAAGAGCCAGGTGATGAAAGTCAGCATCACAGGTAATAAATCATGCCCATCGTGTGTTCCCTTGAGTTGATTTACTACGATATGGTGAGAATGGAATCACCTTTATGGTCTTCCAAGCCCATAACCCCAGCCTAATAATAAAACAAAAATCAGATATATCCCAGTTCAGATACATCATCAAACATATCGGACCCGTATTCCTCAAAACTGTCAACATCATCAAAAATAAGCAAACTGTCACAGACAAGAGATATCGCAACTAGATTTAAAGTGGTATGCGGAGTGGAATTCTGAAACAGCAACAAAAAAAAAAACAGTAAGTAAAAATGAAGGGAATCTTAATAAAGAATGGATTTTTGTTCATAATAATGTCTCAATATTGGTTCATTAATTGTGACGAATGTACCATAAAAATTTAAGATGCTAATAATAGGGGGAAATGAGTGTAGAGGATATTGGAACTCTCTGTACTCGTTTTTGTAGTTTTTCTGTAAATTTAAAATTATGGCTCAATCCACTCTGGGCGCAGTAGAGCACTGACGAAACATGCAACTTTCCTCCAGTTCTTTAATGCTTCCCACCCACCACCCCCACTATCATGACCCCAACTCTACCTAACAAATCTGGCTAGACCACAGCATGTACACTGGTACAGATAAGATCTCAAAACCTGGGGAGTCCAGGACAGAGAAACCCCTCGGGCCCAATAATGAGAGTAGCAATACCAGAAGGGTAGGGGCAACTGAGGGGGGGAAAGGGGAAACTGATCACAATGATCCACATATACCACCCCCCAGGGGGACGGACAACAGAAAGTGGGTGTAGGGAGCCAGCAGTCAGTGTAAGACATGAAGATAATAATAATTTATAAATTATCAAGGGGTCATGAGGGAGGAAGTGTCGGGGACGGAGGGAAAAAAAACAGAGGAGCTGATACTAAGGTTCAAGTAGAAAGAAAATGCTTTGAAAATGATGATGGCAACATATGTACAAATGAGCTTGAGACAATGGATGCATGCATGGATTGTGATAAGAGCTGTACAAGGCCCCATAAAAGGGTTCAAAATAAATTTTTTAAAAATTATGGCTCAATGAAAAGTTTGTTAGACGTTCCGTCTCTGACCTCTATCTCCCACTTTCCACACTTGCCTTCCTTCTCCTGTTTTCTTCTCCCCATCCCCTACCTTCCATCTCCCACTCCTCAACTTCATTTATTACCTTCCATAGTTATCCTTGCGTTCCTTCACCTGGGATACTCAACTGGTTACCAGCTCTTCTCCCTGGTTAACATTTGCCTCTCTTACAAGACTCAGCTCGGACACCACGTCCTCCTGGAAGCCTCAACGATGGGTGTGATGGCCTTGCAGATGCCCTCATGGTCCCTGCACTTGTGTCTCGACTCCTGTATTGTCTGGTTGTTTTCTTGTCCTGGGGATAAGCAGAGTATTCTCACCTCTGTACCCCTGACGCTGGTCTTTCAAAAACACTTTTTATTTATTAATGAGTAAATGGCTAGGGGAGGGTGGGGGAAGATGGGGGGAAAACTCACAGCCAGCCATCCAGGGCTTTTGTTACTGGGTTTGAAATGGTAAATTTTCCTCTTGAGACCTCCATTACACTCACCAGAGCCCTATATAACCACATCCCATTAAAAGGCAGCATAATGGATTACTACATTTAATTATAACAGGATAATGAATGTCAAGGTTTTGCAAGTTTGGACAGAACTATTAAATATCACCTCCGGTGTAACTACTCTCTAACCCTGAGATCACCAGGTTTAGAAAAACTAATTCTTGGATAGAAAGTACCTTTATCTTGGGGTAGGCAGTGCCAAGTAGAACATCTGGTTTGATGGTCACCACTGTCCTCCAGAGAACATGTGGTGGACACACAACCCCCACCCCGGCTGGAGGGGGGGCTCCCAGCACACCTGGGGCAGGGCTGGGCTCCATGCCCCGGGGTCCCTGCCCACAAGTGGCCCCAGTACTAAGACATAGGAATTTCGTAAGGGATTTGTTCAGGCCCTTTGGGAGCTCCCGAAAACCTCATGCCCTCAATATCCTTGCATAATACCAATTAAGAACAACCAAAACAGTGAAGGAACCTACTCCCCACACCTCAAAACCACAACACGGTGGAGACAGCATGACCGTGCCAGGAAGGGCATGCTGAGCTCATCGTGCACCAGGAAAGCCTGGTCTCTCTACCATGGCCTCGCCTCAAGCCAGCTCGCAAGCTAACGCCTTGCTAGCAGTGATGACTACTCCATCTTGTGCCCTGAAAAGACCACCTCGTCACTTACCTTCAGACCACTCTCAAACGGCGGAGGTGAAGGTTCATACCACAAAGTCAAATGACAGGATCCAGTGGCGCCACCCTAGCCCCTCTGCTCGCCAGGGGATCCAGCAGGGACTCGGTGGACCAAGTAGGTCCAAGCTTCCTCCGGACTTGCTGGAATACTCACCCTCCATCCCTGATCCCTTCGTTATGTAAGAAATCCCTCCACCCTGGGGGACTATGCTCGGAGGAAGCGCAGAGAGCATCAGGCACAGAGAGACCACGTGGAAGAAGCCCTGGACCACACGGAGAGCTGAGGTACCCTGCCAGCCTCCAGATGCTCCAAGGCCCCACGGTTCCAACCCAGCCAGTAGCTTCCGGCAACCACGTGGTAAGCACTAAGCCAAGATTGCCCAGTGGAACCCTTCTCACATGTTGACCCAAGGAAAACAGAAGAGAAAATAAATTGATTGAAGCCACAAAATGGTAGGATGGTCCATCACACCACAAGACAAGAGATGACCAGAAAGAAGCGGTAACATCAGAGCCACTGCAGTGAACAAACAGCTCTTGGATCCTGCTTCCAAGAGTCAGACTTGACCGCAGCCTCACCTTGCATCCCTGTCCCTCCTATGGGCTAGAGAAACATGTCCACCCCCTTCTGAATGATCCAGTGCTCTAGCACAAACATCCTGGAGCGTGTATGCAGACGCTCCGCCACAGGCCAGAGACCCCTGGCCCCTGCTGGCCCCACACAGTAAGGAACCCATCACGTCTACCCACCAGTCCAGAAGTAAGACAAGAATGTCTGGGGACGCTACAGGTTAGCTGAGAGGGACAAAGGTTATGGCAAAGGCAAAGTATTCTGATGAGAAACAAGAGCTGCATCATTGGCACCATGTGTACTCATGCGCGCAGGCACACGTGTACCCATGTGCACTCACAATGGCTGCCCAGCTTTGGTTGCGTAGTGGCAAAAGCACACACACACACACACACACACACACACGCATGCACGCGCGCACACACACACACACACACACGCAGAGCCCTCTGGATGTGGAGGTGGAGGTGCCAGCTAGCTCGGTTTGGTGACAATCCTGCTTAGATGACAAAGGAGACTGGGCTTGGACTAAAGAGGCTCCTGACAACTGTGGTACATTACAGGCCTGCTGCCACTTCCTCGCTGAATTCCCCGGTGAATGCACACGCAGAGATGCTACGCCAAGGCGTGTCTTCTTCTCGCTGGCCTTCCAGAAGGAGCTAACGTGGAGGAGCCCAGCAGCCTGTTCACGCACACGTTCATAAGCACAAAGGTCTCCTCGCTTGCTTCTACTAGGACGCCACAGTGTGTGGCTGCCAGAAACCGCGTTCCTCCCGAGAGCTCACCCGGTGAGACGCTAGCCCTGCTAAGAAGCAGGCTGTATCTTTTTCTGCCCATGCCAGTGGAGCAGGTAACCTCAGTGCAGGGAGGCTGCACCCTTGGGGTCCTGAGCCCCTCGGTTGCCCCAGTAAGCAGAACGGGCAGAGGAAACACACCCGGGGGCCGTTCTACTCACTGTAGCCTAATGGGCATGAACGATCATTTCTTCGCATTCTCCTGTCCCTAGCTACTTCCTGCAGAGACAGGGAATGGCAGCGATGACACCTTCCCCCTGGTCCCTTTCTGGATCACGTGGTGGACTTGGGTCTGCAGGGAGGGCACGTCACCACGACTTGTTTTCCATTGAATTGTGTTTCCCATAAAGATGGTCGAAGGTCTGACCCCTGGTGCCTGTGAGCATGGCCTTGTTTGGAAAAATAGAGTCTCTGCAGCTGTTATCAGTTGAAATGAGGTCATACTGAAGCAGATGGCTCCTAATCCTATATGACGGGGATAGTTATGCATTAGGCTGCTAAGCACAAGGTTGGCAGTTCGAAACCACGAGCCAATCTGTGGGAGAGAGACAAGGTTTTCTACTCGCATACACAGTGCCACCAATATCAGAAATCCACAAGGGCATTTCTACCCTGTCCTGTCGGGTTGCTGTGAGTCAGAATCAACTCAACGGCAGTGAGTTTTGAGTGAGAAAAAGGAGAGAAGACACAGACACTAACGAAAGCAACCACGTGAAGCCAGAGCTAGAGACTGGAGCGAGACAGAAGACGGGCTGTGGGAAGGATCGTCAGGGACCAGCAGAGCCCAGGAAGAGAACAGGAAGTATTCCCTCCTAGACCCTTGAGAGAGTGTGTTCCAAATAACACCTTGATGTTGGACTTCGGTCTTCAGGGCTATGGACAGTAAACGTATGGTTTGTTTTGTTTTAAGTCACCCAGTTTGTGATACTCTGTTAGAGAAGCCCTGAAACGTATTGCACCGGTATTTGTGAATGCTTGTCCCTCTGCTAGGAAGACCTGGTCTCACAGTGGTTACAAGTCAGCTCCACGGGAGAGAGGCCAGGCTCTCTGCTCCTGTAAAGAATTAGTCCCAGAAACCCACAGGGCTAGTTCTACCCTGACCCCCAGTGTCACTGTGAGTCAGGATCGACTGGACGGCAGTGAGTTTGCTTTGTGTTTGTTTCCTCTCCTAGATGAGCCCTGATGGTATAGTGGCTTATGTGTTGGGCTGGTAACAGCAAGGACAGCAGTTCAAAACCAACAGTTACTCCATGGGAGAAAGATGAGGCTTTCTGCTCAAATAAAGAGAAACTGACTCAGAAATCAACGAGGGTACTCCCCCTCTGCCCTGTAGGCATTCTGTGAATCCCTCTGCCAGTATCAGGATAAGGTCGGGTCCATATTTGCTGGTCAATTAGCAGCTGATCTGTTTCAAAGCCAGCAAACTGAGACCCAAAGAGGCAAAGAGCAGATCTACAGTTGCATTTGGAACTGGTGACAGAGCTAGGGCAGGAGGTTTACAGATTCTCAGGCCAGTGCTCTGGAAAGCAGCTGAGTACAGGGAACCAGCCGACCTCTCTCCAACTGATCCGAAGAACTTGTCCGTTTCTGACTAGCTCCTGGTGGGAAGCAACTGAGCCCTACTGGCGGGCTCAGTGAATTCTCTCCCTCTGCTCTGCACAACCCTTTCGGCACTGGGGAAGCCACCAGAAGGCGAGGTGAGCCCTTCCCTGCAAGGAGTGTCTCGTCTAGATATAAGGTCTGAGAAGCCAGTGAGGGGTGAGCAATGGTGCTTCACCAGCAGGGGTGATGGGGCAGCCCACAGAGTGGTGGCCTCCACCTTGCTAGTGATTGGCAAGGCCTCTTGCTGCCTGGGCCCTAAACAGAAACTGACTGATGCTGCTGAAAACCAAGCAGGTCAAAAGCCTCCAAGGACCACAGCCCAACAAAAGCCTCCACACAGGGGCAACGGACAAAGCCAGCGCAATGGGAAGATGTTGGAAAGACCCGGAAATAGAAAACGACCAATTCCAAAATAAGAGCTCACCAGCACCAGCATCGCACGGTGTCACCAGGACGGCGCACTGCTGCCATGCGAGCCATCTATCTCAGGAGATGACCTTCACCCAGGAAACCCACGAAGCAAAGAGGCCTATAATTATAAAAAAGCTTAGTGAGCATTTCATGTGGACTTGGAGCCAGGATGGGTAATAAGGTCAGAGACCTTCTGCAAATACAAATGAGGGTCTTAAGGCAGGTCATCAATGCCCTGGCACTGGCCACCAAGGACAGGAAGAGTGTGGGATGCATAAGAAATGCAGGTAGGCTCATGAGGGCCCTAGGAAAGAAGAGAGAACTCCTAGAAACACTGCACTCAGAGTCATTGTTGATTCTAAGTGAGAAAGAAATAGGAGCGGAGAGAATTCACTTCACACCATCCCCATAGCTAACACGCTTAAGTGGATGATGCATAAGCTATAAATCAGAGGTTGCAGCTTGGCGGTCCATAAGCCTTATCAGTCCTGCCACAGGCAGATATGGCCAGCAAAGTTTTTTTTTTCAATTTTGAATTAGTTGCCAACATCTGAAACTTAAGAGATTCCATTGCTAAGTCCACATAGGAAGCAGTGGCCACATGAGTTCCTGAACAGGCCTTTGGTGGAGCCTAAGCATGCTCTTCACAGGAGGACATACTCATGAAGGGAATTCGGACCCTCGACTCCCAGTCCTTCTACACCACCTGTTCTGTGCCTTGATGCTCCTTCCTATCTGGATGCTGTAGGCACTCAAATCTGTGATGTGTTGTAACTGGCTCTATTTCTTTTTTATTTTTTATGTATAAGAGAGAGCTTTATACCAAAGAGTAAATGTATATTAATAAAACATCCCACCCCAGTCCAAAATAAGTCCGATATTTCTCAGGACCCTCTTTATGAGTTCACACCCACAAGGAAGTACCATCAGGCTGTGATCTGATTGAAAAACCAGATTCCACCCCTACACTTTCATATCTTCAAGTTGACACAAAATTATGTGACAACCACAGATATAAAAATGGTAACAGTGAACTTGGTTTACTCTTAGGGAAAAAGTATCTCATGGTATGAGTCTTGTTTTAAGAGATGACTAAATCGAAAAACAATTGCCATAAGATTTCTGTGAGTCTTAAAGATATTCATTCAAAAAGATCGAACAACTACGAAACAAGCTGGGGAAACTGACATAAAGGTATCTAAAGCCACAGAAAGACAAAATTCCTAGTGACAAAGTATGTCTACCCTTTCACTCCCAATTTGTAGCTATTTTAGAGAAGAAGAACTGAGTCTGTGTCTCAAGGATGGCTGTAGCTGTTCCCAAGTACTTTGGTTGTCTTCAAAAGTCCCAAGTTGAAGCACAATCCAAGAGGGCTGGATTGTTTGGTTTCATGGAGCGAAGGAGATGCAGAGCCTTGCCCTTTTCTCCCACAAGTTTGCTACGTTAGCAGCTGTCTGAAAGTGGGTGCTCACAGCTCGGCACTCACTTCTCTCGCTATCGGTTCTTCTAGAGTTGGAGTTTTTCCTCTCTACTTACGCTTGGTAACTCTCTAGGGACGTGGCTCAGGTCTCTCCCTCCAAAAACACATAGTGCCAGGGAGTCCTGGAACAGGGCCCTTTGCTATCTCAGTGGTGAGCTGGTCATCCGGGCTGCTGGCAGACTCTTTCTCGGCTGAAGCGATACCAGCAGCCTTCCACCTGCTAGCAGCCCAGGAGTCACTTGCAGCTGAGCCTGCTCAGATAAGCAATGACAAGCCAGATGGGAGGTAGCCTGGAAGTCCCCACTCTGCCAGCAGCTGGCACTCCAGGGGCCACAGAAATGCCCTGGCCTCCCACCAGGCCCTGTGGACTTCAACATTCCCTCCGGCTGAGTGCTGGGAAGAACATTTCCCCAGCTCGGCTGACACAGGACTGTAAGCACTTTTTGTCACTTTTGCTAGCCTCTCCCCACACGCCCTGCATCTGATTTCCCCCCACTTCGTTCTAAAAGCTGTGGTTTCTAATACGACAGGGGAGGAACTCTCCTTCTTGCAGGCTGGCCATCTCTGAACCCCCGGCACGGTGGACTCTGGACCCCAGAAGCCAAAGGGTGTTTCAACAAACACCATTCTCAAAGTATTCACGAAACGCCAAACCAACCACGTGAGCACGAAGTCTTCCTCTTCACTTGCTCACATCTAGTTCCCACGGCCATTCTCTGGGCAGAGCGTCCTAGTCCAGCTTGCAGCCTGTCAGCGGGCTCAAAAAGCTGGCACGTGTAGCAGAGCTGGACTCCGATGGTGGGCCTGTGGGCTGCAAAGACCATGTTCTTTCCTCGGTGATATAACTGCTCTTGCTTCTGAAGAAGCCCCAGCATGTTCCCGAACAAGCATCCCAATCAAAGCGTCGCATCCCCTCTACAGAGAAGAAAGTAGGGAAGGTAAGAGGTAGGAGGGAGAGAAAGGGGGTCTGCTCCCTCAGGCCCTTCCCTGTCTCTCATTACGTCAAGGGACTCAGGTCCTACGTCTATACCCAACACCTCTCCTCTCCGCCCTTCAGAACTTGCGGGGCTTTCTGGATGGTGTTGGACAATTCATGTGTGCTTCTCTGGTAAAAATCTTCCTTCGATTTGGTTCTTCTTTCGAATATCTTCACATTTGTCTCTCGCAGCAACTCCTTTCTTGCAGTCCTCCATGGCTCCGATGTGAACCCCAGCACCTGTCCCTAATACTGCTCCTGGGGCATGGCTGTGGTGGAATGTCAGTCAGTTCCGACCCGTAGCGACCCTGTGTGCAACAGAACGGAACACAACCTGGTCCTGCACCATCCTCACAATCGCTCTTATGCTTGAGCGTCGTGGCAGCCTCGCTGTGTCAATCCATCGTCTGGAATGCCTTCCACGTTTTCACTGCCCCTCTACTTTACCCAGCGTGGTGTCCTTTTATAGGGACTGGTCTCTCAAAGTCTTGCCATCCTGCCTCTGGGGAGCCCTACTTCTTCCAAGTCAGCTATGTTTGTCCTTTGTGTGCTGCCCAAGGTACTTTCAATATTCTTTGCCAACACTATAGTTCACAGGCATCGATTTTTCTTCGGTCTTCCTTATTCAATGTCCAACTTTTACATGCAAATGAGGTCTTTGGAAATACCATGGCTGGGGTCAGGCACACCTTAGGGCTCCAAGTAACATCCTTATTTTTCAACACTTTAAAGAGGTCAGGTACAGCAGATCGACCCAATCATCTGATCTCCTGCCTACTGCTTCCACGAGCATGGATTGTGGATCCAAGCAAGGTGAAATTCTTGACAACTTCAATCTTTGTGCTGCTTGTCCTGATGTTACCCTATTAGTCCAGCTGGGAGGATTTGGTCTTCTTTCCATTGAGTTGTAAACCATATTGAAGGCTAGAAGCCTTGATCTTCATCAGCAAAGGCTTCAACGCCTCCTCACTTTCAGCCAGCAAGGTTGGGTCATCTGCATATCGTAGGCTGTTCAAAAGCCTTCGTCCGATCTTGATGCAGCATTCTTCATACAATCCAGACTGCCTGGATCTCTTCTCTCTGCACCCGGCTCCCCATCACTGACCTACACCATGGAAGCTCTCCACTTCCTAGAGATAAAATGCTACCATGGAACCCACGCTCCCAGTTGCCAAGAAGGGAAGCAGAGCCAGCCCACCAATCCATGGCCTCTCCTTGGTGCATGTCCCATGGAGTGAAGACCTTCATTCCACAGAGGAGTGACCAAAGGTGTCTGGTCCATCTTCCCTATGCCCCCAAGGCTCCTCCATGGTCTGCACGTCACCCCTTCAGCATGTTCCCAGTGAAATATGGCCCCTGATCTGTCCAGGGCAGCACCTCCTCCTCTGATGGCAAGTAGTAGAAAAGAGTCGAGATTCTGGGTTCACATCTCAGGCACTTTGCTCCTTCACTGTGCCATGAGTCAGTCCCCAAATGCCCACAGGCACTAGTAATCTATCCTAACACTTCCCTTCCCCTCCAGCATCATTAGGAAGATAAAGAGTTGGCTCTGACTCATGACTGCACTATCTGTAACCTAAGGAAACATTACACAGTTCTGTACTATCTTCGTGATCACTGGTGTGCTGGAGTGTACAGAGCAGCAACCATATTGGTCCATCTCATTGAGGACTCTCCTTGTTTTTATAGGCCATCTCATTTTTTGAGATATTGTAATTTTTTTTTTGCATCTTGTTTGGTGAAATAAACTCACTGCCATCAAGTTCACATCAAACTATGCTGACTCATAGCTAACCTACAGGACAGGTGAGTTATCGAGACTGTTAACTGGTAAAAGGAGTAGAAAGCCCTGCCTTTCTCCTAAGGAGGAGCTGGTGGTTTTGAACTGCTGACCTTGAAGATTGTAGCCCAACGAGGAACCATCATACCACGAGGGCTCCTTGTTGGGCAAAGTAGAAGATCCTAAATCAGCTTTGAACTGGTACAAGCAGTTCGATCGTGGCCATCACAGCAAAATCAGAGCAGAAATGAACTTGTCATAGGTAGGTCTATTGGACCAATAACTGGAATAGGGAAAATTACGAGTTAAAGCCCTTGATTGGGAAATTTAGAAATGGCATCGTAAGCCCTTTATGATGCAGGAGGATGGATTGTTTCCAGGACCATGGAGAGCAACACATTCAAAGAGGTGGTGTTGACTGCCAACTTTGAACTAGGCATCATGGTTTCCAATTATGTCAAAAAAGAGATTAGGTTGCTAGGTTATCTTTGTTTTCTAAGGGAGTGATTAAATCTCTAGCAGGCCATCAACGCTAATTTTTTCCCCATTCCAATACACCTACCTTCTACAAATTTGAGTGTGGTCCAACTTCACTTCATTGGCCGTGACTGAACAAGGAAGCGCTGGCTTAAATCCATGGCCTAAATGAGGCAGGCTTCATAAAGACCTTCTCTCCCTCCTGCTCCACATCCCTCCTCTCACTGTCCTGACCTTCAAGGTCAGCAATGCTGAGGCACAGTCTGAAGCAGGAGCCCCCTGATTAGCGCCACCCACAGTTGGGTCAGTCACCTCCTTGCTCCCTGGCCATCTCCTAGGGACCTCATCTGCATACGGTCATGGTGGGAGACAGATTACAAAATGGCCTTTTGGTGCATCCTTTGCTGCATCCATGCCCTTTGCAAACGATCCTGCGATTACCCCCAAGAGGAGGCATCTATCAAGAGAGAGAGTCTCTTTCTGCTAGTCCTGAAGGCTGGGTTGGCCTGGTAGCTTGCTTTGTCCAAGGCTGTGTTAGAAGCAAACGTGCACTAGCTCTGAGCCTGTGACCACACAAGTGACCACCAGCACTTGCACTTGCGTGTGTTCTTCTGGAACTCTTAATGCTGCCATTTGCATATGCGGGAAGGCAAGGCCAATGTCAGCAGACCGGCCAGATGAAGATGGGTGAGTGTCTTACTGCTGAAAACCAGCCAATGAAAATCTTATGGAGCGAGATGGTACTTTCTCCAATCGCTCCCAAGGACAGCACAGTGCTGGGCGGCATCCTGTTCTATTGTGCATGCAGTCTTTGTGTGTCGAGGTCACTCAACAGCAGCTGACCACAAGAAGCAGGACCGACTTGAGCCCAGGCACCGTGTCGCCCTGAGTCACAACCTGCCCCAGCTGCACATGCAGTTTGCCCAGACAAGCAGGAATGCCTGCTGCAAGTCTCATGAGTAATCAAACTTGGGTACTGTTTGAAGCCACCTAGCTGGGTGGTTTGTTGCACTGCAATGGCTGACCAATGCTGAAGCCTCCTCGTCGCCAAGCAGTCTTGTGAGAAACAGAAGGATTTCTCCCACGTTGTCTCCCCCAAATATATGCCATACTAAGAATGACTATATACTTGGAGGTCAACAGAAGTAGATCAGGGGTTATTCTCCCTAAGGGTTATGAGCCATCTAAAACAAGCAGTCACCACTGTTTATCCCACAACAATTA
>NW_022105908.1:8889759-8892515 GCF_000313985.2 Echinops telfairi | reverse complement strand
GGGAGAGGGTTCCAACATTTCAGCAGCTGCAGGCCATTTCCCAACGCTTCCTCATGATGTTGCCTACCCAGCCAAAGGTGCAGCCTACTAATAAGCCCTGGAATATCCCACAACGGAGAACCATCATGTGGCTCTGCTGTTTAATAGCCCACCAAGGAAGGACGGGCACCCCGGTTTCAAGTTCATGACCCCTCGTTTGAGTGCAGTAGGGGGGTGGAGGGGCTTCCAAAATGCCCGAGTGCAGCCTGGAGCACCCCTGAGCACTAAGACTGGTGGCACCACTCAAGCTGTCACTGGAAACAGCAGCGCCGTGCAATCCGAAAGTAAATGTCAGAAAGTCCAACAAAATTCAGGCATTTTTCCCAGAATGGCTGTTTTGATGCTCTTTTGAAATAGCAAAAATCAAACACTAAATTCTTTCAAAACAATGTTTCACACCGTGCCCCTACTATGTCGGAGCACTAGGAATATATTTTGTCCCCCCGCTGGGTCACAGGGCCCACGGCCCTGGTTTGAGGAGAATATTGATGTGGGAGCAGAGGTCAGGGCTTCTGGGTCCCTTCATTTCATCTATTCATTTGTCAAGCACCATGTGCAGGCCCCAGAAAAAGGCATTTATCACTGATGGACATGCCCGGGTCCCTGCCTTCCTGAGCAAAGGGGGAGAGGGATGCAAAGAGAGGGCCGCGGTACTCACCGTACACGCTGGACCGGCTGTGATGCAGGGCAGGGAGCGCCGGTTGAAGGATGCCAGCTCTATGCAAGGGAGGGACCACCAGCTTGTCGCATGAAGAGAGAAGCCCAGCCGGACTGGGCAAGGGCCTGGCCAGTACCCAGAGAGGAGCTCACCACGGGCTGCTTACTAGAACTGGGCTTTTGAAGAGTGTGCAGCGGCATGGGGACAGACAAGCAAGGGGACGGAGACATGTAACACGTCTGGGTCACAGGTCTGACAGACAGCAGAGACTGCCACCTCCATTCCTCTCCTGGCACGGCTCAGCCCCTGCCAGGGCTAAGTGCTTCCAACATCACTGGATCCTGGTAGAGAAAATGCTTGAAAACACCTCGTTCTCATGATCTCATTTCTAAGAACTTACGAGGGGAAAAAATTAATCGTAGACTCACGATACTTTTGAGAAAGAGCTAAGGCTCTAAAACCCATAAACAGTGGGATATAATGAAATGCAAATGTGGGGCCATATTTAAAAATTAATCTTCTATAATTAATTAGTAATTTAAAATATTCTGGGAAATGATACTTAAATGGCACAGAATTATCCTAGCTCTGGCGGATAAAGTCACCTGCTAAGGTATACAGTGTTGGAGTGAAAAATATTTGCATATATCATGTGGTACGCCAGAGCAGTGGGAGTACTTCATTTACCTTTGCTATCAATGTATTAAAAAGCATTAAATTTGTGAGAGGCTCACTCGCGGCAGCAAACCTGGAGAAGAAGTTGATTCAAAGGCAGCCTTTCACCCAGGCTGGACATCGAGTCAGGATTAAATTGGCCTCCAGCCCTGTGTGGAGCCTGAGAAGCCAATCTGGAGAGAAGTACTGGAAGTAGCTCCTCCACCTTCACTGCCCCTGCCTGCTACTCCAGCCAGTCAGAGGCTTCAAGATCACGCGGTTCTCCTCCTCTGCCTTTCGCTGCAGAACGAAATGGCTGGTGCGGGGCCAACTGCAAAAGCCATTGCCATCTGCTGTTACCCGCGGTTGGTTGCTGCCACTTCTTTCTCACGTCACGGCGTCTCACAATGGCATCCTCGCACTTCCCTGCTGCCAACAGCTCCCTGCCGTCAAGTCGCTGCCAACTCACAGCGACCCTGCAGGACAGGGTAGGACGCTCCCGTGAGCTCCCGAGATTGTAACGCTTCACGGGAGCAGGAAGTCCGGTCTTTCTGTCATGGAGCCGTCGATGGTTTCTGTTGAGCGGGAGGGCGACAGCCCAATGCATGACCACTGCAGCGCCACGAGGACACCTCTGGTGTCAGCAGGTCCACTCTCGTGGTATGTGTGTGTGTTTGTGGAAGTGTGTGTAAACGTGTGACTGTGGTATTCTCAGGGTCTGGTTGCACTGGTGTGTGTGACTGGTCATGACATCATCATGTGTGCGTGCGTGCATGCACACACATGCTCAGATGCCCAGCCCCCAGTATCTGTCTGTATTACTACTTATGCTTGGGTCCCTCACTAACAAACTCTGTTGTCCCGACCTTGTAGCACAGCCGAGTCTAGGAACACCCCATCTGAAAGAAGAATCAGCCCTTGTCCAGCCCCCACTCACTATTCAATTCAAATCAAAGGTGTTATTCTGAAATTAAGAACAAAACTAAACTGAACTTTCCCAGTAGGAAAGCTTTGGAAGGCAAAGCCTCCTGGCTGATATTCTGATGCAACTCTAGTCCTCCCAGTTGGAAAGAGTTGGAAGTCAAAGCGTCCTGGCTGATATGCTGACCCGGGATGGTGTTGGCCGGCCCAAAGGTAACAGGCACACACTGAGAAACGTAGATTCTGGCCCATTCTATTGGAAATAACAAACACCAACTTGCCTCACATTTATTTCTCAACCACTCTGTGAGTCAGACCATGTGCTGCTCCCCGAAGATAAAAGAGTGAGCACCACACAGTGCCTACCCTTGAGAGGTCCCCAGGTTATAAGGAAGGACAGATGTGGCCGCCGTCCCCAGGGCTTTCAGAGATGGGTGCGATGGTGCCCAGGCCACAGCAGAGGCAAGCAGGTAGCCCGTGCCTG
>NW_022105908.1:8887836-8889197 GCF_000313985.2 Echinops telfairi | reverse complement strand
GATGGATGGATGGAAGGAATCCCCTCCAGGAAGATGAGATGAAGCCCAGATCACCGTGAGATGAAGCCCAGCAACAAAAACTATTGTAGCCCGGATGCCTCCCCATCAAATCTGGCCAGGAGAAAAACAAGAGCAGGAAGGTGAATGTGCCTTTCACAAGCCCAGTAGACATGTGAGCAGCTAACCCACCGATGGGATCCTCTCTGTCCACAGCCCTCTCTGTCCCCGTGCCCTGGCCACGGCAGGAGCGCTGTGACCCCTGGAGGGAAGCCAGGGCTGCTTACGTGAGCACAGCATCCAAAGTGATGTCTTTGCAGTTGTGGCCCTAGGCCCCGAGGAGAGACTGCTGAGATGAAGAGAAAATGAGCCGAGCACACCCTCCGTGAGGTGGAGCTTTCAAAGAGCTTCTCACCATGCTCAGCGAGTGGCAATGCTGCTAAAAGGAGGGCAGCCTGCACAACCGTGAGCATCGAGTGCTGCCGCCCCTCACTCTACCTCTGAGACCCTACTCCACAAGAGAACCCCTCACCCTCTGTTCAGGTGATGATACACTGACAGGAGGACTGCTCAGATTATGATAAAAATGACCTTCAAGGAAATCAGACCCGGCCATAGATGGCAAGGGATTCTGGATGGGGGGGACCTATCACCTGAGCTTACGCAGCCCCCAGGTAGGCCTGTGCCTGAACCTGCTGGCCCAGGATTCCCTCCAAGGCAGATTCCCTGTGCCCAGTGGCGTATTGACCCCAGAGAGTTCAATGGTGCCACTTGCCTCCAGCTGAGAGCCCCCACCTGTGGACACTGTGTAGAAGAGAAGGTCCCCCATGGAGTGCATTGATACTATGCTGGGTCACACGGCTATGGGGCGCACCACACAGAATCGACAGATGCAAGAACTTCGCTGTTCTTGTATTTGGCTTTAAAGGTAGGACAATGAGGAGAATTTGAATGGGTAACTAAGCTCACCCAGAAGGATAAACCAGCCTGTGAGTTGAAAGGATTGGAAATAATAAATCCAAGCTCAGAGGAAGGAATTGTACTAGACCTTAAATTCTGAGCACCCAGTTTGCAGAAGGCTGTGGATGACAGCAGCGGGAGCCACAAATCCCTTTACAGGGTCCCCATGGAGATTAAGCCTCTGTTGATTCTTTCACCTCGTTGATCGGAGATCTGAATAGCCTTGCCCTCAGACAGAGGGCATCAGAAAGGAAATAAATGCAGCCTCACTTTTAACATCTTGCCATTTGTTTTCCCTTTGAACCATGGTTTAATTTGCTCTAGTTTTATTATTTTCTGCTTTCCTTTGGATTGAGATTGTGTGTGTGTGTGTGTGTGTGTGTGTGTGTATGTGTGTGTGTGTG
>NW_022105908.1:8881413-8886487 GCF_000313985.2 Echinops telfairi | reverse complement strand
GACATATGGGCTAGTATCAGACTTATGGACTTGATCTGGACTGGGCTGGGATGTTTTCTTAATGTACAATTACTCTTTGATATAAAGTTCTCTCTTACACATATATGAATCTCCCAAGATTGGTTTCTCTAGTCTACCCAAACACAGGCTTCAACAGAGCATTCAAGCTACAACTCTCCAATGAACCGCGCACAGCTGGTTTTCACCCATCCCAGTAACTGCAAAATGCTGGGCTCCCTCCATCGTCACCCCAGCCACGTACAAGGAAGGGGCTCTGTAGAGGATCAAACAGGGACTCAAATCACGTCCGCCCTGGCTGCTGTTTGCATGGCCTGGCCTTAAGCATAGCAATTAACTTCAGCTTTGGTTTCCTTAACTCGAAGTGTGAAGGTCAGAGAACGCACATGAAAGGCCAGGACCCTCGTAATCCCCCCAAATCGTGCTTCCTCTCCGACCTGATGGCTGGCCCAGAGCTCAAGAATCTCCCAGCAAGAACTGATGCAGAGAAGCAAAGGTAATTTCCAAACCCCAGCCCCATCCTTCCCCACAGCCTCTGCCACCACTCACAGTCTTGTCCCTCTTGGCCCTTATAGGTGCCCTATCCAAAGGCATCCTCAGATCTGTAGCACCCAGCAGAAAGCAAAAGCTCTCCAAATGCAGCTTGAGCAAACAGGTAGGCAAGGGGCCAGAGCCTGCTCAAGTGTATCCAGCACTGCAGGAGTTTGCATAGTTAATCACTTGGAAATAATATCTTTAGGCTACCAGTCTTGGCGAGGTCTAAATCCTTACAAGGTCTAGAAACAGCGACGGGGGCTGAATCCATACAGAAGGAAACGGCATGAGCCTGCCCAGGGAAAGGAGACCGGGCATGCTTTCTGAGATGCCAGCTGTCACCCTCTGTGGAGCTGTCGGCTCCTTCATCCCTATTCCATCGAGGAAGAAAGGAGGAGGGGGACATTTCCCAAGGACAGACCACTAGTTAGTGTAAGAACTGGGGCCTGACTCCAAAGCGAGTGAATTCCAAAGCCAATTGTCTTTCCACTGCCAAGCTTAACAGCCAGACAGAGGGAAACAGGAAAGAAAACTCCGAGAGGAGGCAAAGCATTGGGGAGCGGAGAAGGGGGCAGGCTGGGGGTAGCCTTACCGCCCCCACCCCTGGGACAGGTGCAGGTCGGCGGGGGAGGGGTTCGGAACGGAAAAGCAGCCCTGCAATCAGATGTTTGCAACAGCTCTGCTGGGAACATTCTGGGAAAGGCAGAACACATTAGTGGCACTCATCCTGGGCTGCCCATTATTGGACTAAATCATGCCACACAGGGAAACTTGTTCTGGTGCAAATGCCAAGAGCCAACGGGACATCACAGCCCGCTGACCACTAGCGCCATCCAGGGTCTGATTAGTCAAGAGCACTCGAGCTGTCCGTCAAAGGCACTAAATTAGCCATTCCGAATTTCACATTCTCTGGCAGGGGACTCCATGCTGGGTCATGATGCGTGCGGCAGCATTTTGAGTCATAATTAATTACAAGGGAACACAAAATCAGACAGCGGAGGACATCACAGCGAATCAGGCCCACTCTGCCTTTTATCACTCCTACTTTCCATCAGAGTCAACAAGGAGGCCAGGAGTAGGTGGGCGAGCTGTGTAGGGGCATTCAGGCACTCTGTGAACCTTCAGCCCACCCCTGACCTCAGGCCCAGCCCACCTTTTACAGCCAACCCACGCCAGAAAGACCCCCACCAACCCACCAGAAAGACCCCCCCAACCCAGCATTGCCCCTCACCGCCATGTGACCGCCACGCTGTTGCCAACCAGCCACTTCATAGAGCACACACAGCTAGTTGTCTGTTTCCAAATTGAGGAATTATGTGTTCAGTGGGTGGGGGCTGCTTCACTAGAATTCCCTACCCCTGGGGTTTTTGTATTTTTTTACAACCTCACTGATGAGCCCAGGGACCAAAGGAAGAAGCAGCACACCCTTTATGTATCACCTGGCAATACACAGTACTGGCAGCAAACACGTTGAGCAGGTCCTAACGAATCCAAAGTCAGGTCTGCCCACCTCTGCAGAGAGCAAGAAATGCACTTTATCCCTAAAGGCTCGCACCTGTCGGCAAAGAGAAGGGAATGAACAGCAGAGGGGGGAAAGAGGGTGCTGAACGTTGCTTCAGAAAGCCAAGCAGTGATGTATGAAAGGTCTCCCTCCAGCTGCCATGACCTTCTGGGGCTCGGTGGGCCTTGACCACCAGCCCAGGACCAACAGGAGCAGACGTTAGGCCCTCTTTTGAAGTCGAGCGTGACTCCCCATCCACTCCAGGAAATTGCATCGCGGCGCGGCTGAGCCATCCCTATGCAGAGCGCTGGCCTCCAGCCAAGCAGCACCGGCTGACCTACCTCATTGATGAACGCATGAGCCCCCTGGGGACTGAGCAGCAGGATGGCGCGACGCAGCGTGTCCCGGTAACGGTTCAGCTCCTCAGTCTTCATAGTGGTGAAGAGGCTGGTGAACACGTGACTGATGTTCTTTTCCACCTTCTGTAGAGAGACGTCAAGGCCCAGCCGTGAGGCCTGGTCCAGGAAGCTTTGGAGCCCACGGATATCTGAGCAGGGAAAGAGGAGAAAGAAAAGATAGTCATGTATCCTGGGGAGGGTCTCTCATCGACTCATAAGGCCCACAGCCTGGCAAGTCCCCCCAGGAGAGGGAGGACAACCAGAGCCGGGGCAGGAGCTGGGGCACCAGGACGGGTTCAGAGTTCAAGTTTGCCTCCATGATTCACTGATCACAGAGTCCCTGTACCCCTCAACAGCAACCAACCCATGGGTGTCTCCCATGATGGGGAGCCCATTCTGCTGTCCCCTAGTCCTATGGCCAGAATGTGCTCCTCTTTCTGAGCTGTTTTCTTCTCTGCCTCTCCATCCAATATGCCCATTCTTTTTTTTTTTTTAATCATTTTATTGGGGACTCGTACAACTCATAATACTCCATCCATCCATCCATTGTGTCAAGCACATTGGTACATATGTTGCCATCATCATTCTCAAAACATCTGCTTTCTACTTGAGCCCTTGGTATCAGTTCCTCATTTTCCCCCTCCCTCCTCGCTCCCCCCTCCCCCATGAACCCTTGATAATTTAGAAATTAATATTATTTTGTCATATCTTACACCATCCGATGTCTTCCTTCACCCACTTCTCTGCTGTCCATCCCCTAGGGAGGAGGTTATATGTAGATCCTTGTAATGTGTTCCCCCTTTCGCCCTTACCTTCCCTCCACCTCCTGGTATCAACGCTCTCACCACTGGTCCTAAGGGGTTCATCTGTCCTGGATTCGCTCTGTTTCCAGTTCCTATCTGTACCAGTGTACATCCTCTGATCTAACCAGATTTGTAAGGTAGAACTGGGATCATGATATTGGGGGGAAAGAAGCATTCAAGAAATAGAGAAAAATTGTATATTTCATCATTGCTACACTGCACCCTGACTGGCTCATCTCCTCTCCACAGCCCTTCTGCAAGGGGATGTCCAATTTCCCACAGATGGGCCCTAGGTCCCCACTCCACACTCTCCCTCATTCACAATGATTTATATATATATTGGTCTTTGATGCCCATTCTTTACAATCGATCCTCAGGGTCAGCTGAGCTGGTGGGCCCTGACTTGGGCCCCATTCCCTGCAACTTCCTCCGTTTCCCTCTCAATGGTAAGTTGAGGCTGCATTCTGCCTTAGTCTAACCTGGCCCAGGCCCAGGGCACAGAGCAGCTGTATCCTTTGATGATGCTCATTCCCTGTGCCCTTGCGCCCCATTCCTGAGGCCCGGGATCATGTCTTATCCTGAGGCCCGGGATCATGTCTTATCCGGAGATGTAGGTTCCCACCACAGACATGGCACCCTGGTCTTCCTGGATAAAACATTCCTCCCCTGGTCACTGTGTGGGTGTCTCTCACTCCAGGACATGTGGCCCAGGCTTAGCCAACCAGAGCATCACCTCCTGAGTCACTCAGAGGTGAGCAGATGGCCCAGGGGGCCCAGGGGGACTCAGTCCTGGGACTCTGCTGAAGCACCTGGCAGAGAGGTCTCTTCTTGCCCCTGTTGTTGCCAGGAGAACAGGAAGCAAGCCGAAGACTGGAGAGGAGGGTGGAAGGTGGGCTGAATCCCCAGGGGATGTTGTGCAAGGGAGCCTGGAGCCTGACAGAGGTAGTGCAAATCTTAAAAGGGGAGATTTTTTGAACCAGGGTCCAAATCTTTTCTCAGCAGCCCTGTCTAAGCCATCTGGCTTCCCCCAAGGAAGATCTGCCAAGGACCAGGGCCAGTGCAAAAGAGAAGGTCCTGATGGGCTCGCTGGAGCCTCTAGGCCAGCACTGACTACAGTCTGTTGCTCCCAGATTTTCAGTTCCACAAGTCAGTCAACTCTCCTTCGTGCTTAAGCCAACTCAAGTTGAAGTTCTGACCCTGCAGCCAGAAGTCTCAACCAATATGGCGTATTTTCAAAGCCTAGGGTGGTTCCTTAGCATGGCCCATCCCTATATCCCACCTCCCCAAGACAAGGGTCACCCTTCCCAATCTCCTGTAGCTGGGCTCCCAGACTAGAGACAAGCCTTCCAAGGGCAGTGCTGGGCTACCCAGTGCACAGCCCCCTACCGGCACACCCAGGTCCATCCAGTCACCGAGAATCAAGTCAAAGAGAACGCTGTTCCGCCAGACTGTGGTGTCCCATCTAGTCTGTCTCCCCTAGTTCTGCTCCTTATCTGTTACATGAATTGAATTGGGTCTCCCAGAAATTCAAGTCTGTATTGGAATCTGAATCCTTTGGAAGTCATCTCAATGGGGTTGGGAATTTTTGTTGATGTGAATGCGGCCACATCAGGGAAGGCTGGTCAATGCTGAGAGACTAAAATGAGCACACTAGACACAGCGCTAAGCACCAGTGAGGGAAGGGGCAGACCACCAAGGGACAAAGGGGCAGTCGCATCATCCCCTAGACCCAACAGAGAAGTAACTGTCCCTGGAACTGTGCCTTGAAGACAGACCTCCAGCTTCCTGAACTGTGAGAAAATACATTCTCAGCACTAAAG
>NW_022105908.1:8877893-8879731 GCF_000313985.2 Echinops telfairi | reverse complement strand
TCACCTGAGAACATCCCCAATCCTTGCTTGGCCCCTAAACCTACCCTGAGAGCATCCTCGATTGTCCTGTATACCCGAGAACATCCCCAATCCTTGCTTGGCCCCTGCCCTACCCTGAGAGCATCCTCGATTGTCACCAGGAGGAAGAGGCAACTTCTGCAGCTGCTGGCCAGCTGCACTCAGAGGTGCTCACGAGCTCAGATCAGACAGCCAAGCTGACCTCCAAAGCCCCCAAAACAACCAATGATGGGGACTCTAAGTCACTGGGTTTCGAGAGAGCGGTTTCACCGTACGCTAGACTAACCAGGTAAGGGCGGCACCTGGACCTTCACATGCTGCACCACTTGCTTCACGCCTGGGACTCTGACCCAATGCAGCAGTTGGGACCATGGCCTCGCTCTGAGTTGGCTGTGGGTGGACAGAGATACTTTGAGGCCCACTGGCTCCCCCTCCCCTTCCCAGCACCTCCCAAGACAAGTGCATCCTTTGAGGACAGGGGCAGCCCTGTCTGCACAGGCAGCGTGCATCTTTCTGTGTGTGATCATAAGCAGGTTCTATAGGAATCCATGGTGTGAGAACAGGTCTGCAAGGCCAGAGGGCACCAGTGGGGCTGCTGGGACCCCAAACATCCTAACAGGGTGACCAGGCCCCCCAATTTAAAGGAAGTCCCCTGAGTCCCTTGCCTGACACCTCTGCCTAAGCACCTGCAGGGTAGTTTCTCAGCCTCCAGAAGAGGAGGTGCCCTGGGCAGGGGGCTGCTGTCTCAGGTCCACAGTTTCCCGGGGCACTTGCACACAGAGCGTCTGCCCTCAGTCGTACATTGCTGGCTCTGGCCAGGCAGCCCAAATGGGCCTGAGACATCAGAAAGAGTTTCATCTTCTGTCAGTGGCTGGTTCCTCTCATACCTGGAATAACTGATCCAGGCTGAAGGCAGGTCTCCCTAGGGACCACAGCCGCTAGCTACCACTGCCGGCTCCTATTTGGCTGAAAAGGTCAACTCTCAGCCTCTGCTCTCACTCGTGCTTATTCAGCTGCACCGGAGGGGGAAAGGTGAGGGCGGGCAATAGCAGCCAAGAGCGAGCCAGCCACCTTCATCGTCACCCCTCCCCACGCCCTGAAGAATGGGGCCAAGGGAAACAGCTTCGCTGGCAGAAATCCCTTTCTCTCTGCAAGAGACCGAGTTCACAATGCCACCCCACACTTCCCTCCCCCTCCAAAAGAAGTCAGCTGTCAGCTACTCCTCCCCAGGGAGGGACGACTCACGAAGAAAATACACAGGAACAGAGCACAAAGCACACACCCGTGAGCACCATGGGCCGTGAAGCCTTTGACCTTGGCCCAAGAGTGCCCCCTATCCAGATTGCTAGCACAGATTTCTGTTCCGAGCCACCCCTCCAGCCCAGCCCAGCAAAGGCAGAAGGTGATGAGCACCTGGCTCCCTGAAGCCTCAAGGAGCCATGAGGCATGTGGAGGAGGGGTTATCACTGGCAGGAGGAGGTGGGGGGGCTTCGAGGAGAGGGCCCTTCTCCCCAGCAAAGAAGACAGCTCAGGAATTCGAGGGCCATGGGTGAGTCCTGGCTGAGCCTCTGAAAAGGCCCTGCCTGCACAACACAGCCCTCCACGTTGGATGGAAATGTGGGCTAACAACAATAAGTAGGAGAAGAAAGTGTTCTGAAATTGATTGTGGTAATAATCTTACAAAACTCTCCTTAAATGGTCTATGTTTAGTATGTGCCCATAAAACTATTTTTTAAAAGACTCAAAAATAAATGCATAAAACCTTCATGAAGAGTCCAAGTTTATTAACGCTCCCCTTGAAGCATCAATCCGTCAATGAC
>NW_022105908.1:8874667-8877219 GCF_000313985.2 Echinops telfairi | reverse complement strand
AGATGCCACACCACATTCACACATACCACACCATATAGACACTATACCGCATACACACCACACATACTATACCATGTCGACATTACGTCACACATGCACACCAATGCACACACCACATATTAGATGCCATAAAGACACAACACCACACACACATACCACATACCATAAAGACACAACACACACGCTACGCACACCACAGACACACGCCACACGCACATCACACCCACACCCACAGCACACTTACTACACACATCCACTGCCTGGATGTACATTTTTCTCTAGGGAAAAATCCCACCCTGACACCAAAACCGAAAGCCACCTCCCCTTGGAGGCCACCATAGCACTTTCTCATCAGGATGAGTACCTCCCTCCCTCTGATAATGAGAAGACATGGGATACAGGACCTCAGTCTCCCTCCTTTCCCAGAGCAAACCCAGGCCCAGGTGCCGAGATCAGAGTCAGGGCAGCAAAGTTTGTAGAGTCCAAGTGGGTGAAGGGAGACATCGATCAGGCAAGACCGTAATTCTCCTTACAAGATAGAAAGCTCCATTGGAGCGGCTGGTGGTTTCAAACTGCCGACCTTGCAGTGAGCTGCCCAACACACAACCACTATGCCACCAGGCCTCCCGCCAACGGAGGCAAAGCCCAACCAGACGGAAACTACAATCAGGCAGACGGGTTTCTACGTCTGGGTTCCTAGCTGTGACTATCGCACTACTCATGGGAAGGAATCAGATCGTCACTGGGTCTTTTAAGCGTTTACTTTCTGGAAGAGTAATTGAAACAGAAGAACACATTTCAAATTGCTTCCCCAGCTCTTTCCCATTTCCGAGAAAGGCCCGGCACAGAGACTACTCATAAGGAATATTTTACCATCTGTAATGTACGTAGATATGCATGAAGGCTGAACGTCACACCCAGAGACGCTCGCCCTAGGAAATGTTTCCGTAATTGGCAAATTTTCTAAAGGTTGTGACACAACTCTAATTCTGTAGACTTTTGGCTTCTCCCCTCTCTACCTGGCCCCAAGTAAATGCTTGGCATTTCTCCCCACAAAAGAGCATCTTCATCTATGATTCAAGTTGGTCCTCAGGACCTCTGCCCTCCTCCTTTAGGGCCCACCCAACCACTACCACCCCCAACTCAACATGCCCCTAGGCATGGATTCGCCAAGGGAACTGGGAGTGACGGAGGCTGGGGCTCCCGCAAGTGAGAAACCTCCGCAGGCCCCAGAGGAGAGAGCTCAGGGCCTCCCTGTTTAGAGCACCCAGGATAGCAGCAGCCTCCCCTCTGCCCCCAATACCTCGGAGCCCTCCCTCCACACAGTGGCTGCTCCTCTTCCTCCCCTCCTTCCTGCTGTCTTCTTCTGTGGGATTATAAAGAGACTTTTCCTCAGCTTGGTCTCTCCCAAAGACATGCCAAACATTAGAGGCTATTTGCCAGCATATGGTTGGGAGGTCAGATGCTTAGAGACATCCTCCCTAAAGGCAGTCAGTTGCCAGACAGCTGTCTGGTCCCTCCCACCACAGGTAGGCCCCTGTCCCTGCTGATAAGGACAATGGGCTACTTCTCCCTAAAGGCTTGCCGACCATTAGCCTGGTCCCTGCAGGTGGGGTTTACACCCTACTGATAATGGTTTCTATGGAGATCCAGAGAACAGATCAAACCGGCTCAGTGACATCCAAAGTTAGGCTGCCATCCTGAATCTAGGATCCACCCTTCTTGTCACATGTATACCCCCAATCTCTCCTCTTCCTATTGTGTGTATATCCCTAGATTGTCCCCCTCATTGCTGTATTACCTATAGTGCAACCCCTTCCTGTGACATATGTCTTTACCTGTAATTAGGGAGCTTACACGCCCCCCAAAGGTATATAGGCCTGGGTTAGCAATAAAGATATCTCTCTCGGATCCTCCCTTGGCCTCTCATCGGTTCCCCCTCTCCTTGGTTCCCTCTCTCCTCTCCTGTCCTCGCTCCCCTGTTCCCTTTCCCCTTGTCCTCCTTCCCCTCCCCCTCTCTCCACATGGACCACTAAGGGGGGCTGAGGTGAGCGTGCTACCATGAAATGTGTCTGACACCATTATTTCAATCTCTCTTTGATCTCTCATGCTCCCTAGGACTTTATTATAATCTTTATATTAACCTATCGAATAGCGCCTATCAACCCCGCAATTAGTTGTGGGGGACTGGCATTTCCCCCACATTCTTCCTTTCACCCTTCCTCCATCACTCCATCTCCTTTTCGTCCCTCCCCCCTCCCCCTCTCTCTCTTTCCTCCTTTACACAACTATTTTCTGACCAAGCTAAGAGCCAACCCCTCTGCTGGGCACAACAGCAGTATGGCAATACTTCGGGGCTGTACTCAAAGAGCTCGCTGTCCATCCTGCTGAGAAGGTTGGCCCCGGAACAAGGCACAAACCCTCTGCCTAATGGGTTTGTGAGCTGAGGCTCACTCGGTGACAACCACTCTGTACGCCGCATCGGTTGCATGTAACCAAAACTATGTGCGTATTGTGGAGAGGGGCTGCACAGAGGTCAGGAGGCACGCCGA
>NW_022105908.1:8857959-8873679 GCF_000313985.2 Echinops telfairi | reverse complement strand
CTGATCTCATAGGTAGCAGCCCAATGCGTAACCACCACACCACCAGGGCTCCTGGCTAAAGAGTCTACTTCCCAAAACTTAACCATTGAAAGCCCAACGGAGAACAGTTCTCACATGGAGCGGATTCTGCTCCAAACAGGTTTCCAAACCAGCCATGGAACCAGAGAAGAGCAGATTCTGGATGGAGAACAGGGACCCTCCGGGAAATTCCTGTGGAGTTGAGTCCATTCCATGGCTGCCTGCCCCCTGGCACGGCGGCATCTCAGGTAGAGGGACCCTAAGCTCCTTCCCGGAGCCTGGGCCATGGAGGGTATCTGTTGATTAGAACGTGTTCCACTTCCCACCAAGCGCTGCTCCTTGCCATTTAGAAACAAACACGAGGGGGAAAGCATTTCAAATAATCAGGCTGGAAGATGGAGATTAAAAACAATTTAAAATAAACGTCTACTCTGGCACTCTGGAAAAAACATACCACGCTGCATTAAGTGCTTTGAATTAAGTAAATTACACCAAGTAACTAATTTACATAATGATCAAAATTTGCATTTTACACATGTTGTGATGAAAATGGGTTTATAAAATAATTCTTCACCAACTTCTGTTCCAAATCGGGTTCCAGTATTTGGATAAAATTCAGTGTTTATCTGCTACTGTCGTCCACGTTTCAAATCTCTGGCTCCTTCAATATATATTTTTTAATCCGGCAGTTCCCTTATTCCCACTGCAATAAATAGTCACTTTGGTTTGCAATTCCCTCCTGTCAACTGAGTGAGATCATACTTTTACAGAATCCATAATATGCTAATGATTCTTCGAATTTTCACAAATAAAGTTTGATGTGCACGCCACCTTTTCACTGACAAGGTTTTTGGTATTGAGTGTAGCTGACCCTTCTCCAGGATCCACAGGGACGGTTCTCAAAGTCCTCCAGCTTGGGGGACCGTCAGTTCAGGATGTGACACCAGGCAAGTCTGTACAGCAAGCCTGCCCTCTGGCTCCTCATCAAAGAAGCAAGACCCCAGCTGGACAAGCCCAGCAGGGAGTGTCCCTTACCCCACTCACCCCCACTCCTATGTCCCCCTACCCCTGCACCCCCACCCATAGGTCAGGAGCCAGAATGCCTTCTCCCCCATCTGTAGGACCCCCTACTGCTTCCGTCCTTGTCTCCCTTTGGAGAGCTCATGGGAAGCAATAATGTCCCCCTTACCCAGGAGAGAAAACTGACAGGCAGAGAAATGGCATCATCCACAAACAGCCAGCAAGCGGCATGGCCTATGTCTGTGTAGAATTTAAAGCACTCTGAGAATATTGTCCAGGGTTTCCTTCTGATGTAAGGAAGGCTCTGGAGCAAATCTGGAGAAGCAGCTTCCAGATGTTTGCCCCAAACGGCCACATGTGAACTTCCAAGGAGCCCCACAGTTGTGTGTGCCTTTCGTCAGTGCGGCAGCTAAGTGACCTCTGCCCCCTGGTTCTGTAGAAGTACTGCCACCTGGAATGAGGAGACGTGGGCCATGCTTGTAGCAAACGTGCTTACTCATGGAAGCGTGGTGCAGGGACGGAGCCTAATTACTCTTAGAGACCTCACAGTGAAGATGGCAGACACGTAAAGAGCCATCCCAGGAACCACCCGCTGCTGGAGAGGCGGGGCTAGGGGCAGGCTCCTCTCCTCTGTGGGTGCCAGGCACCCGGACAGGGTGGAGTTCATCGGGTAGAGGGGTGGGCATCCCTCCCACCCTTACCTCCGAGGTTAGTGGGCGTGAGGGCAGCAGTGCCAGAACTCTCCTCTTTCTGCAGCGGAGAATGAGGTCCAGGGTGCTGTGCGCGTGAGGGTGGGGTTCAGGGGAAGGAAGGCCAAAGAGGGTCTGGAAGAGGCCAGACTGTGCAGACTCTCCCTGGGGGATAGAAGTGGTTGATTTGGAAACACCAGTGCGGCAATTCTGGGAGCGCCAGAATGTGACCTGAAGGGCAAAAGCTAGCAGAGGCCAGAGGGGGTCCCAGAAGTGACCGAAGGAGGTTGAACCTGAGTGGTGGGTGCACTGGGTGGAGAGGAGGGTCTTTGGCAGTAAAGGAGGGACAGGAAGGAGCAACGGGTGACCGACGCCCAGGGTATGCCTGCGGGGCCAGGGGATGGCACACCAGTGACAAGGATGGCGTACAGGTGGCCCCAGGCCTGATCCTGGGTGCACCCAAACGCCTCCTCCCTTTGCTCTGAACATATGTGCCCACGTGTTCTCATGCACACGTGTTTCTGCTCACGCACGCACTCACACTCTCTCACACTCACAGGACGCACAGATAGCGACATCCACTCAAACATACGTACACCTCTACTCACACACCCACGCATTCGCTCACACCCTCGCTCACACGCACTCACATGCACACCCGGTCACGCATTCATCCACCCGCCGGTACTCTCTCACACACCGACGTGGACTGCAGCTAGCTGGGCCCACTTCAGGAGAATCTCTTGTCCTATGTTCAAAGATTTGTGAGCCAGCCATTATAAATTACATTATAGGAGCTTCAACGGCAAATAAAACAAAATTCATAAATCCTCCAAACTCATCACTTACTAGTTAATTTGTTAAAATTCACTTTTATCGACAGTCTTGAGGCTATTTCTGTCATTGTGTCTGTATGGTTGAAATACTATATAATAGAGCACAACAGGTCTCTCTCTCTCTCTTCCCACATCTTCCCACATCCCAGCCATGGTGGGAGTATTTATACCCCCAAACCAAACAACAACCTCACTGCCTTCAAATGACTCACTGGCTCACAGTGACCCTACAGGGCAGGGCAGAACTGTCCTTGTGGGCTTCCAAGACTAACTGTTTATGGAGTAGAAAGCCAGATCTTTCTCCTGCAGAGTGGCTGGTGAACTTGAACTGCTGATCTTGTGGTAATCCACCCAATGCAAAACCCACTGTGCCTCCAGGGCTCAGCTTTACACCCCAGGAATCAGCAAAACCACAACGCAGGGTGGGTTTTTTTTAAATAGTGTCAGTGGCATATAATTAACATATCATACAATTTAATCGTTCAGTCGTGTTAAGAGTTGTGCAATCATCACCACAATCAATTTCAGAACATTTTTTTCTTTTTTGTACTCATTGTTGTTAGCCCCCATTTCCCCCCAGCCTCACCTGGCATGTCCCTAGGTAATGATTAATCCAGTTACCATCTCTATAGATTTACCTATCCTGGATTTCACATACAGAAAATTACACAAAACACACACAGGAAGGCAAGAAACAAGCAAGCACCAACAAGAGTGGCAAAATTTAATGGGAAAATCTCAATTGAAGAGCAAGCAGAAAGCATTAAAAACTGAAACAACTTTAAAATGGGTCACAAAGAAGATCAAATGATAAGGTGTTACACTTTAATGATAAGGTGCTACACTTTAACCTAACTTCATCTGCCACAATTGACTTCACAACGCTCTGTCTGATACCAAAGCCGTTCACATCGTCGATCTACGGTCAGAGGGGATTCAACGGAGGCTTAATCCACGTGGGGATCCTGCAAATGGATTTTGGGCTTCCGCTGTCCTGCAGAGCCTTCTGCAAACTGGGTGTTCACAATTGAAGCTCTGAGCCTGTTCCCTCCTTTGGATCTGGACAATGCAAGTGTCTGTGCACTTGCTCTTTGGGGTTCCTTATCTCACAGTCAGTAGACACCACAGTTCAGAGTCACATGCGTCAACGTCCCCACCACACTCACAAACATGGACATACACTAAAAACTGTTCGATGCCGCACTCTTACCCAGTCAGATGTACACTCACACCGGCACACCCAGTAGCATCCACACCCATTGAAAGTCAAAACATGCACACTCTTAGGCACACTCAATCAACATACAAACACAAGGTGACACACTTGCACATGCACACTGTGATAGTTACATAATTTCATGTCACCTTGAAGATACATAAAAGTGGAGGGGTGGAGTCTAGCCTGTTAATCAGGTCAAAACCTGATGGTGACTCCATGTGGGCGTGGCCTTCTCACAAGGAGAATCCTGGGAACCTCCCCTTCTCTTTCTGCTTCACCTTCCTGCTGGTGAGACACTGAGACCTGCCAGAGCCCTGGAGATGTGTCCACAGCCATTGGATCCACAAGACTTTGCACCCACCGGCCTGTGGTCTTCCTGCATTCGGCATCATTGCAGGTGGCTGCACGAGTCTGAAGAGGGACGTATGGACTAGCATCAAACATATGGACTGGGATGGGATATTGTCTTGATATACAATTACTCCTTGATATAACGTTCCATCTTCCACATATACGAGTGTCCCTGAATTTGATTCTCTAGTCAACCCAGCCTAGCGCCCACACACATATAGGCATTTAATATACAAGAATTCACAAGCACACTGAAACATACACAATGCATACATGCACACACTGACATTGATACAGACACGCACACACCAAGCAATCCCACTGACCCTGAACACACACATAGGCAACACACTCATATTCAAACACATACTTGCAGTAGCGTACACTCACACATACACATGGTACACTCACTTGCACATGCACACACTCCCACATACACTCCCACTCGGATCAGGCACATCTCGAACATCATCAGAGTCCAGATCTGCTCCCAGGGGGGAAGGAAGGCTGCTCTGTGGCGGAAATCACTGAGCACTCTGCTCTCCCTTGTCCCCTTATGGCCTCCCCTGACCATGGGGAGCTGGTCTCCTAGGAGAAGTCTATGCTGCTGCCTCCCACGCTGCCCTCAAAAGCAGAGATCATTCCTAATTGGGCCAGTGGTCAGTAGGGGCTGCGGCACTGCGAGGGCTGTGTGACATGGCTAGACTCCCCAGGACGGGCAGCCAGGCCATTCTGAAAGCAAGCTCAGATGCCCAAGGGCCTCGGTGAACCTACACAGCCCAGTTTTCAAAACACACCTGCTAAATCACAGAATTAAACTCACATCTATATTAATTAAGCAGCCGCTCTGCCAGGCACCACAGGCCTAATGGGACGGCGAGGCCATCCATCACCAGTTAGTTACGTCCTGCCGTAACCTCTCAGGCCACATTACAAATGTGATGCCGGGTGGGGACCGGGGGAGGCAGAGTATTATCCTGAAATGTAATTTGAACTTTACTTCCAAAATACCATCCTCGAGGCTGATCCATCATACCCCCAACCCGCCCAGGGCCCACCACAAGCAAAGGCTGAACATAAAAAGAGGGAGCATCCATCACCAACTCCCCGGAAGCCCTGGAAATGCCAGGGTCACTCTCAGGCTCCAAGGAGAATGCAGACAACTGCACAGAAAGGATGCTCCACGCTCAGGGCGGGCTGGGGACTCAGCACTGGGAACCTGGCTGCTAGGGCCTTATGTCATCCCCCACACCCTGTCCTTCTCTTTGGAGGTACAGATATCCTCCTGGCCAGGAGTTCAAGACCAAGGGGAGCAGAGGAGCAAACTACCAGGCACGAAGCTCTGCTGTCTGTTGTACCCCCACACTCTGATATCTTCTCCTGGCAATCCATAAAGGCAGCATCATTATTCCTAAGGTACAGATAAGGAAAGTGAGGCCCAGAGAGACTCAGGAATTCAAGTGATTTGTGTGGGATCCAGGATTGCAACCCAGATGTGGGCTGGTGCTACCCTACTCTGCTGCCTCTGGAGAAGCCAACCCAAGAGTGCACTGGGTGAAGTCCGAAAGGACCACCCAAGTCACTGGGTCCACCTGGTCTCCCATCCCAGCAACAGCGAGTGCCTGTGAACGCCACCGTAACACCGAGTGAGTTTTATGCCACTGCATATCCCAAGAGCCAAGCATAGAGCCCAGTGCGTGTTTGCTACTGTCTTATGCCATCAAATCATGTCTGACTCACAGCACCCCAAAAGGCCTGAGTAGAGCTATCCAATTCCTTAGGCTGCAATCATTACAAGAGTAGATCACCAGGTCTTATTTCCTAGAGCCACAGGATGGATTCAAACCACCGAAGCTGAGTACTTAACCATTACCCCAGCAGGGTTCCTTTGGCACATGGTCGCTGCCGTGCAAATCCCCGTGGGACAGAGATCTGAATGAACGCAAGGTGACTCTCCATCCAAAATAGATGCAGGAAGACCCAGCCAGGCTGATGCAGAAACCAGGCTGGAACTGGGTCCTGCAAACTGGCGAAGAGGGACTGTCAGGCTGCCATCCCGTCTGGCTGAGAGGACCTGCCTCTGACCACGGCACCTGCCCCAAGGGCAGCCATGTACAGGGAGCCCTGATGGTGTGCCAGGTACTGCCTAAGCCCTGCGGATTCCCACCCCCTGCCTTCATCCCACTAGCTCAAGGCAGGTAGGTAATCCTGCTGTCATTCTTCCACTATAGATGGCCACACTGAGACTCACGGAGATAGGTGGTAGGGTCAAGATTCAAGCCCAGGTCATTCTGATGCCCTTCAACCCCTCCTATACAGGGACACACCTGGGACCCTGGAATACTACATGACCTCCCAGGTAAAAGCAAAGATCAAAATGAGTGCACACTCAGCCAAGCATCTGGGTGTCCTCTCTCTAGCACCATGGTTCTATGGTTGACTGAAAGGTGAAAACCAGCCTCCGTTGGTCCTGAGTGCCCCTAGCCTGATGCTGACTGCCAGGGGCCTGAGTGTCCAGCTTACTGGGCCAAGTCAGCACCTGCCTGGCCCCTCCACAACCTCAGCACATAGCACCAGGCAGGCTCCTTCCTAGCCCCCGTAATCACCTTTGTCACCAGCTTATTCAGAACCACTAGAGGGGCCCGTGTGGGTTCTGAGCCAGAGTTGTCAGTGGAATCGTGATTTCCGGTTCTGAAGGAAATGAGCATCCTGAAAGCTGTTAATATGAATCCGTCCCTTATGGAGGAGCGACCACAGGACACCATTAGGAGGCGGAGACGAGCAGCTCCCTGAAGCTCTGTTCCTGGGGAAGACATCCAACTGTCAGTGCTCAGGCTGGGTCCCAGAGGGTAGCTGAAGGTGACAGGGCACTGATGGAAGTTCGCTCATCTCTAACCCCTACCCTTGTCACTGCCTACAAGTGACAGCAGTGGGGGAGGGGGAGGGTCACAGCCCTCGGGACTCCCTTCTGGAGATGATGGAAAGAGAGCCCCAGGAGGGAGGAGAGGAGGAACCTCCAGGCTGGCCTTGGCTGCGGCTCTGCTCGAGGGAGGCAGGCTCTGCCAAGGAGGTCTTCCCTCCGGCTGGACGGAGTGTGGCCTGAAGCAGATGGAGAGTGGGGGAGCATCCAGGGAGCAAGATTCAGTGGGGTTAGTCAGTCATGGGTGGGAGGGAGCCCCCCAGATATTTGAGAACCTGATGCAGCTCTGATCTCAAGCTGCTCCTGGAAGGGAGGGCAGAGGGCAAACAGTGTCAAGCAGGTAGTCATGGACGAACCCCAAGGCTTCCCTCTACGTGTGAGGCCGAACGAATGGCTCAGAGGTCAGAATGAACACATCAGAGGCAGAATCAGTAGGTGACCCCAAGAAGAATTCTTGGAGAATTTAGTGAGTGTCCGGGCCTCTACTCCCAGAAATCCTGACTCCCAGTCCATCTGTCCCTGGACTCCAAGAAAGCAGCCGAAAAGCCCACCACCTAGCATGTCTCTGATGGGGGCCTGAGCTTGGACGTCTCAGAATGCCTCTGTCCTTTAGGACCCAGCTCGAGACCCACCCGGAAAGGATGCCCAGATGTGAAAAAGAGCCGCGGGCGGGGAGTCACAAAGGCACGGGACGAAAAGTCCTCAGATCACCAGGCCAGAAGGCGACGGCACTGAGGCCAAGGTGCTGGAACTGAGGAGGCTGGCGTCACATGGGACATGGGTAAAATTCACACGTAGAGGGATCTGCGCCCTGTCTCCCCGAGTCAGGCGGTGGCCCACGAGAGCACACCGGAGGGAGGCTCCTGCACTAGCCAGTACCGCTCTCATGAGCCCCACGAGGCTAGGGAGCACATGAAACATGGCTGTCAGTCTGTCGGTACTGCAGCAGCTTGCATGTTTCCATGCGGCTGAAAGCTATACCACCAGAGTTTCAGATGCTAACGGGGTCACCCGCCAAGGGCAGTTTTCAGTAGTGCTTCCAGGATAGGACAGACCAGGGTGAAGGGCCTGGTGCTCCACTTCCAGAAATTAGTCCATGAAAATCCTATGGATCACAACAACAGAACATCGTCCCATAGACTGCTGACAGAGAAGCTCACTGGGTGATAAAGAACACAAAACACACAGTGGGTACAACAGACTTGGGCCACTAGACATGGTAAAGATGGACTGAGCCATGCCTTATTCCGTTGTACAGAGTTGCCATGAACCAGAATCAACTCCACAGCAACTACCAGCAATGTCCGCATGAAACAGAGGCCACATTGTGAAGACATGGGAGCCCTGGTGGCACCATCAGGTGAAGCATTGGACTGGCAATCACAAGGCTGGTGGTTCAAATCCACCCGCTGCTCTGTGGGAGAGAGCTGAAGCTATCTGCTCTCGTGGAGATGTACAGGCTGGGGAAGCTCCTCTAGGAGGTCACTGGGAGCCAGCCTTGTCTCCATAGCAATGGGTTTTGAAGATTTCATCCCAATGAAAAAGTAAGAACTAGCTCATCAATTTTGACGTTGCTTCTCCATTCAAATGGCCATGTGGGGCTAAATGAATGCACTGGTCTGAAGAAAACGCATTATCAATGTCACCCATTCCATTAAAAAAAATGTAATGTGACTACTCTTAAGATTTTAAACCACATATGGGGTGTTTTTCGATGAAACAGCACTGGGCTGGAGTCTTGTCTGGCCCACCTGCCCTGGGCATGGCCTCCCTCGAAGTGACTGCCAGTTGTGCTGAGTGGCAGGCTGACACGGGGCTTCCACTGGCCAGGCTTCAGGACTGGGCTCTGCTTTTTTTACCAGCCATCTGCCTCTGGGCAATTTCGCTTCACCTCTCTCTGTGTATGTTTCTCATCTATCAAATGGAAATAAGAGTAAGAATAACAATACCGAGTGCCTAGGAGTCTTGTGAGAGTTAAATTAATTAATCCAGGCCAAGTCAGTAGCTCCATAGCTAAGGCATGGTAGGTGTTGATGCGGCTGTATCATCATCCTCGTCATCCTCATCTTCCTCCTGCTTTTCTGCATCCTCTCAAGCATGCCAACACACTTGCTCTCTAGGCCATCAATCCTGAAGTCCCCCAGACTAGCCGGGAGTTCCATACAGGGGACCAGCATACATACATGCGATGGACAGTCTTGCCCAGGCCCCTGCCTGTGGACTCTGCTGACCGACAAGTGCCCACCCCGTGGGTGTTCTTCCTCCCTACTGAGGATGCACCTTGGAAGCGCCTATTTGGTCTCAGCCTATTGGAAAACCAGAGCTTAGTCAAGATGACTTACCTTCGTCCCCTCCCCGGCCACCACACCTTGCAGCTCACCCTGTTCCACCCCTGGGACCACCATTCTCAGAGTACTTTCAGAACTGCAACCCTGAGAGCCTGCCAGCAGGGCAGCCACGCAGATGGGTAGCGCCTGGCACCGGGAGCAAGGGTGAAAAGATGGGGCAGCAAAGGGTTGAGGCCAGTGGTTAGAAACCAGTAACCCTATTTAAAGCCCAGCACCTCGCCACAGGCCTGCTCCCGACATACGGGAAACTGAGCACAGCTTGCCATCAGCAACCCAGTGGTCCAGGAGCAAGAGGGCTACCTGCCGACTTGACAGCCCACAACCAAAGGTGTGCCAGGAACCATCTCCATCTCCTTTAGGCCCCGCACCAATCCCAGCTGGGAATAAAATATCCATTATTACAGATCCGTGAACTGAGGCCCAGGGTGGTTCCAGAAGCTTATCCAGGGCCACGCGGGCATAAGCTGTAAAGCAGAGCATGGAATTCAGGTCTACCCAGGTGAAAAGCTGCGCTTTCGGGATGGGATAGCATCGCTGGACCACGGGTGACACGTACCAAGAACAAAGCATCCTTGATCCTAAAGGCTAGACGACTTCAACCATGTCTCACCCTGCATGGGCATTCCCCTAAATCCTCAAAGTGCTTGTCCAGCTGGCTCTCAGGAAAAGATTAGCGAGGGCCTAACCCGGACCTCCTTCCTCTCCCCTGGCACTGCCAGTGACGGCACACAGTCTGCACCAGGCACAACCTCCAAAGAGCCGCAGTCACCGGAGATCCCTCGCCCTCACCACCCAAACCCCGGTGACACAAAGACCTGGGGGGGGAGCCAGCCACGCGGTTCCGAGTCACCGGCGGTCTGAGAAAACAGGGGCTGCCTGGAGGGACTGAGGGCGACCACCAGGCAATGTGTGGGAGTCCCAGCGCATTCGAGCTAGCTAGGAAACTTGGGGTTTCTGAAGCCTCCTGAGTTGAGTGGCCTCAAAGGGGAGCCGGGAGCATGGCGGAGTGAGGTGGCTTGAGATGCCAAGCCAGCAGAGGCAGGAAGACACACGTGTGAAGCGCTCACTACAGACCAGGGCAGGTAGCAGGCAGCGGTTACCCCAAGACACAGAGGTCCAGAGAGGGCATCAGACTAGGAAATAAACTCAGGCGATGAGGCGGGGACCCTGCAGGAGTGGTCTTCCGGGGGGGCTCCAAGACCTCGTCTCTGCATGAGTCAGAAAACCTGTTTTCCAAAAAAAAAAAAAAAATGTCCCCCAAGAAGTTTCTGTTGCAGCCTCTGGTTCTTGGCGGGACATTGGGTACAGGCTGTAGAGACCACTCTTAGCAGATTTGGCCATGGGACAAGACTTGGTGGCAGCAGTACCTGTGCCCATTAAAGACCTGGGTCACAGAGAGGCCTGGGGACAGAAGGCATTGGTAATAACATCTCTATCCACTTGGAAACAGAGAGGAAAATTAAACTCAAATTGCAGCCCGCTCTTTCCTGCAAAAACCAAATCGATAAAGAAGGCAGAAAAGCAAGTGTGCTTTATTTTCTAAGAACTTCCCATTGTCACACTCTGCCCATGGGAGGGAAATGTGGCTGTCACACAGGGGCTGTTCCTGGTGGCTAGCAGAGGCTGGGCCTGTGCCAGGGCAGCAAGACACAATACCAGCTGTGGACAAATCAAGGCCAGGCCTGGGGCTTTGGCCCAAGGGGCCTGAGAGGTATTTTTGCTCTCTACTTAATTTGGGTGAGGCCCACGGCCTTTGGAGACTTTGGGTAAATGGTCTCCTGGTCTCACGAGAGAGGAAGGGAAAGAGAGGGCAAGGCTACCGCTGGGAGGGGCCTGCCTCAAGAACAGAGGGACGCCAAGGACAAAACCAGTGAGCCACCCCACTATTCCTGCTGAGGTCCAAGGTCCCTTACCACCCCTGGATCCAGGGGAAAGCAGGTTGAGGGTTCTAAGGGTACCCCAAGCTTCCCTCTGTCCTCAGGCCAAGACAGCCTAGGGACAACATGTCCTGGGTCTCCCCGGCTACCTGAGGTCAAGTACTCTTCTGAGAGCCTTGGGATATGAGCCTGGGAATTCAGTCTGGGCCGGGAGGGGAAGAAGTAAGTCCCCCAGTGGATGCTCCCCAGCTAACCTCCTTTGCCAGTGGCCTGAGGTCAGAGAAGAATGTCCCCAGCCCCTGATGAATCCCTCCCTGCTCCTGGCTCTGGGAGCAAGGGACAGCCAGGTTCCCAGGCTGAAGCTGTGAGCACAAGGCAGGGTTCGGCAGTCTCCCTGGTCTGACTCTTCTTCCCTGGTCTCAGGGTCTGCCAACAGAAGCTTCTGTCCCAAGCATCACATCCCTGCTTCCTGGGTCTTGTCACTCGCTGACGTAGCATCTGACGTGTCCACAGAGCACCTCCAGGCACGTGGAATTGTACGACTTTGGAGCGGGGACTCGGGAGCAGCTGGGCTTTGTGCTCCAGCTCTGCTCTGTTGGGGGCCCCGGTGACAAGTTAGCCTATTGGTAGTCTCCTCAGCCCCATGAGGCAAGGGCAACTAAGAGCCTCAGGCCCCTCCCCAGGGGAACGTGTCAGAGAGCAGCAACAGGACCACTGGGTACCCCATCTATCCCCCCGGTCCATGAAACCACTTTCTGTCCCTGCCCAGACTTTGGTGGGTTTGGGTCTCCCTCTAACCCAGTGCTCTAAGGTGGCAACTTGAGCTCACTCTTCATTTGGCTCCTCATCCCCTGGAGTATGACATGGGATCAGCTGCGCCCCAGGGAAGAAAGACAGCCACCTGAGAAGAGACCTCCCCAGATCTTCTTTTCCCCCTCGTCTCAGCCTCTGGGTGCAGGGGAATGGCCCAAAGCACACACAGGGGGGGTTGTGACAGATGCCCAGAGAGCATCGTCTTGGGAGGGGAGGGGCAAGGCCAAGGGGAATCATGCCTTCTCCCTTCCTTGTGCCCACACTGAGCACCCCGCCACAGCAGCAACACGGGCAAGTTCATCGGGATGAGAGATTCCTGCCCCCTAAGTCAGACCCGTTCTTACTTTCCATGTGGAAGCCCGAGGTGCAAAGCCCTTCCTGCATGGCCACCAGTGGTCCGCCCGGGTCTGTGCTGCTGTGATGCTTAGCACATTTTGCCGGGGATTCTGGGTGAAGATGGACTAGGGAGAAAGGCCTGGCAATCTCCTTCCTGAAATCAGTCCAGAAAACCCTACAGGTCACAAGGCCTTGCTCCAAAACCGACGGTGGGCCCAGGAAAGGTGCCGGATCCAGCAGCCTTTTGTTCCACTGGGCATGGGATTGCCACGTGGCAAGATTCAGCTCCACAGCGGCTAACAACTACCCGGAGTTATACACGGTAAGAGCCCCCGGGTCCACTCGTGGTCCGCGGAGTTCCTCAGAGGTCCTGGCTCACCGCTGGGTCCTTTTAGCAGCGCACCCCTCCTGCTCACACCTCCAACTTGCTGCTTCCTGTACCACCTTCCTGTGCCTCACCCCCAGCATCTGCTCCTCCTTGTCCTCCTCTCTCAGCAAACCTGAAGGCTAAGAGAGGCCTAGACCCTGGCAATGAGAAAGTGTCCACAGTCAGGAGGGTGGAGGGACCCCCATTTCCTGAGCCGGCACCGGTGTGTGCCACACTTCAGGACTTATTCACTCGGTCTCCTGATCTGCATAGCCACCCACAGGATGGAGAACCCCTCACAGACGAAGGAATTGGGGCTTGCGAGAGGCAAGTGACAGACCTAGGTCTCAGTCTAGCAGACCCCAACCCACACCAAGTCAGACTGACTTTGAGGTCAGCACTGTCCTTGGTGCAGTGGGTAGGTCATCCTACTTGTGGAAAGCTGGGCAGGTAGACAGGGCCCTCCTCACCCTCTCCAGAGCCCCCTGGAACACAAAACCCACCGGGAGCCTGCACCCCAACCCAAGGCCCAGCTCATGGAAGCCAAGCTGCCGAATACACAGCTCATGCCTCTCACCTGCCCACCAACACACCAGCCCGGTGCATGTCGAAACAAACTGAACGTCCAGAGAGCTTTTCAAAAGACGCCCCAAGACCCCTTTCATGCACCTGAAAACCATTTCTGAAGATTGGATTTGCAGAATGGAGGGTGGGAATTGGGTCTGAGCCACCACCCACCCTATCTAAAGAAAGCCACTAAAAACAAAAATGATTGGCAGGTTTCTGTTCTAGTGATATAGCTCTTTTCTCCGGGGAGCTCAACTCTGTTTGTTTTCAAGTAATGGATCTAACACACTGGGTTTGCTGAGTAACCAGCCCCTCCCATGGCCTGCAACTGAGAGAGGAGGAGGAAGAGGAGGAGGCCCTGCGGGCAGTGGGGACAGAGTGGGCCATCCCCCTGGGGTCTCTTAGTCCATCTGCAGATCAAAGAGGATAAAGACATGCCCCAGACCACAAGGCTGGCCAGTGTTGTTACCACAGCCCTATTGGGCCCACATATCGCACGGTGCCTCTCAGAACAGGAGAGGGTCTCCATCCTGAGGCCCCCACGCCCCCAGGCTTGGCTCAGCCTCCACAGCAGAGGCAGGGCAGGTGATGAACGCAAAGCAGTGCCCTGGCAGGCCACGCAGTTGGGGCAGGGTAGGAGGGCCGGCGTGAGCTCAATGAATAAGCACCCGCTTCAATTATTTTATCTAACAATGACATTTGTACTGTAAAAGTCAGCACAAAAAAATCAATGAGTTTTAAAGGACAAAATCTGGGGGAGTCTCCAGCCCAGCGACCTGGAGCAGCAGCAACCCCGGAATCAGGAGGAGAGACGCTTAGAACCAGGAGTGGAGGGAGGGAGCCTCCCCCCCAATGCCCAGCCCTGTCCCTCGTTCTTCATCAGCACCCTGGAGCAGACAGAAAGCAAGCTTGATGCAGAGCCCAACCTAGACCACCCTTGGGACTTCATTTGTCGTTCCTCCACAAGACAAGTATGCACTGAGTGAAAAATGTGCCGGGTTCAGCTTAAGGATGGAGGCACTGCGCCCCTCGTCCCCCCTGCTCCACAGAGCACAACAGGGAGACAGATAGGTAATTAAACCAATAATCTACAGCCAACTTAAGCAAGGGCAAAGAACAGCTGGTAAGAAGGGTCGGGGTGGGGAAGAACATGGGCAGACAGAATCAGAGGAACCAAGACTCGGGTATGGTTTCCTCCAGGACCAAGAAAAGCCATTCCCTTTCTTGGGGGTCAGAGTGTGTCCCCCAAAAGCTATATGGAGGCCCTAACCCCCGAGTCTGTGAATGGGACCCTTTTTAGGGTTTTTGCGAATGTAATCCGTTAAATGAACATGAGGCCCCACTGGAGTAGAGAGGCATAGTAATACAACCATAGTGACTTTCTTGAGACGAGTCGGAGAGAAGACCACCACTACATACCTAGAAACATGTGGGTCTTCCGGAAGCCAGAAGGAAAAAAAGGATCTTCTCCCGGAGACGTTGGGAGGAACACGACTGTGTCGGCACCCTGAATTCAGGCATCTACCCATCAGAATGAGGAGACAACACATTTCTGTTTGTATAAGCCGCCAGGTTGTGGGACATGGTTACAGCAGCCACAAGACTCGGAGATGCTCTCCAAGCTGAAGCAAGGGCGTGTCTGCAGAGCCCTTTGGGGCTTTGGTAGTGAATGAAAGCGGAGTCCAGGCCTTCCGGGCAGCATATCCGAGGCTCACGGAGCAGTGGGAACCGTGTGGACCCATGGTCTTGAATGCCCCCAGAGGAGGAGGCATCTAGGAGGTCAGGAGCCAGGGGGAGGCAGCAAAGATCAGTGGGCAGAAGCCAATGGGGTGTGGAGAGTAGCTTCAGGGGCCCCACAAGGTCAGGGGTATGTCTGCTGGCCTCTGTGCCCTCCTAGAGGCAGACTATGCTCCTAGCGAGGACAACAGGGCACCTGACTATGTCCAAGTGAAGGAAAGAGCCATCTGGGATGCTGGATGCCTCCCCTCCTTTACTTGAACCCCAGGGACAGGGGGATGGGGGGGGGGGGGGCAGACTGTGCAAGGAGTGTGAGTGTGAGGAGTGTGCAAAGGAAGAGGAAGGGCTAGCCATCATCTGCAGGATCTCACATTGTGAAGGAAGATGCCTCCAGAGCCCTTGGAAAGGGAAACAGAGAACTCAGGCTACAGACAAAAGGGCAGGGCCGTGGTGCTCTTTGACGTCCCTGTGGATGGTGAGCTGGTTAAGCTGTTAACTTGGGGGAGGGAGGGAGGTCGCAGTCCACCCCACAGACACCAAGGAAGGAAAGCCTGGTGATCTACTCTGGAAAACTCGGCCCTTGAAACTCAGAGGGAGCACACCTCTCTCTGTCTCTGTCTCT
>NW_022105908.1:8855504-8856773 GCF_000313985.2 Echinops telfairi | reverse complement strand
GGGGGGCAGGGGGACCGTGGGCCTGTGAGAAAAGCTCGCTGTAGTCAAGTCCACCTCGCCACCTCTAAGCGGGTCAGCCCACCTTCAGTGGACTCCGGAAGCCCTGGCTTTCCATCCCAGAAGCAGGGCTGAGTCGGCCTGTCTCCCAGTGGTGCATCCGTCCTTAGCCTCTCTGCGGCTGTATGTGGCACCCTGAGCCAGAGGGCTAAGACCCCATGAGGGTGAGAGGCGGAGTGGAAGGACAGGTGTGGTGAAGAGCGAAGCCCTGGCTAGGCCTCCAGGGGGCTTTCAGGAAGGAAGGAATGGAGCACACAATTGAGGCCCAAGTGCTGAGGGTGTGGACGAATGCCGAAGCCGAAGGAATCGGTCAGGGCCGCACTGCCCACCAGGGGATGCCATCAGTAGCCCTCACAGACAAGAATGCCCACTGAAGCGGGCCTGCAGTCCACATGGGGAGGGCGAGCCTGCAGGAGGATCCTACCTCACCTCCTGCCTCGGGCTGTGTCAAGTACTGGGCAGGAAGAACATGGGTGTCTGAGTCTCCGGCCAAGCTTTCCCTTGGCCTTGATGGGCTGGGTGGCCTCCCATGGGGACTTCACCATGCTGGGCCTCAGTGTCCTCCTCTGAAAGGTGAGCACAGCAGCATCTACCTCACCATCCTGGTGTGAGGTGCTGAGATGGTTAAGGTGTATTGTGCCAACCTGGCGGATAAACACATGTGGGACGAATTGAAGGGGGGAGAAATGGCTCGGTGAGCCTCACCCTTCTGGTTCTCTGGTCTCTTGTTCTCTGATGGTCGGACCAGTGTCCGGCTGCCTCAGCTGGCAAGGGTCACTTCCTTCGAGACATCCCTGAGGAGAAGCCACATGGACTTACTGGGATGCAGCCCTGGTGCTGGAACAGCCTCGTGGAGACCCCTGCCCGCGCTGAGATGCTTACACTGCCACCGGTTTCAAAGACTTTCTACCCACTGGCCTGTGGTCCTCCTGCATTCGGTGTCACTGTGTGTGTTTTGTGACTTGGAGGAGGACTTTGTAGATTGGTGTCAGACATATGGACTAGGTTAGACTTACAAGCTTGGACTGGAATGGGTTGGGATGCTTTCTATAAAACACTCTCTTCCCACTACGAGACATGATGCCCCTCACTGACCCATGGCCCTGCAGGGGACAGCATCGGAGACACAGTGTGGGAACTGCACCCGATCTGATTCCGCCACACTGAGGCAAAGCACTGGGGGAGTGCAGCAGAACAGCAAGGGAATGGAGC
>NW_022105908.1:8834693-8853937 GCF_000313985.2 Echinops telfairi | reverse complement strand
AGGGAACCGATTACAAGGAACTATATGTGACCTCCTCCCTGGGGGATAGACAACAGAAAAGTGGGTGAAGGGAGATGTCGGACAGGGCAAGATACGACAAAATAATAATTTATAAATTATCAAGGGCTCATGAGGGCGTGGGGAGCGGGCAGGGAGGGGAAAAAATGAGGACCTGATGCCAGGGGCTTAAGTGGAGAGCAAATGTTTTGAGAATAATGAGGACAATGAATGTACAAATGTGCTTTACACAATTGATGCATGTATGGATTGTGATAAGAGTCATATGAGCCCCTAATAAAATGATTAAAAAAAGAAACTCTCTCATACATATATTAGTTTCTGTGGATTTGTTTCTCTAGTCTACCCAGACTAACACAGGAACAGGTAGAGGGCGCTGAGGTGGGTGAGTTCCACGTCCGCAAGAGGTTGTGCTCAGGAGATGCATCTAACCTTGGGGCAAGGTCAAGGACAGGACAGCTCATCTTTATACAGGAGACAATCTGCAGGCCCCCCACCCCCCACTGAGACTGTTGTTACCAGAGCCTGTAGAAGTGGGATCCCTTCTGCAAGGAGTGGGGACCAAGATGCTGAATCAGCTGTCTATCAGCCCCTAGGAAGCCGCCCTTTCTCACAGGTCCTCAGGCCTGAGGCCGCCTCGGAAAACGTAAGAGGTTTGCTGCTGAAAGATCCCACCGTACAGCTCAGTCAGGGCCTTCTGAGTAACCCTTTCTTCCAGGTTCTGCTGTTCAGGGTACAGGACAACGGAGGGGTGTAGGGAAGGTGGAAAGGGGTTTCACAAAAGGACTCCAGCAAGTGGCCTTCCGAAACCCAATCACCACTGATAGGGACTGTCAGGCAGCTGCCCTGGCCCACGGGGCTTTCCTGAAAAGTAAGCTTCTCACACCACTCCACCCAGGACACCTCCAGGCAAGCCCGGTGTTCCAGCGGGTCAGGTGGCAAAGGGAACTTCAGCCTGGCTCACAGGATTGGCTTCTCCATGAACACGCTTGGCGCAATCTCCTCCCCCTGCATGTCCACAGGGAGTAAGTGGGACTCAGGCCTCACTAGGAGATGTGGTTCTAATCCCTGCTCTTCCACACGCCATCTGTGAGGCCCTGAAGGCGCCCCTCCGGGCCATCCCTGCTTGCCCTACCAGTTGCCATGGAGTTGACTCGGATTCCCAGTGAGTCCTGTGTCTCAAAGTATCGCTGGGCTCTGCGGGGTTTCCAATGGCTGCTCTTTCAGAAGGAGATCACCTGGCCTTTCTTCTGAGGTACCTTTGAGGTAGTCTCAAACCTGCAACCTGTTAGCTAGCAGCCAAGCGCATCAACTGTTTATGCAACCCCCAAACTCCAAAACACAGTCCCTGTCAAGTGAAGCCCACGGGAGTCTGGGTAGCACTGTGCCCCGCAGGGTTGTCAGGGGCCGTTTTGCAGAAGTTAACTGCCAGCCCTTTCTTTGGAGCTACCTTTCGGTGCCCTTAAATCTCCAGACTCCGGGTTAGCAGCCGAGTGCATGAGCCATTGGCCCCTTCTTTATGGGGGTGTGACTTTGAGGACTATTCCAGATCTGGGACATAAAGCCCCCCGCACCTCCATCCAGAGACCTCTCCAAGGATAATGCTCGCTGTCCCCTCCCTGGCAGACGACACCCAACCAGGATGGGCCCTGACCACTCCCTGCCGGACCTGCTCCATCGCTGGAGGACACAAGCCTTTGTTTCCCCCAGAGACAGAATGAGACAGTGACACAAGCCACAAGGACCCTGGGGCAGAGATACACCTCCTCACAGTCCCTGTGCACGCACACACCCTACGCCGGGGGACAATTGCTGACACGCTCGGTGGACAGAGAAGGGAGAGTTCTGCATGGGGACGTGTCATAGCAGAAGTGAAGCGATTGTTGATCCAAGTTCTCGAAGCTGAATGGAGTCTTGGAAACGTGCTTCCCATTTGTTCTGAGTTGAAAGGCCGCACGGTATAAAATAGCGTGGTTCCTCACAGGTTTTCACCGCACAAATGCAGAAAAATGTTTGCCCTCCTGACTACTCCCCTCACAAATGAAGTCCTCTTGGTTTTCCTTCCACGTCCCAGCCCACGTGTCTGCGCTCGGAGGCAGCAGGTCTCACATTTAGCCACATATTAGACTCACTGGGAAACTCTGAGTGGTCTCAAACCCCAGCCCAGACCCTGAACCAATTATACCAGAGGGCGATGGTAGTTCGAGGGTAGGATTCTCACTTCTCAACCCGGAGACCGTGGTTCGATGCCTGGTCCACCCATTGCTACTGAGTCAATCCCAACTCCCAGTGAGCCTACAGGAGAGTCTAACTACTCCATAGGCTTCTGAGACTGCAAATCTTTATGGTAACAGACGGCCTCATCTCCCTAACTTCAGCCTGGCCAGTGAAGCCAGCGTTTACCTCAAAGGGGCTCTGCTCACCCACCTCACATCCAAAGGAATGGCCAGCCCTGGGGCCGCAGAGGTTCCTCTGAGCCTGGCAAATGGTCTGCCAGCCTGACCCTTGAACAGAATGGAAATCCCACAGCCCAAGGTTTAGCCTCACTCCCTCCTGCAGGCCAGCTTTCTGTCTTTCCCACCAATTCCTAATTCCCCGTCAATTAGGAAACTAATGAAGAAAGAGTGATAAATTGGGAGATGGTAAATCAATTAGATTAGCTATTAATTGGCCCTATATCTGTTCACAAGGGTGAAAATCTAAAAGGTGAAGTTGTGCCCAAGACCCAGATGTTCTCATAATTAAAAAAAAAAAAAAAAAAGGCGGGGGTGGGGATGTGGGCATGTGTGAAAAGAGAAGCGTCCGAGGAGAGAGGCAGGTAGGGGGAGGAGGATGGGGAGAAAGGTGGGGAGGAGGATGAGGGGTGCTGTGCAGGAAATGCTACATAGACTGGCCAATGTTGAAGAGAAAAAATATTTAAGGCCATAAAAGCAGATAGCTAGATAGCTAGACAGATAATTAGGAGTACTGTACTTAGAAGGCAATGGCTTTGCACTTCAGTCCAGTGTTTGGTACTAATAATTCTAGTGCCATGACTCACTTCTACTGTTACAATAGCATGCTACATAGTACGCATCTCAACTGGTCAACATGGAGACACATCCTCTCCTTGGTGAGTTCAGTATCCAACCTGTTGCTGGAGAGTGGGAGCTGACTTGGGGTGACTCCAATTGTGCTCCATGGGGTTTTCAGCAGCTGATTTTGTGGAAGCAGATCACCAGGCCTTTCTTCCAAGGCACTTCTGGGCAGACTCGAACCTTTCACGTTTCGGCAAACATCTGAATGTGTCCACTGTTTGCACCAATCTGAAATTTGCTCTACTCTGACACACAGGGGCTCACCATGACCCCAAATCAACTCCACGGCAACAAGCTGATGGTTCTCGTAACCGAACCCCATCAATGAGAGAGAGAAACGGAGAGGCCCACGCATAGCAATCGTTCTCAAACATGCCGCAGGAGTGGAGAGGCCTGACAGCCTGCTCTCACTCTAAATACTCAACACAAAACATTTACCACAACAACTTAACTTAGCTCAATCTCAGGACATCGATGTGGGCTTTTTAATCAATAAAGATATAATTTAAATATAAATTGAGAGAGAAATGTCATGCCATACTACGCTGCTATCTAGAGTGTACGGATGAATGGTTCGGAACATGCTCAGAGCTGCACAACCATCAGGTTAATCTAATTTCGAATATTCCCCTCATCCCTAAAATGAAGCCTCTTGCCCACTAACATTCACTTCCTATCCCACCCACCCTGGGCCCTAAACTCCTGAGGAGTACTGCTCTCCTTCCTCTCTCGATGGAATTGCCAGTTCTGGACATTTTATATAAATGGAAGCCTATATTCTGCAGCCTTCAATGCCCGGCTCTTTTTACTTAGTCTTCTGTTTTCGAGGTCCATCTAGGTTGTTACAGCTATCGTTTTTATGGCTGAATAGTATTCTATTGCAAGATTTTGCAGATAAAGAGGCCCTGTGCAAGGCAGAGGCCGGCAGTCTGAGTCCAGAGCACACACTTAAGTCTTTATAAGCCATGCAGCACTGTCTTATTTAATCCCACCGCATGAATCACTTTCTAGCAAGAAATATGAGTATATTATATGCATTCAATTTTACAGAAGTACCCAGGGATAAAAGCAAGCTGTCCAGAAAACACAATTGATAGTTTCCTGTTCTCATTAATATCTGCTCATTTCTTACCCCTTCATGCTGCCATCTGCTCCTCTCTCTAGCTGCCAAGTGATAACAGCATCGAGAATTTTACAAAAGTTTAAGCATAAATAAAGCTCCCAATTAAAAAGATGCATGATGCCCTGCCTCGTTAGAGAAAACAATTGCTTTTATGTGATTTGATTTTACTTTTTATGGCGAGACGTTCAAACATTTAAAACAGTGAACCTCCATAGAACTATCCCCCAGCTTTAATGCTTCTCCCATCACCCACCCATATTATTTTGAAGAGGATTTCCTATCTCTCTCCCATGTAAGCATTTCAATGTGTATCTAAAAGAGAAAGGTTCTTTTAATGATAATGATAATAAACCCAATAAAAAAGTACGCCTAACAAAATAAACAATAGCTTTTAATATCTAAACACGTGAAGTTTCTTAATGGTCTTATAAATGTTTTTGATAATACGAGGGGGGTACACACACCCCCCTTCAAAAAAAAATGGAAAAGCTCCACTGAGTGGAGTTTTCATAGTACACATTTTTCCCACTGGGTGAGCATCCAGCAACTCACCCTGAGTTAGTGCACCCAGTGGCATCGCCTGGGAAGGTTCTCTCGGTCACAGTGAATTTGTTCATAAAAGCAGTTTTGCTTGAGCCTCGTTTGTTGTTGTTGTTGTTGTTATTGGGGTGTGTGTGTGTGTGTGTGTGTGTGTGTGTGTGACAGCCAATTTAAGAGAACCGTGTGAGGCTGTGAAATTTTGCTTCCTGCTCAGGAAAAATGGCACAGAAACTGTTGTGATGTTGAACACAGCGTACAAGGACAGCGCTATGGGGAAAATTCAAGTGCATGGGTGGTTTTCTCATTTCAAAAAGGGTCTGTAAGAGTGTGTGGATGTGTATATATGGAAAGCAACAGATGGTATAGGCAGAGGCGTAGGTTTAGGTACATTGTTGTTGTGGGGTCAGTTCTGCCTCGGGGTGGCCCCATGCGTAAGGACAGTAGAACTGGGCTTCAGGGAGAGGTCAAGGCTGTGATCTTTTAGAAGCAGGTCACCAAGCCCATCTTCACATAATGTGCCAGGCTTTGAGCAGTAGTCAGGCACTACACCACTGGTACCACTCAAGAGGCTATGGGTATAAAGGTACACATCTGAATAGGTGTAGGTCTAGGCCTTCATACATGTGTCAGTTTGTCACAGTGTGGTGGCTCACCCATTGCGCTGGTACCGGAAGTTACGCTATCACGTTTCACATAGCAACAGGGTCCCCCATGATGAACAGGTTTCAAGAAAACTTCCAAAACAAGACAGACTAGGAAAAAAGGTCTGGTGACGTGATGTACTTCTAAAAACAAAAAACCAGTCAGTGAAAAGCTATGGATCCTAATAGACTATGATTTATCATGACTTGGTGGTTTAGTGGCCTACACACAACATAATAGACTATGGTCTAATTTAATGCTGGAAGATGAACGTAGAGACCAGAAAGCAGTCAAAATGCACTGTGGGTACAGCAATGGACTTGAGAATGCCCACCTACCTGCTCCCATCAAGGAGAGTCTGATTCACACCCTATAAAGCATTTTTAAGGATGTGAATCTTTACAGCAACAGAGAGCCTCATCTTTATCCAGAATAGCGACTGGTGGTTTTGAACCACTGACCTAATGGTTAGTAGTACTCTGCCTACCTGACAGCACCACCAGAGCTCCTTTCAAGAATATCATCATGAAAACAGGGCAGGAGTGAACAACTTTTCCTTCTGTTGTACACAGGCTCACCAAGCGTCGAAACAGACACAACCCTAAGGCACATGCCCACTGCCATTCCACTGATGCTGACTCACAGTGACCCTGTAGAACAGAGTAGAACTGTCCTTCTGTGTTTCCAAGTCTATAACCCTTTACAGGAACAGCGAGCCTTACCTTTCTCCCCTGACACCACTGGTGGGTTTCATAATCCACTCCACCACCAGGGCTCCAACTAACCACATAGGTGTAGGCATAGATGGATTTATAGGCATGGATGTTGATGAGAGATATAAAGATAACGGCGTAGATATAAGTCTGGATGGCAGATATGATGTCCGCACATGTGGATCTGGTTGTTTTCTTTGTATTTCTCTCCCTCTTTTCTTGCTTACTCCCCAAAGGTCACTTTATCCTGTTTTTCTGTCCACATTAAACAGGGCATTTTTTAAAAACATAAAACTTGCCAACCTAATTGTGAGATGGTTGGGGTCCAGTTTTCCATTTTTCATTTCTGACATGTGGATAGGCCTAGCCTGGGCAAATACGAGAGGGAAGGCAGAAAGAGTGTAACAATGGGAATTGGGGGAAGGAAGGTAGAGGCCCAGGCAAGAGCTCTTTATATGAGTGAACGGACTGGGAGCAGACAGGAAGAGGCTCAGGAGTCCACAAGGATGGAATTTCCCCACCTTTTCCTACTCTGCAAACCAGCCCCCTTCAGCTGCCCTCTACATGGAAAAGGTGCCCAAGGCAGACCTGGGCTGTGAGGTGGGGAGCTCATCTATCAGGGGAGCAGTGGGCACGCCACTATCGCTGCCTTCCGCACTTGAGCATGAACTAAAGGGGAAACGCATCGAACACTATCTGTACAGCATTTATCCCAACCACGGGGGACGCCAAGATGAGTACTAGATGCAGATGGACACATCAATACTCCGGTACAGAGAGACGGCAGGAAGGAAGCAAGGCCACTTTTCTCCTCACCGCCCACACGCAGATGGGCACACATAGGTACACACACAGGTACACACACGCACATGGAGTTAGTATACTCACTGCCAGGGAGGCCATTCTGATTCATATTGACTCTACAGGGCAAAGTGGACCTGCCTCTGGAGGCTTCTGGAAAGCCTCATCATCCTCCCTGGATTCTGAACTGCTGCCCTTGCAGGTAGCAGCCCAGCACGTAATCCATTATGCTCCCAGCGCTCTAGGGTACTTCTGTGAAACTCAGAGACAGATATTGAGTCCTGGAGCCAGGGTGGGCCAAGTTCACAGCAGCAGCCACCCCCGGCCAAGGGCACTCACATAACCCCTGTCCTTGGGCACTGAGAGGTGACCCCCTCTCACAAAGGCCTCGTCTCGGCCTCCTGCTCCCTCCACACAAAGCAGAAGGACCACTTCGATTCTCAGAAACCTTCTGGACTCTGCTCACTCTCCCTGCCCTGCTCCGACTCTCCACTTTGTCCGCAAATGAACACATAGTATCTTTCGACATGTCTGCTCAGGACACCCCGGAGAGAACTAAAGGCCTAATAATGGTCAGCAATGGAGGTTCTAGAAATTCAAGCAGATTGAGGTCAGACAGACCTGGGTTCCTCCTGCAGTGGGGTCTGGGGTTACCCTAACTGCCTTAAACTTATTTCTCATCGCAGATGACAGGATACTTCCTACCTCACAGTCTGGCGTAAGGATTAAGTAGGATAAAAATCAAAGGTTTCTGATAGAGTGTTTGGCACCAACTATGGGCTCAACAAATGTTTCCTGAAAAACAATCCCTCATCCAAAACACCCAGATTCCCCCCCCACCCAGCCCCCTGCTTGATTGCCATGCCAAAGAAGACACCTCAGAGAAGAGGGGCTCCGAGAACATCTCTGAAAGCTACTGCTTGCAGCAGTAAGGCAGTGGGACCACAAGGTCACCATGGGCAGTGATTCTACAGGGTGGAGACAGCAAGCAGGGGATTCGGTCCTGAGCCGAGCTACTCAGTGCGAGTCCCCGGGCCGCTCTTAGCCTTAGCCTGGAGAGGTAGGTGGAGAGTTTGGGAACCCAGAGAGGTCTTTGAAGTAGGCACAGGGCTGGGGCATTCTCCATCACCCACAGCACGCACACTCATCCCAACCACCAGCATGGATGCTGTGACCTAGGAGACAGGGGCTGCTTGCTTGGGTCCTTCATTCTGTGTTGCTGGCCTGTGCATCTCTCTTCTTCCCCTGGTAAGGGCACCCAACACCCCCAAACACACACATATACACATACACACTCGATAAATGCGGGAGGGATTGAATTCCATTATTATGTTTTTAAATCATTTTATTGGGGGCTCATACAACTCTTATCACAATCCATGCATCAATTGAATCAGGAATGTTTGTACATATGTTGCCCTCATTCTTTTCTACACATTTACTTTCTATTGAGCCCTTAGTATCAGCTCTTTCCTCCCCCTCCCCACCCCCACCCTCATAACCCCGATAGATTGTACATTGTTATTATTTTCATCTCTCACACCGACCGCTGTCTCTCTTCCCCCATGTTTTCTGTTCTTCTTCCCCCTGTAGAGGGGGAAGAATGTGTCAATCATTGTGATTGGTTCCCCCTTTCTTCCTTCCTCTCCTCCTCTTCCCCCTACCCTTCTGGCATCACTATTCCCACTATTGGATTCTGTGTGTCATGAGCTCCCATCCCTTTCTATCCCTGTGTACATGTTCAGGTCTAGTCTGAATGGAGAAGCAGCACTGAGGTCATAGTTGGTGGGGGGTGAGGAAGCTTCAAGGAACCAGAGGACTATAGTGGGTTTCATCGATGCTTTATTGCACCCTGGTGACTCATCCCTGCCCTGTGGCCGACCCCTCTGTGGGGAGATTGTTCCACTGTCTACAGGTGGGCATTGGCTCTCTGCTCCAGGCCCCCTGCTCTCAACAATATGACTTCCATTATGGAGGACCAGTAATATGTTCGTGGCTGGGCCAGTTGCAGGGAACAGAAATAAAGAAAACTCATACACTGCCTTCAAAGGTCATAGCCTGGGGCCAGGTGGAAGATGAGTCGGACAGGGGACTGAATAATAGCACAGTGTGTGAAGTGTGATAATAGTCATCCAAGAGCAACAACAACTGAAATATCACAGGAGAAAATACATCTCATCTTACCTTAAAAGAGAGAGAGACAAGAGGGGGTAGTATCTAAGTGGCTCGTAAAGGCATTTGGTCACAAAAGAGAAAGAAGTAATTTCAAGTAGGCAGATGTGCAAAGGCAATGAGGTATAGGGGGGCACTAGCAGGGTGACCCCGCTCATGGTTTTTGAGAACGAAAAGCAGTCTAGCACTGTTAGGACCCATAGCCAAAGGGAGAGTATCTAAAGATAGTATTGGAGAAAGAAGAAGTCAGGGTAGGAAGGGACTTAGATGACCTATCAAAGCTTGAATTTTATCATAAGGCAGTGGAGAGCCCTGAACATTTTCAGCCTGGGAATCAACAGGTCAGATTCATGTTCCCAAGACTCCTCTGGTGGCAAAGAGACTGGATTTGTGGTCTGGAGTATTCCAGTAGGTCATAGCTGTACTAATCCAGTTAAGAAAAGATAAAGGTCTATAATGGTGGAGATGGAGGAAGGGTTGATTCAAAAATGTTCAGAAAGAGTTAGTGATTGTGAAGGTTAGGTTTTTCTGGTAACTCAGCGTACCTGTGAAGAAGATACGGGTGGAGTCTAACCAACCAATCAGGTTGCAGCCTAATGCCGTCCCCTTGGGCGGGGGTGGTCTATTTATAAAAGACCTGGTAGAGACTAGACTCCCTCTCTCTCTTGCCCTTCTCCTTTCTGCCTGGTTGGATCCTGTGTCTGGTTTCTGGACCAGCAGCCCACGGGGCCTGCCAATGCTGGGAGCTATTGGTGCCCTTCCTGCCCTTGTATCCACAAGACTGTGCCCACCTGCCTGTGAGCCTCCAGCTTTCTGCTTCACCTTTCTACTTCATCGGCTGAGAGTGGTGGGAGTCTGGAGGGGCCTCCAGCTGGCATCTGACCCGTGCATTTGCGTTGGCTTGGCCTGGGCTGCTTCCTTGATGTAAATTTCTTTTTGATATGAAGTTCTTCCTGGCCCATACAGGAGTGCCACTAGTTTCATTTCTCTAGCAAGCCCAACCTAACAGAGTGAACAAGCTGGATGCTGGGAAAGGAAACACGGAGCACGTCACACTCTCAAATCTCAAAGCTCGATGACTGGGTCACTAGCCAAGACAGGAGAGGAAGGGCGAGTTCAGACACTGAGTCCACATACACCCCCAGGCGAGACACAACCTCTTTCCTGTGCTCCCCCTGCTGTGCCCAGAAGCTCCACTCACATCCGCCAGGAATAAGCGTTTCCTACACAGAAAGAAAAAGCCGGGAAAGGAAAAGCTGTGCCTACTCCTGGGGAATTTATTGGCCACTAACACTCAGCAAGGAGGGTTATTTAGACTAATTACTGTGCATTGTTTTCTCCCTACTCCACCAATTACTGCTGCTTTCTGAAGCACCCCTGGGAAAACCTGCCCAACGTGTGTGTGTGTGTGTGTGTGTGTGTGACAGACAGAGAGAGAGAAAGAGAAATACTCCCTTCCATTACAGACCCTCTTCTCAGTTCCGTGGAGTGGAGAAAGGCTGTCCTCCCACCCATCATGAGACAGCTGAGCCCAACCTTGAGGACTTCGGTGGGTGAGACGTGGGTGGTCAAGCAAGAAGGCATCTGTCTTCCCGGAACTCCTGGGCCAGAGTCTCCCTTTAGCATCAGGTTAGTTCCACACAAAGACAATCTCCGAGGTCTGCATGCTACCGTCAATCAAGGGGCCAGGTCTCTCAGTGGTCAACTCTCCCAAAAGCCAACGCTTTTTTTTTTATGATCCTTTTTTTTCTTAAATCATTTTATTGGAGGTTCTTACAGCTCTTATCACAATCCATACATACATCCATTGTGTCAAGCACATATGTACATTTGTTGCCATCACTTCCAAAACGTTTTCCTTCCACTTGAACCCTTGGTATCAACTCCTCATTTTTGCCGCTCCCTCCCCCACCCTCCCTTCCTCATGAACCCTTGATAAATTATAAATTATTATTATTATTTTCATATCTCATATTGTCCTCTGTCTCCCTTCACCCCTTTTTTGTTGTCCGTCCCCCTGGTGGAAGTGAGTATATGCTGATCATTGTGACTGGTTACCCCTTTCTCCCCCCCCATCTTCCCCATACCCTCCTGGTATCACTACTCTCAATATTGGTCCAGAGGGCTTTATCTGTCCTGGATTCCCTGGGGTTCCAGCTCTTATCTGTACCAGTGTACATGCTCTGGTCTAGCCAGATTTGTAAGGTAGAATTGGAGTCATGATAGTGGGTGGGGGAAGGAAGCATTAAAGAACTAGAAGAATGTTGTATGTTTCATTGGTGCTACACTGCACCTGACTGGCTCGTCTCTTCTTTGTGACCTTTCTGTGAAGGGATGTTCAAATATCTACAGATGGGCTTTGGGTCTCCACTCTGCACTCCTCCTCATTCACATTGATATGATTTTTTGTTCTGGGTCGTTGATGCCTGATACCTGATCCCATCGACACCTCGTGATCACACAGGCTGGTGTGCTTCTTCCATGTGGGCTTTGTTGCTTCTGAGCTAGATGGCCGTTTGTTTATCTTCAAGCCTTTAAGACCCCAGATGCTATATCTTTTGATAGCCGGCACCATCAGCTTTCTTCACCACATTTGCTTATGCACACAATTGTCTTCTGCAATCATATCGGGAAGGTGAGCATCATAGGTTATTAGAGCAAAGTGTTCTTGCATTGAGGGAGTACTTGAGTAGAGGCCCAATGTCCACCTGCTGCCTTAATGCTTAACATATAAATCTATTTCCCTATCTTTATATACATATAACTATATTTACATACGTGCATGTCTGTATTTAGACCTCTATAAATGTCATTTGCCTCCTAGCTCTTTCCTCTATTTCCACCAAAAGCCAATTCTCATGATTGCTCATTTCCCAAATGCTAATTTACTGGTTGGCCAAATCACAAAGTGACTGAGCAATTTTTTTCCATAAGTTTGATATTCATTTTGCCCTAGGCCTGCCTGTGACCCTGTCCCTGAATAGTAACAGGAGAGGGAGGGTAGAAAAGATACATAGGCAAGCGCTGTGGTGAAACCCAAACTTGGAAAACATTTTCAGTCATTCACCAAATGGGTAGCGAGGTGCTCTATGGTGAAAGCAGATGTGTTTTTGGCAAACCAGCAAAGGGGCATGGGCTGGGCCATTCAGGGCTCAGGAGGCCGGACCTAGGTTAAGTTTACGATGGATTGCAGAATGGGAGTTAGTCATAAGGTCAAGGTGGGCTACCAACCAGTATCCTGACCCCATCCTCACTAAATGGTTGACATTCCCTCCAAGAAAGAGTACTGGGGGGGGGGGGGGGGGGGCTGAGCCCATGGGAGAAATGGAAGGCCTCTACTTGTCATGGACTCTTCCCAGAAGGGAGGCCAACTCACATCTTGCTTCCATGCCACGAAATCTGCAAGGCCATCAGCCGTGGACAGCAGCAAGGCTCCTTACCCTCCATCCTTCTCCTGGCTCCAAAGGATGTCGTCCAACAATGCACAGGGTCCTCCTACGCAATACACTGGGTATTACTCCTCTAATTCACACAACTCAAAGACGTAGTTCTTTCCATCCTTGGACATCAAGGCAGGACGCTGCGGCTCACAAAACTGAACTTGTCTGGGACTATGCCGTTTGCAACAGGAGATGCCAAAAGCTTAGCGTTCACTTGTTCTTCATAGACAATGGGGTTCTGTGTGGTCCACCCCAACTGACCATGGGCTGGTGCCCTTCTACGCATGGGAAGGGTTTCATGATCCAAGATTAACCAACTAGAGCCAACAATCTTGGCTCAGGAGTCACGCCTCATACGAACTGTGCCTTGCCTCAGGTCCCACTATCACCTCCAGTCACAAACAGCCCTTCCAGGCACTAAGGATTCAGGCACAAACCAACACAAAATGTGTAAATAAATACCCTATAGGATTTCAGCCATTTCACTCCACAGTATCTGACGTGAAAGCCACAGCATGATTCCCACCCCCAGCCCAACTGTAAAGTCTTGCCTCTTCCCCCAAAGAGCAACCTCCTACAAAGAAAGGAAGGGGGCATGCCCATATCTGTCCACTACGGTACATGAGTGGGGTCGTCCCAACACCCAGACCAAATCAGATTCAGAGAAGGTTGAAATCATTCTCATAAAAGGCATGGGACATTTCCCCAAGGAAATGGTGCTTCAACACACCACAAGAGTTTGGGGCCAGAGGCGTGGAATAGCAGAAGCAGGCCTAGATAAAGGAAAGTGTGTCCCAGTGATAGCCCCAAAGGATAGGGCCTTCCAGCAAACTTGTGAGAGGGAGGGTCCAGCTGGTCAGAAGGGATGAGGACCACAAATGACTGAGGGCAGGGCACCTTGTGGGTGTCATGCATGAATGACCCCCAGACCTGCTCTTTCCAACCCCACCACCACAGGAAGCTGAGAACAAAGAGATCCAACAGCTTCCCAGTGCCATGCTTACAGACCTGACCTTACGTTCAGTCTGCCTGGCCCAAGTCCGATGTACTTTGTATGATGGTTTTGATCTGCGAGGAAGGTGACTCTGGATTGTCCCTCACGAACTATGCCCCAGCCAGAGGCAGGCATCAGTCCTATCATCAAAGGGCCAGTAGAAGGGCCAAGGTTACCAGTGCACATCCAAGCTTGGCCAAGGCCAAGGGATGGTGCCCTAGGCGCAATGCGGAAGACTGGCCCCTATGTGCCTCCTGGATGACATCCACAAAGGATGTCTGTTTGGCTCCGGAAAATGGGCCCTGGATATACATCTCCCGAGCTTGTGACACAAACAGCCACAGACCCTTCCTGGAGCTTCTGCAGCTGCCCCTTGTGATGGCAAGACCAGGGTGAGCAAGGCTGGAGTGGGGACCTGGAGCGCGCAGCACCAGCTAGCCTGCAGGCGTAGGGAGGAAACCCAGAGGGAGTATGGAGAGGTCCTCACTTAGAGGCTGGCCATGTGTTGGAGAGTCGAGCCTGGATGCATGGCACTTATGTGCATAAGGCCCTGCAGGCTCAGAGACCTAAGCCAGTGTGGCCCAAGTTTGGCACCAGTAGGTTCCAACAAGCTTCTGTGGGCTGACTGGGAAAGCAAAGGGGTCTGAGGAGGCCTGCCCCAACACAGGCACCCATGGGCATGCATGCCTTGATTCAGCAGCCTGAGGCATGTGCTCTGTTTGCCCAGAGGAGGAAAAAATATCTCCATCATCCCTCAGGTCTCATGGGCATACTGTTTTCTACAGGATATATCAGTGGATGCTAAGCCCCGGAGGGAACTCAGGCATGGGAACCCAACCCACAGCTGCCTGGGACCTTGTTTGTGGCCCCCGCACATGGAAGGTGCCCTGAACGTAGGAAGGCTGCTCTGTGGGTGAGACAGTTAAGGTTTATTGTGACACCTGGCTGATAAACACATGTGGGATTAATTGAGGGGAGGAGAGATAAATGGCTCAGTGAGCCTCGCCTTTCTAGTTCTTGGGTCTCTTGCTTTCTGATGGTCAGACCAGGGTGCAGTTGCCTTAGCCAGTTCCTGCTTTCGCTGGCAAGGGTCACTTCCTGCAACACATCCTTGAGGAGACGCCACATGGACCTACCCTGATGCAGCCCTGGGTGCTGGAGCAGTCGCGTGGAGACCCCTGTCAGCAGTGAGATGCTTACATGCTCACTGCTTCGGCTTTCCTCCTGCAGTCGGCGTCATTGGGTCTGTTTTGTGAGATGGAGGAGGACTTTGCAGATCGGTGTCGGTCATATGGGCTAATGTTGCACTTGTGGGCTTGGACAGCACTGGGCTGGGATGCTTTCTTAATGTACTCTTACCTTTTCTATAAAACTCTCGCTTATACATGTGAGTTTCTGTGGATTTGTTTCTCTAGTTTACCCAGACTAACACTGTGGGACAGCCCGGGACCACTCATGCATGAAGGCCACCCAGCCAGGCATGGGCTGCTGGCCACAATGCCGGTCTGGGAAAGAGTGTGGGATGGAGAGCAGCTTGATACTGTGGATTCCCTCTGCTCACCTGAACTGCTAGCAGCATAGGAGGCAAGGCTAGGGTGGGTAGGAAGGAGAGAGGTGGCAATGTTGGTAGCACCACTGCGGGGAGTCCCAGAGGCCAGTGTGCAGCACCCAGCATGAGGTCAGTAACCTATTGATGCCTGACAGGGTTTGGTTGGTCCCATCACATTTCCTAGCCAAGAGGCCAGAAAGAACCTTGATGTACCCCCATACCATGATCCCAGGAGAGTCTTACTGTGGACTCCTCACCAGACCCCCACAGGGGAATTCGGAGATCCACCCTCACCCAAGGTCCCCCGCTGCAGCCATCCCCTTGCAGAGCCAGGTGACAAGGCTGGGGATGGTAGGGCCCACTCATCCTCCATGAACTTGCCCCTGAAGACTTGGCCCCAGGGACCCAAGTGTAGACGGTCACACGATAAAGAGTGTAAACATACCTACACACATAATACCCTTTTCCTGTAAAATATCACAGAGCCCATGGAGTCCATGAACCCAGGCAAAGACCCTCGCGTGTAGTCTGTGCATTAAGTGGTCAATATTTATTTCACCTTGTTCGTTTCCTGCTTCTTCTTCATCGTGCCTCCTGCTGAACTCTTGAGCACTGGAGGGTGATGCCCTAGACCCATGGCTTGTGGCTTCGGCCTGTCAGGCTCTGCTCAGGTCCTGGGGAGTCATGCGGAATGAAAGTTCCTGCCTTCTATTTAAAAAACAAAAACAAAAAACTTCCGAACTCACTGCCATTGGAATGGACTCGATAGTGAGTTTGGGGTTTGGCTTTGCTTTTCAACAGAAGACTCTAAGTCTCTTGAAGACAGGCACTTTGGCTGTCTCATCCTCCAGGAATCCCGAGGCAAGTGCCTAGCATGTACACGGCATAAACGATGAGATTCCGGCTTCCCCCTCCAGTGTCAAGAGTCCAGCAAACCTGCACGGCCTTGCTCCCACTGGTCAGCATACCAGGCATGGTCTAATAACCAGGAGGACAGGATGCCTGCAAGAGCTCAACTCCCACCCGTTCCCATCAGAACTGGAGCCCCACGTCAATCCCGGTATCAATCACCCTGCTGATGATCACCCAGCCTTTTCAGGGACCCCCAACTCCTGATGTGGGACACCAGGCGCAGTAAATCACCAGCAGGAATTAGCCCATGTACTGCCTTCCTGGGGCCAATGAAGGGGACCGCTCCGCTGTGGGCGCCAATACAAAATGTTTTGGGCAGGGGCCCCCTTACTGCTTACCACTGATGGCCACTAATTAATTTCTTTGTGGCAAGGAGCAAACCGGCCAGCTCAGCCGCAGCGCGGCAGCTTGGTCTCGGGCATGCTAATGATCAAGCTGTCAGAGTTCATCTGATCAGCATCGCCCCGCCACTGTTACGGAACCGACAAGCTAATCCGTCCCCCACCTGATGCCTTCCAAGCAGCAAGAAGCTTCCTAATCAACCCTAATGCAGGATGTTGATAAAGAGAGAAAAATTTGACATTGTGATTAAAACTGGTGATGTCGGTTTCTACAGGGTCGCGATTCACTTAGCTTTCCTTGCAGTGCGTTTCAAGGACTATTCGCTGAAATGGCTCCCTGCATATGCAAGCCAAGGTCATCCTCATGGCCCACCCTCTCTCTCCAACACGCCATAGCAAGTGCCCTGGTGTGGCGGATGTCACACAATGGGACTCACACAATGGGACGGGTCGACCACGCTTATAAATCTCGGGAAACCCTAAGGCAGCAGTTCTCAACCTGTGGGTCACGACCCCTTTTGGGGTCAGACAACCCTTTCTCAGGGGTTGCCCGATTCATAACAGTAGCAAAATGACAGTGATGAAGTAGCAACGAAAATAATTTTATGGGGGGTGGGTGGGGGCACCACCACATGAGAAACTGTATTAAAGAGTCGCGGCATTAGGAAGGTTGAGATCCACTGCCCTAGGGGCTAGACAGTTGTCTGAATGAACAAAGGCATGAACGTTTCCTTGAGGTAGCAAGAGCCCCTGTGAGAAGAGGCATGGGATTGTGAAGAGGCAATGGAATTACTGATTCTATTAAGGTGTTGATGATATGCAGTAAACTGCCCATATTATGGTGTAAAATTTAAAACATTTTGACACCACATGGGCATACACCCATGAAACATCATCCCTGCAATCCCATCACCCCACACACTTCCCTCCTATCCCTATTGATCTCTTTGGCTTCCACACTTGCTTGTCCCACCATCCCACCCCCCACACCCCACTCCCCATCCTCCAGTAGCCACTGATCTGCCTTCTGTCACTGTAGTTCAGGTTACATTTCCAAGTTTTCAGAAACGAAATCAGCAGTCTACATTATGTATTCTTTTCCATCTGTCTCCTTTCACTCCGCATAATTATTCTGGGAGTCATCCACGTGGCTGCTTGTACCAATAACTGGTGACACTGTACGGTGGAGGATGCCTGAGCAACGTTTTGTTGTGATTTCGACCACAGTTTGTTTATCCATTTGCCTGTTGGTGGGCATTTCAGTTCCCCACCCCCGCCCCCAATTGGGGGCTATTAGACAGATTGAGAGGCAATGAATATTCAGGCATAATATTCTCTTTATAGACATATGTTCTTGTTCGACTTGAGTAAAGACCTAAGCAGTAGAATGGCTGAGTCAGGTGGTGGGTGTGGGCTTCACGTGTGTAAGACACTGCCAAACGTCTCCAATGTGGTTGTGGCAGTTTCATGAGTGGATTGCCCAACAAGCAAGGTGAGCATGGGTTTGCTTGTGTTTCCTTACCAGTCTCTAGTGAACAACTGCACAGATGTGGTGAAAACCACGTGCACACCGTGTGTACTGGGCAGTCAGTCCATCCTTGTCAGGGATTGTAAATGTGAGGAGAGGCTTTGATTCTGCAGGGAGGTACCGAGAGCCTGGGAGAGAAAGAGCTACTAGCCTTGCCTAGAAGCAGAACCTTGGCTAGGGTGCGGGGGAAATGCCACGAACGTGTTCACTACAGATTAGTAAGGAAGCAGGGCCCTTACCTTGGTCACTGGGTCAGCTGACAGCAGTTGGTTCGTATTCCCATCAGCACTGTATGTGGTAGTCCCCTTCTTGAAAGAGTAAAGCCCAGGAAACCCTTTGGGGCGGTTCCACTCTGCATAGGGGGCTCCTATGAGCCTCACTCAACTCACTATCAATGAGTTTGGGTGTCTTTCTTCGTCTCTAATTATGGTAAAGTATATTAATTGATTTTTTAAATGTTAAGCCAATCATTATGCCTGAGTTAAAACTCATTTAATCTGGATGAAGGATGCCTGTTATATATCACTGCTAAGAGTCTATTAAGGTTGTGTAGTGCCTCAGTTAATAAAGGATATTGGCCTATGGTTTTCTTGTCATGTATTTTGTCTGTTTGGGTATCAAGATAATGCTGACCTCATAGAATGAGTTGGAAAGTATTCCCTCCTCCTCAATTTTCTAGAACAATATGTGTAAAATCAATAATGTTTATTTCTTACGTGTCCACTGGAATTTAGCAGTGAACTCATATGAGCCTGTAATTTTATTTTGTAGTGGCTTTTGAACTACAAATTCAGTTTCTTTGATATATTTATATGGTGATTTTCATGTTTCCGCTTTCTTCTTCAGTGAACTTGAGTAGTTTGTGTCTTTCGAGGGATTACGTCATTTCAGTTTATTGTCAAAGTTGCTGGTGTACACACACATGCACACACATACTCAATCAGCTGATGCACACCCACATGCACATACACACTCAATTTGCTGATACACACACACGTACACATACTCAATTAGCTGATGCACACCCACATGCACATACATCCTCAATTAGCTGATGCACACACACATGCACATACATACTCAATTTGCTGATGCACACACATGCACATACATACCCAATTTGGTGATACACACCCACATGCACACATATACTCAATTTGCTGGTGTACACAAACACGCACACACACACTAAATTAGCTGATGTACACACACACATGCACACACATACTCAATTTGCTGATGCACACCCACATGCACATACATACTCAATTTGCTGATGCACACCCACATGCACATACATACTCAATTAGCTGATGTACACCCACATGCACATACATACTCAATTTGCTGATCACACCCACATGCACATACATACTCAATTTGCTGATGTACAC
>NW_022105908.1:8832437-8833998 GCF_000313985.2 Echinops telfairi | reverse complement strand
ACCCACATGCACATACATACTCAATTTGCTGATGCACACACACATGCACATACATATTCAGTATGCTGGCACAAAAAAAGTTTTTCATAAGAATCCCCTTCAATAATAACATTTAACCTACAGAATCTATAGTGATATCACTAGCCTCGTCCCCATCAGTCTGGCCAGAGGCTTATCAATTTTATCTTCACAAAAGCCAGTTTTCGGTTTCATTCATTTTCCTCTGCAGCATCTGGCTTCTAGTGCATCCTTTTACATTCTGATCTTTATGGCTTCCTTTCATCCGCTTAATTTTGGATTCCATTTGATTTTCTGTTTCTAGTCTCCTAGGTCCCCACTCATCTGTCAGTCTGTCGTACTATGGGGGCTTGTGCATTGCTGTGATGCTGGGTACTATGCTATGCCACAGGTACTTCAAATGCCACCGGGGACACCCAAAGTGAGCGGGGTTCAGTGGAGCTTCCAGAATAAAAGCAAACTAGGGAGAACAGTGTAGGTGGTTTACTTCTGAGGGATTCGCTGCTGAAAACCTTTGGACCAGCAGGAGAACACTGTCCCATACAGTGCCGGACGAGGATCCGCTCAGGCTGGCACGCTCTCAAATACAAGTGTCGAAGAGCTGCCTCCTCAAGTTGACCTTAATGACATGGATGGGGCAAAGCTTTGGAGACTTTCATTTGCTGGTGGGATGCAAATCAAGATGCGGAGAAACAACAAAACCAAGCATGCATTAATAATCAAAAGGTGAAGAAAAATTAAAGTATGGAATGTACATCTTTAAAAATGAAACAGAATGCATAGGCTTGACAGCCTCGAGCTTCCTGAGCCGAAATGGAGTGACCTTGGCCATTCTGCATCAGACAAGCACATGGCTTGCAATGTCAGGAAGGACAAAGTCAAGAGGAATAGAGGCACGTTCCTCATCACTGAGGACACTGTAAGATCTATCTTGCAGTACAGCGCTGTCTGTGATAGGATAATATGTATGCGCCTACAAGGACGACCAGTTAATATAACAACGTACCATCCACTAAAGCCAGTGATGAAGACGTTGAAGAAGTTTACCTAGCTCTTCAGTCTAAAACTGATCAAATATGCTATCAAGATGCACTGATGATTCATGGTGATTAGAAAACAAAAATTTGGAAACAAAGAGAAAGAATCAGTAAATAGAAGAAATAACCAAGTAAAAGAGATAAACAGAAAGCATCAAAGGACAGTTTAAGAAGACAAAGCAAAGCATTATAATGAAATGTAGAGTTAGATATCTGGAACACATGCTCAGTATATATCAAGCTTGAAGAACCGAAGAAAAAACTCAGGCTTTGAGTTGAAATATTGAAGGTCCCAATGGGCAAAATATTAAACGATGTGAGAAGCATCAAATGAAGATGGAAGGAATCCATGGAGTGACTGTGCCAAAAAGAATTGGGTGACATGTCACCAATTTCAAGAGGTAGCATATGATCAAGAACTGATGGTATGGAAGAAAGAGACCCAAGGCACCAGGAATACTTTTTTTTTTTTTTTAATGCAACATAGAAACTTTTTCTTTTCTTTT
>NW_022105908.1:8825191-8831791 GCF_000313985.2 Echinops telfairi | reverse complement strand
ACTGAAATGTTTCAACAGTGTGGTCCCTAAGCAGCTCTGGGGGCAGTATTGGGTGAGCATTAGATCATCGATTCAAACCCACCAGCTGCTCTGTGGGAGAAATATGAGGCTGTCTTCTCAGACAGCCAATAGACTGCAGGGGTTCTCAAACTTTTTAAACAGGGGAGCAGTTCGCTGTCCCTGAGACCCATTGGAGGGCCGGACTATAGTTTTTTTTAAAAAACTATGAAAAAATTCCTATGCACACTGCACATATCTTATTTTGAAGTTAAAAAAACAAAAGAGGCAAAAACACCTGGTCGGCCGGATAAATGTCCTAGGCGGGCCGCTGTGGCCCACGGGCCGTAGTTTGAGGACCCCTGCAATAGAGGGTTTCTGTGGGTCAGAATCAACTCGACGGCAGTAGAGTGTAACTACCCGGTACCCTTAGGGTCTCCGTACATGGTTGTGGAATGAATGAATAAATGTCGGTCACTATAAAAAAGACATGTTCAAACAGATCCAGCACTGGAAGCACTCTCTACTTTACTCTAAAAAGAAATGTAGAAAGCAGCTACCTGGCAACCTAATAGAATCGGTCGTATTTGTGCCCTTTCCCAAGAAAGGTAAACCAAATAGAATACAGCAATTATCATTAATATCACAGGCAAGTAAAATTTTGTTGAAGATAATTCAAAGACTGTTGCAGTAATACATCAAGAAGGAGCTGAGAGAAATTGGAGCCAGCTTCAAAAGCTGAACAAAGGATACCAATGCTGACCTCAGATGAACCTTGGCTGAAAGCAGAAAATACCTGAAAGGTAGGTTGCCCTGAGTTTTACTGACTATGCAAGGACAGGTGACTGGCTCTTTGCCCTCAGACAAGTGACTTAACCTCACTGAGGCAGCCCCACGCAGAACAGGCAATGTCCCTGGCAGCTGTACAGGTGATGGAGGCCCTGGGGCTGCCCTCAATGCATGGGGAGGTATTTATAGTGCAGGAGGAACCACGCTTGCTCAGGCTGAGCTGAGCCTGAAGTGATTTGCACCTGAAATTGGCCATTATCATCTCATTTCCATTCTGCAGCAACATGGGAAATAATTCAAGGAGAAGTTCCCAACACCCATTTCCTACAGACTTCGCAGCTGCAAAATGAGATGCACATGTAGAGACGTCAGGGCCAGAGACCACTCCCAGCCCTGAAAGGTTAAAGGAAGCGGAGACTCAGACTTGCCCAGAGGTGCACCTTGGGGTGGCAGGGATGGCATGTGCCACTTGAAGGGGGACACCCCTGAGCAGGCTCTATTTACCACCACCATTTCCACCACCAGCTATGAGCAATTACAAACGAATTGTCATGGTGTTACCTTCTGTGGGTAGGCTTCTGGATCTGCCTAAGGTCTACTCGTTGGTGACAAAGATTGCATTGAGACTCTGCACTCCAGACCCAGCCCGGCCCTACCCTGCCTGTACTCTGCAGGCTTCCAGCAGAACTGATTCTCAGGTGTGGGCATGGAAATGCATGACTGACTGCATGCATGCTCAAAACAGCCCACACGACCAAGTGCCTGGAGGAGGGAGCGTGCTCTGCTGTGCCCTGGGCAGGAGAGAGGAGACAGGTGTACAGAGAACTGTTGACTCTGCAGACCTAAGGGGTGTTCTAACGTTGGGAGGAGAGCATCTACATTCTCGTTACTTCGGGCACTTTTCATTCCCGTCTCGGAGCCTGAGAGAGCCATTCCTCTTGCACTCCAGGTAATGTGGGGGAGCTGCTGCTGCCGGGGCTTGAAACCCCCACCTGGATGAAGCTGCTGGCCACAGCTGGGAACAGGTGAGACAAGGGAATGTACAGGGCCTGAGAATCCCACACCAGGCAACCAGTGAGTGAACAACGATGCTCCATTGCCCAGGGAAGAGGTGCAGTTACAGCAAATGCAATTAGAGCGAGCTCAGGAGCTGCTTCAGCTTGAACCCACTCCCTCTCCTCTACAGCTAAAGACCCAATGTGGGGGGCCCATGACTGGGACAGCTGCTCACCATCCCCAGGCTAGGTAAAGACTCAAGCCCCGCTCCTGTCGGGGAGAACAAGCCCAGGCGTAAGCCCAGAGCTGTAGCCAGAGTGGCCGCTCAGTCTGGTCTCCTGCAACCATGCAGTCACTAGATGCCCCTAGGTTCACTGCCAAGACCCACATTGTCCTCCCAGAGGCAGGGACTCTGTAGGGGTGTGAGCCATGCTTAAAATGTCCCTACCCGTCCAGGCACAAGCAGGCTGGCAAAGAGCCACCCTGTGGTTATGAGGCATAGGTATCCACCCAGCCTCACCCCACACCCACCATGGCTAACTGCCTTCGCTAAGAAAGAAACACCACCACCACCCACTTCTTGTAAGCACCCCCATGTGCCAGGCCCTGAGTTGGGGACTTCAGTGGTCACACCTGATGCACAGGCAGTGTGATAGGGTGGGTCCTCGTGTCTTCTCCATTTTACAGATGAGGAAAGGGAGGTAAGAACGGCCCGGCCCAGGACAAGGCAGAGACAGAAGTCGTCCCCAGGTCCAGGACTGGTAACCTTGAGGTTACTACAGGAGGAACTAGCACCTGGAACATGGAGGTCAAGGACAAAGGCGCAGTTATCCAGACCCCACCCGCTACGGAAAGTGTCTGGACGCTTCGTTTCCAAAACAGCCATTCCCCATCTCAGGAGAGCCCCTGTACGATAGTGAGGTGTTTTGTGCCAACATGGCACCTGTCAGATATGGGTGGAGTTTATCCTGTCAATCAGATGCAGCTTGATGACTTCATTTTGGAGGTGCCACCAGCACGCCTTCCTTCCAGTTGTGACAACAAAAATGTCTCCACAGGCTTAACCAAACACCCATAGGGTGGGCAGATGGACTTCACTCCCATTAAGGGCTTGATCAAGGGCAATGCAACCAAACGAGAGAAATTACTGAAGCTCAAATGAAGGCTGAACACGGTAGTGGTACAAGGGAAAGTAAAAGGAAATAGAGGAAAAAAGTAGTTGCAAAGGGTATTTATAGAGGTCTAAATACAGGCATGTACATATGTAAATATATTTACATACAATGATGGTGAAATAGATCTCTGTGCATATATTTATAGGTTTAGTATTAAGGTAGCAGATGGACATTGGGCCTCTACTCAAGTACTCCCTCAAAACCAATGTGGTAAAGAAAACTGATGGTGCCCAGCTATCAAAAGATATAGCATCTGAGGTCTTAAAGGCTTGAAGAAAAACAAGCGACCATCTAGCTGAGAATCAACAAAGTCCACATGGAAGAAGCACATCACCCTGTGTGATCACAAGGCATTGACAGGATTGGGTGGCAGGCATTAGAAGACCCAAAAGTAACAATCATATTGATGTGAAAGAGGGGGGTCGGAGTGGCAACTCAAAACCCGTCTGTAGACAATTGGACAACCCCTCACAGAAAGGCCACAGGAAGCGACAAGTCAGCCAGGGTGCGGTATAGCACTGACAAAATACACAACATTCCTCTAGTTCTTTCATGCTTCCTCCCCCCTCCCTCCCCCACTATCATGACCCCAGTTCTACTTTACAAATCCAGCTAGACTGGAGCATGCACACTGCTACAGATAGAACTCTCGACACGCAGAATCCAGGACAGATAAACCCCTCAGGAACAGTAATGGGAGTAGTGATACCATGAGGGTAGGGGGAAGGTGAAGGGAGAAAGGGGGAAAGGGGAACTGATCGCAATAATGGACATATAACAGCACCCCCCCTCCCTAGGGGGACAAACAATAGAAATGTGGGTGAAGGGAGACTGCAGACAGTGTAAGATATGAACAAAATAATTCATAATTTATCAAGGGTTCATGACGGTGGGAGAGGAGGGGAGGGAGGGAAAAAAGATGAGCTTAAGCAGAAAGAAATGTTTGGGAAATGATGCTGGCAACATATGAGCAAATGTGCTTGATACAATGGATGGATGGATGATGATAAGAGTTGTACGAGCCCCTACTGTTTGGGTGCAAGGCTGGCGGGAAGGCTGACTAGAGGGACTCACTCTGCACCCAGACAGGAAAGGGGATGTGGACAGATGGAGACAAGGGTACCCCAAGGTGCAAACAGCCTGGGCAGAGACAAGTGTGAAATCGAAAACAGACACAGTATTTGCACAAGTCTGAGGCTAGCAAGCCATGGATAGTCAAGGGAGGCCAGTGTGTGGGGAAGAGTAAAGGGTCTGGTTGACTAGGGAAACAAATCCAAAGGCACTCTTATATATCTAAGAGAGAGTTTTATATCAAGAAGTAATTATATATCAAGCAAATATCTCAGCTCAGTCTAGATCAAGCCCATAAATCCGATACTAGTCCATAAATCCCTCTTCAGACTCATGCAGCCTCATGCAACGATGTGGAACGCAGGAAGATCACAGGCTGGTGGGTGCGGAGTCTTGTGGATCCAGTAGCAGTGGAAGCATCACAAGACTCTGGCAGGTCTCTGCCAACCCTGGAAAAGCGTAAAGGGAAGTTCCCAGGCAGGAGGCAGGAACATGGACAAGGAGCCACAGGGGGCAGCTCTACATTTGCAACAGCGCAATAAGGTTGTAGGAGTCTCCAGCAGGCTTGTATAAGGTTGCAGCTCCCAGGGCAGATCTGAGCCCCAGCCCTAAGGAACAGCTGGGTGAATGGCTCCCTATGACCAGTGGGGCTCCGTCTGGAAAGGCTGGAACAGTGAGCAGCCGGAATAAAAACAAAGGTGCAAAGCGGGCAGAAAGTTCCTTGGTCCTCCGAGCCTTCTTGACATGGCCTCTTCAGATGCCAAGGACCTTCAGAATGGCTCCTGGCCAACCCTCATCACCCTCCTCACACCCAGGACTCGGTGCCCTGCTCAATCACCCATTGCTCAGCGCAGTGCCAAGCAATCAGATAAAGGAGGGTTTGAAATCTAAACTGACCCTTGCACAGGGACCGCCTCTGACCCTGTTTTCCAGGTCAGCGAGTGATGCTGCCACCTCTCTGGCTGAGCTGCTCTGACAGCAGAGAGGCGGACGATGGAGAACAGGCCCCTGCACAGTGTTACTGCACAAGCGTCCAATGCCCTTCCCCTGGAGGAAGAGGGCAGGCATGCATTTCTGTTGAGGATCTGTAGATGATATTCAACCAATGACCTTCAGGGCGTTTCCAGGCTCAGGGGTCAATTAGGTCTTCAGGGAAGACCTTGAACTCATACTGACTAGTTACCCAAGGGGAAGATTTGCCCTACCTGCTGGAGGAGGCTAGGTGTAAGGATCCCTCCTGTGAACACCTCTGGGGGTGGGGGGTGGGGGGGCCTAGGAGTAGAAACAGCCCCTTCCAGCTCAAATCAGCCCTGACAGTTGAGAAGTTAATTTGTTTTATTAATTGTCCCTGATTCTCGGGTACACAGGCCCCTCAGTCTAAATCCTGGTCCTGAAGCCACACAGAGTAGGCAGGACCCTTGGAGCCCACATTAACTGACAGGAAAGCCGCATTCCCAACCGTAGGTCTATCAGCTTCCTCTCCCAAGACCTCCAGCTCCTGGTCTCTGAGCTCACTTCAGCTGGCCTTGACCCCAAGCACATGGTCTGAGAGTCTCCACACTGGGGCATGTCCTTCCTCAACCCCTCTTCCGCTGTGCACCCTTACCAAGCTGCTGCTGACTCCGCTCTCATGTCCCTCCTCAACCCCTCTTCCGCTGTGCACCCTCACCAAGCTGCTGCTGACTCCAGTCTCAAGTTCTTCCTCAAGTCCTTCCTCCTGCTGGCCGAGGAGGTTCCTGGCCACCTTGCCTTTGGCGCTTTCATTGTGCGTCTTGCTGCTCTCTGCTCAGCCACACCTCCCCTCAGCACCTCGAGCCACACAAACCCGTCTTCCTCCAAGTCACTGACAGGAAAACACATAAACGCACAAGGATCTAAACAGGATCTGTTCTTCAAAACACTCCTCCTCCCATCGGCCCTATTTCAGTCCCTCACCGTCATCTTTCTCACTTCGTAATTGGAAACTAGTCTCCTGCATCCAGCGAGTCTATCTTCAAGCAACCCACCTTGCAGAAATGCATGTGCACATGAAGCGGTGTGTCCAAGTGTGTGCGTTATAGCACTGTTTGTAATAGCACACTACTAGTACTGTGGTAGTTGCATAATTTCGTGTCAAGTTGACGTGTAGGGATGGAGACTAACCTGTCCATCGGGTCACGGCCTCATCATGCCTCCTCATGGGCATGACCTCGTCATAAGGAGGGTCCTGGGAACCTCCCTCCCTCTCTTTCTGCCTTCACCTTCATGCCAGGGAGCCATGCCAAGACCCGCACTAACCCTGTGATGCTTCCGCCATCATTGGATCCATGGGACTTTGCACCCACCAGCCTGTGATCTTCTGGCATTCGGCATCATTGCATATGGCTGCATGAGTCTGAAGAGGGATTTATGGACTCGTATCAGATTCACGGACTAGTATTGGACTTATGAACTTGAGTTGGACAAGGCTGGGATGTTTTCTTGATATATAAAGGCCTTGTGATGTAAAGTTCCTTCTCACACATCTATGAGTGTTATTGGCTTTGTTCCTCTAGTCCCCCTGGCCTGACACAGGCAGTAACCTCAGGAGTCC
>NW_022105908.1:8821167-8822807 GCF_000313985.2 Echinops telfairi | reverse complement strand
GGATGCATGCATTCATTGGATACGTATTGCGCCCATCTATTGAGCACCTGCTAGGTTCTAGGCATCGTCCTGAGGCCTGTGGGTACTGCATCAATGAATAAGACATGAAAGCCCGGCCTGTCTGCAGCCCACATTCCAGTTTGGAGAGGGCAGACTTTTTATTTGGGAAAAAAAGAAGAAGAAGAAGAAGAAGAAGTCAGTGGTCATAAATTCAATGAGAAAACGCTCATGAAAGAGAGAAAGGGCTGCCACATGGAACCAGACTCCGTGTTAAATGAGACGGTGACCCTATGGGCAGATACAATTGAGACACAGATCGGGGGTGAGGAAGCAGTCATGCGGGTGTCTGGAGACTATCCTGGCCAGCGTCCAGGCCCGGAGGCAGGACTGCTCAGGGATAGTCATGGAAGAGCAAGGAGCTGGAGGGCAGGGAATGAGGGCAGGGGTGTGAGTGGGCAGCTGTGGAGGACCCTTGGCTGAACAGCAGCTGTGACTCCCACGGCTCTGGATGTCACTGTGGCTATTAAGACTTGTACTTGTGGTTCACGGGAAAGCACCTCAGGGTGGGACTCAATGATGCCCCTCAATCGGTCATGGAGATAGTGTCTGAGTACATGATCTCGCCCCCTCCAAACAAGTCAGTGATGATCAAAAGGCAAGAAGAACTCCACTCACGGCCTCGAGAGAACTTTGTCAGGGCCATGGAACAGACACCGGGACCCCTTTTCAAGAGGGAAAGGAACACTTTTCACATAGAAGTCTTTCAGGGTTGACCACATGCCAAGTGCTTCCAACCATAACTACAAAGATGTGACGCACCCACATCACAGATCACTAAACCAGACTCCTTTGGGAACGCAGCTGGCCCAGAAGCAAGAGAGCCTGGGCTCATAACCACCCATCCCCATCTAGCTAGGGAATGCCGGGTGAGCAAGGGGAGAGATGCCATCTCAGCCCAGCAAGCAAATGGTCAGGGTATTCAACCTGTCTAAAGATGACTTCCATCCAGGTACCAGCCTCCATCCACACCACCTTGACCTGACCCCTCATCCTACCAGCTGCACTGACCCATCTGCTCCCTAAGGATTCTAAGTAGAGAGATGCTACAGTGATGCGTCACTCGACTTCAGGAGCACATTTCCCATCTCAGCACTGGGGCTACCTGGTCAGTGCCGTCATGACTGGGGCCAGGGCCAAATGTCTTATGAGCTTCTCTCTGATAAATTAAAGACATCTCTGTACATGACAGTCTCCAGTCTCTTGATTGGGGTGGGGATTATACCAGTGAATACATTTGTGAAAACTGAGCTAGTGGATGACATTTGCTTATGCACCCGTTTTGCCTTTGATCGTGTTGGGAAGGTGAGCATCACAGAATGCCAGTTTAATAGAACAAAGTGTTCTTGCATTGAGGGAGTACTTGAGTGGAGGCCCACTGTCGATCTGCTACCTTAATACTAAACCTATAAATACAAGCACATAGATCTACTTCCCCTTCAGCATATATACATATATTTAAATATGTGCATGCCTGTATTTAGACCTCTGTAAATACCCTTTGCCTCCTAGTTCTTTCCTCTATTTCCTTTGCCTTTCCTCTTGTCCCACTATCATGCTCAGCCTTCATTTGGGTTTCAGTA
>NW_022105908.1:8818111-8820456 GCF_000313985.2 Echinops telfairi | reverse complement strand
CCCTCAGACCTCTCTACTGGTTCCCTGCTTCATGCCGGTATGTTGCATTCACATCTTGGAGCACCGGGTTGAAGGAAAGACAATGTTTTGAAAATGATGATGGCAACATATGTACAAATGTGCTTGACACAATGGATGGGTATATGGGTTGTGATAAGAGCTGTAAGAGCCCCCAATGTAATGATTTGTTTTTAAAGTGGGGAAAAAAATTGAGCTGCTCACCAAAAGGCTGGTATTTGAACCCACTCATGTCTCTGTAGGAAAGAGAGAGGGCGGTCTGCTTCCATAAAAACCTACAGTCTTGGAAACCCATTGGGGCGGGTCTACCCAGTCCTACAGTGTTGCTGAGAGTCAGAATTGCCTCAACGGCAGTGGTGGTTGGGTGGTTCTCTGGGGGTAGTTCTTGGGTGTCACGTGGGCTTATATGCTCTCCTACTAACCGAAAGGCTGAAAGTTTGCACAGAGGCACTTCGGAAGAGTCCACTTGTCAACTATCGGCCAACAAACCCTGCGGGAAAGTTTCACACAGACGCACATTGGGTCGCCAAGAGTTACGCGTCTACTCAATGGCAACTTGCGTTACGAAAGGAGAAGGGATCCCCCTTCAACCGATGGTCTTCCCAGAAGTGTGCGGCCATGTCTCTTCGGTGCCCTTCCAGGAACAGCTCATGTAACGACAAAGCTTCTGCCCAGCTGCCTCTTGCATGCTCATGCCAAGGTGACCTAGGTGAGTGGGTTCTGACAGGAGGAGATGTCCACGCTTGTTTTCTGAGGGGTCGCTGCAGCATGTGGTGGGAAGAGGAAATGCAGAAGGAAGACTGGTGCTTCCCGACCCACTGCCCTCCCCCACCCCTGCAGGAACAGCTGCACAGAGGCCCTGTGCGGGAGCCTCCATCACTAGCTCTCCGGCCTTTATTCACATGGGATGCGGCATCTCCTCACCTCCTGACACATGGGAATCTGACGGAGGGGTGAGCAAACTTTAGCGTTAATGAACTTTAATCTTCCAGTGAGCACTACAATTAATACACCCTGAAGTATCGTTGCTTTGTAATTAGACAGACGGGCAAAACCCAAAACACTAGTCCGGGTAAAGTTATTGTCGAACTTCTTGGTAGGTTTCCTAGCAATTAAGCTGACTTGCTCATTTCATCTGGAAAAAAAAAGTATTTATTACTTCAATTTAAGCTAATGCCATAATGATACGATGTGTGTTATTAATGACAGCGTGCACTACTGCGACTCAGTCAGAAGGCCTGCCTCGCTGTTCAGCACGGGGCATTGATTAAAATAACATGGGTGCTGATAATACGCTTTCTTACAAGGCGTTTTACTTTGGGAAGGCTCTGGGAGGTCAGGCCCAAGGGCTGGCAGGTAGTGGTTCTGGGGAGCAGTCTGATTGCACTGCTGAGTGCCCGAGACTCTGAGAGACAGAGGTGGGGGACTTGGCTGACCAGCCGCACCTGCAGTGTGGGGTGCCTCCTCCTGTCCACGAAAGCCAAGCTCAAAGAGCTGATGCCCTAGCTCCCTATTTCCCCAAGCACCAAGGACACGCCCAAGATGAGGGCTGGGGCTGGGGCTGGGGCTCAAGAAGGGAAAAAAGCCAAGGAGACCAGGTAGGAGCCAACCTGCAACTGGACACAGCTCTCAAACAGGTGAGTCCTACTGAGCGCTCACCACAGGGAGAGCCTGCGAACTCATTCAGCCCCACATCAGCCATGTCAGGCAGGTAAGACTCAGTGCCCACATCACAAATCAGACTGCCACACAGAGACGTTGAATGGCTTACCTGATCACACAGCGCTCCTGCCAGGGGGCTCCTGAGCGCAGGCCTCTAAGCTCAACACTCACGGGAAATTGGAGTCCAGGAGCAGGACAAAGAGCCAACGTCACTGTTCCACCGCCCTCAGGGGCTTCCCAGTGAAGAAGAATGTAGACCACACTGGTCCCACGCATGGTTGTTGTTACATAATTTGTTGCCATGTCCCAAGCACCTTGCTGGGCAGACCACCCATATAACCCAGAGGTTAGCATTCTAATTCCACAGATGAAGAAGCTGGAGCTCAGAAAAGCCACCACAGGCAGTACAAGTCGGAGGGAGGGAGACAGCAACATGTACGTATTTATCTGAAGCATTTGCTACAAGACTCAAAAGCTACAAAAATGTATGTGTCCTGAAACATCCCCTTCCCATCCCTGTCCCAAGCCACCCTTGTATCCTCCCCTAGAACACCATCTCCTTTCTCTGACTGGTGTGAGTTCGTATCCAATGCACACGCATGAGCGTGTCTTCAGACACAGCAAACCCACCACTGTGCTGGTCTTCCTTTGCTATTGCCAGGGAA
>NW_022105908.1:8806925-8816608 GCF_000313985.2 Echinops telfairi | reverse complement strand
GTCCCCCACTCACCAGCCGTAACACCTAGAGGAAGGGCCTTTAGTTCTGCAGGCCTCAATCTCCTGACCTATAAAACCGGGTCACCACAAACCATCTTGCAGTGCCAACTTGAAGCACTTGCTGTTGAAGACCGAGGCTTGCAACCCTCGGTACGGATTACAATTCCAGGTAAAGAAGACCCAAGTCCTCACACCGGGACCTGCAGCTAACATCAGGCCAAAGGAAGACAAGACTGAGGCTGTTGAGCGTTGCGTCTTGCTGGGTGGATCCACACTCAGTGCTCATGGACGCAGCAGTCAAGCGATCCAATGATGCACTGCCTTGGGTCAATCTGCTGCACGAGACCTCTGAAGAGTGTTGAAAACAGGGAGGTTCTTTTGGGGACTAAGGTGTGCCTGCCCCAAGCCATGGTATTTTCAATAGCTTCACACACATGGGAAAGTTGGCCATGGAACAAGGAAAACTGAAGAAGAATGGACGCAGTTGAATGACGGTGCTGTTGAAGAAAACCGAGAGTGCCCCGGGCTGTCCAAAGAGCAAGCAGATCTGCTTGGAAGAAGTATGACCAGAATGTTCGTCAGAACCAAGGATGGTGAGACTTCACCCCACGTAGGTTGGGCATGTTGTCAGTAGAGAGCCGTGCCTGGGGAAGGACGTCATGCTTGGTAAAGAAGAGGGGCAGCGAATGAGAAGAAAGCCCTCAACAAGATGGATTGTGTGAACATGGAGCTGAAATACTTAATGCAGGGCCCGGTGTGGGGTGACGGGCAGAGAGAGAAGGCTTTTATTCATTGACAGGAAGCCCAGACGCAGTGTCTGGGCCTGACCTCTGCCTGGCCTCTGGACTCCAGTTTGTCCTCCGTCAACTCATAGTTCGAGTATTTGCATCTTCTCTTTTGTCTGCTGCCACAAAGTCTGGACAGAAGACAGGGAAGGACCAACGTCTTCTTGGACATGAAGACTCCACTTCTTCCCTTTGTCCTTGAGTCTCTGGAATTAACATCAAGAACAGGGTCCGCCGGCACCGCTGGCTCTGAGCATCTCCAGGGATTCCAAGCTCATCAATGAGACTGCAGGAGTTTGTCCCAACCTCATCCTGGCCCCAGCCTATATTCTGACTACAGTGTCCTCTCTCTGTCTCCACTGCCACCAGACCATCTAGTACACGCCTGGGACATGCTTCCTGCCTTCCCAGGACCTTGTGCTTGCCTTACTCCTATTTGTCCTTTAGCTTCTGCTGCAGCATCCTCTCCTCCGGGAAATTCTCTCTAACCACCTGCCACCGGCTGTGCTCAATGAACATACGTCTTCTCCAGCCATCACCAAGATCAAGAGCAGAGCAGTACCAGGGAAAGAATGCTGGGTCACCAGGCAGGAGGAGGTGAGCCAGCATCAGAAGACAGGGGCATTCTGTGTTGGAGCCTGGAGTAGTTACATAATCTGGTGTCAATTTGAGGATTAAGAGTATAGGGGTGGAGTCTAGCCTGTCGATCAGATCATAGTCAATGAGACCTCTGTGTGGACATGGCCTTCTCCTGAGGATTCTGGGAATGCCTGTATTCCTCCTTGGAGGCAGGAGACTCTCTTTCTCTGTTCGTTCCCTGTGAGACATCCCTGAGGATAAGTCACATGGACCTACCCTGATACAGCCAGAACCCCAGTCCTGAAGAAGCCACGTGGAGACCCCTGCCAGTGCTGAGATGCTTACAATGCCACTGGATCCACAAGACTTTCCACCCACGGGCCTGTGATCTTCCTGCATTCGGCGTCATTGCATGTGTTTCATGAGTCTAAAGAGGAATTCATAGATTGGTATGGAACATATAAGCTCATATTGGGCTTATGGACTTGATCTGGACTGGGCTGGGATTTTTCTCAATATTCAATTGCTGTTGTATATATTCTCATACACATATAAGTGCATCTCTGGATTTGTTTTCTCTAGTCTACCCGGACAAACACAGGGCCCAATCAGGTATACAACTCCTGCTGTCAGTATGCAGCGTGAGGTTTTAACCGAGAAGTATCTTTACGGCATTAGAATAGGGGCGGTTTCTGAAATTTTAGAAAAAGAGCGAACCACAAAGAGATTAGTAAATTTGACTATGATATAATAAAGAACATGTATGTAGTAAGACAAGTCACTACCTGAAAAAAAAAGTCATACATAAAATGGAAAAGAGAAATTCCAATTAAACAATTAGCAATAAATAAATAAATGGAGCTTATACACAGGTGTTTCATGGGGGTGGGGGGCGTGGAGATAGCCTACAGAGAGATGAAAAGATGCTCAGTTTCATTTTTATCCGAGAAAAAATACAAATTAAAAACATAATGAAATGTCACTTTGCACCAGAAACTTAAAAGTAAAAGCAACAGTAATGTTGGGGAATTGGAGGGTACTCAAACACACGAGATGGTAGTACAAAAGGGCAGAAACACTTCGGGAAACAACTTTGCAATTGTAATAATGTGAGAAGGAGCCCTGGTGGCATAGTCTTGAGGCTGCTGAATTGCAAGGTCCACAGTTCAAACCCACTCGCTGCTCTACAGGAGAAAAATAAGGCTGTCTGCTCCCATTAAGATTTACCATCCCAGTAGCCCTATAGAGCAGCTCTACTGTGCTCCATAAAGGTCCCTATGCGTCGGAATTGACTCACAGCCGTGGAGCTGATATGATGCAAGTACAAACGCTATAATCCACTAATTCTCCAATGATTTGAGGGTCAGGGTAGACCCTCAAAGAGTTCTCACACATGAACTCCGAGAGACAAAGGCAAGAATGTTTTCAATCAGCATCCATTGTAATAGTAACCCTCTGGAAACAGCCCAAAGGCCACTCACAACAGAATGAATAAATAAACCAGGGAACCCTATGCATCGGTAAAAGTAAATGTGACCTCCGCCCATCCCCAAAGGATGAATTTCAGAAACCTAACATAAAGTATGAAACGCAATCGCAGAATAGTACAGAAGTATGATTCCACATACATAAATTTCACAAACATGCCGATCTAAACACTATGCATTTTAGGGTCCATAGTGTTATGGATTGAACTGTTGTTGGAGAATCCATACAAGTGAACCTAGGAAAGAGTGTTAGAAGTTCTTTCTGTGGCACCATTATTCGTTAACATAATGAGATCATCCCAGAGTCGGTGGGCCCCGACCCTTCTGCGTGGCATTTGGTAAAAGGAGAGAACAGACAAAGACAGAGTCACTTAATGGTGAGACAGGTGCCATGTGAAAATGCATTTCAAAGCCAGGGAATGCCAAGGGATGCCTGCAGTTACCAGAAGCTGGAAGGAAAAAGGAATAACCTTGCCCTAGAGGCTTCAAAGATCCTACAGCCATCCAGAAATCAGACTCCCCGTCTCCAGAACAGTGAGAAAATACATGCATATTTATTTTTATGCCCAGAAAAAGAAAACTACAAAGAAAAGCAAAGGACTGGCTGCCCCATCATCAGGATCATGGCATCATTGCCTCAGAGGGGAAGCCTGTGTTTTGGTTAGGGCCCCTCAGGTACCTCACCTTCTCTCACCTGGATGAGGCCTCATGGGAACTCACTGTATTACTTTGCTATTGACCTGGGGGGTTTCATGTACGAGAATACGTTTAAAAGTATCGCTACTAGGATTCGGGACAGGTTTATTCCTAACAAAATGTGTGCAACGATATCTATATACCAAGGGCTCAAGTAGAAAGAAGATGTTTTGGAAATGTTGATGGCAACATATGTGCAAGTGTGCCTAATACAGTTGAATGATGGATTGTTATAAGATTTGTAAGAGACCCCCAATAGAATGATTTAAAAAATTAAAAAAATTTTAAATGTCTCTGTGATCCACGGATGGCTATAGAACAGTTCTCTCAAGAATACACTCGCCTGAGTCTCACCAAAGTCCATTTTAAGAATAACAATACTTTCATATCATGCGAAAAATTATTTTGGGGTCAGGGCTAATACCCAATTTGATAAAGCTCAAGTAGATATTGTCCCAAATCGCTGAAGCTTTGCAAATGATTATGTGAATACACGAAACAACATTTTTTTAGATAAGTCAAGCGTTTGAAGGAAGTTTGGGAAGACCTTACAGATAAGTCAGACCATCGGCCTTAACATATGCAGAAACTAAAGCTAAATTTCAGGAAGTGGCGGAAGAACACCCCAGAACGATTACTGAAGCGATACCCGCTGAGGTTGACATCACACTTGGCTCAGCTTTGTCGATTTTAAGAGAGTAACTTGGCCTTGGCACGCTTTCTGCATGTTCATGGGTGTCAAAGGCGTGTGAGGATCCACGAGCTTCAGAGCTGATCTTTCCATAAATCTTTTAAGCAAGAGAGGAGGTAATGTAGACAATTTTATAAAGAGAATCATAAGGAGGAATGAGTCTTAGATTTCTTAATGTGAGGCAGGGAGTAAGGTGCAATCCCAATAATGGCTTCCCAAGGGGCTCTGCTGGGCCAGATAAATTCAGGGCCAAGAAGTCAGCTCAGAAGGTTGTGGAGGCTGTTTGGGATTACGAAGGGGCAATTTTTTATAAAATACTTTTCTTGGGGGCTCTTACATCTCTTACCACAATCCATACATTCCTCCAGTGTGTCAAGCACATTTGCACATATGCTGCCATCATCATTTTCAAAGCATTCTCTTCCCACTTGGGCCCCTGATATCAGCTTCCCATTTCTTCCCTCTCCCTCCCCAGCTCACCCTCCCTCACGACCCTTGATAAGTTATAGATCATTTTTTCCATATCTTACATCATCCTCCATTGCCCCTCACCCACCTTCCCACTACTGGTCCGCCCTGGGAAGGGGTTCCAGGTTGACCCATGATCCGTTCCCACTTTCTCCCCCACCCTCCCCCAATCCTCCTGGCATCCCCACTCTCCTCGTTGGCCCTGAGGGGCCCATCTCCCCTGGATACCAATTCATGCAGGACACAAGATGATCACGGGGGCTGATATTGCTGAAGTTTTAAGAAAACTGAAAAGCACATTTCTGAGAAAAAAAGGCCAGGACAGTTAGGCGGAGGGAGGTTTTCCCATCATGACAATGCATTGGACCATTCTTCAAGGGGAGGAAGGCCTATCCTACAAGAATTTCACTGGGAAACCGCACCCATCTTCCTGACAGCCCTAACGTTGTCCCGTCAGACTTTGTTTTGTTCCCCAGACTCAAAAAAAAATTTTTTTTGGAGAGGAGCATGATTTGAGTCCTTCAAGGGTACCAAAACGATCATTTAAGACGGGGTCAACTGAAGAGGGCAGATTGGGAAGCACGGCCATCAGAAGTGGATGGACCTAGATGGAGGCGATGTTGGGAAGCAGTCGTTTCACATTTTGATCGATTTGTTTACAATTTTATAGCAAGACTTTTGCTTCCCCTTGTCTAATTCATATGTAATGCATAATTTTAAAAATATTAAAACTAACACAAGTAGGCAATAGTCCCTCCTGCCGAGCCTAGCATGTTTGTTTCTGTGGAAACCCAATTCCCCCACAACCCCCGCCTGCAAGAGGCCCAGGGACAAGAGGAGACTACAGTGTACTGAGGATACCAAATCGGGAATCCCCACCTTAGCCAAGGTGAGTACCCGCTCCTTCATCACAAAGGAGTGCCTAGCTAAAGACATGGCACATGGTGGGGACTCCAGGCATATTTGTTGAATAAATATGAGTCAATGATTTCTAAAAGCCCATCGTAACAACAGCCCTCATCCAAATTTAGTCATCTAGGAAAATTGTGGTTGCAGCTACTAGCACCTCCTAACACACACACACGAACATCTCAGCATTCTAAGTGGAAAATAAAAAAGTTCTTCCTTCTGCTGGATCCAAACTTTTGGTATTTTCACGTTACAGATTTTCCTCTCCAAAATGTCAGCTCCTCTTTTATTTTTCCTTTCACTGTCACAACAAGCATACAAGTATTTTCGAGGGAGTAGTACCAAATGGCCGACTTGCATTTTGTACTTACATACAAACTTCTTTCTCACCCCTACGCCAAGTTCTCTCTCAGGGCTCCGCACTTCTGCTGTACAGACCCGACGCCTGATTCACACGCTCAGTCCTCAGATCCCTTTCACACATGGGGCAGGACATGTCTGGGCTGACAGGGAGGCTGAGTGGCAATCGTAGAAGAGAGAGGTCTCATTGCAAGCTGTCCAAGGAAGACAGAAGCTTATTACGTGACATCCCCTTGAGTGATTGACCACCCCAGTTCATGTGTGTGCCGAGAGGCCATGCCACATCCAATCTAAAACACACACACGCCCCCTTTTGGCATCAGTTCTGTTGCCATCCACATTAGAACAGGAATGGGAAACTGGAGCCCGGAAATCCATCAATGACATAAATAGCAAGGTGTCTGGGTTACCTGCAGGGCCTGTAAGTGAAAAAGAGAACTTCTCTGAGCCTCTGTTGCCTTTTTTGCAAAAGGTATGAATAGCCCACCTCTGAGGTTGTCAGGTAGCTTCCATGAAATAACTGTGTAAGGACACTTGCAGATCGGCATCAAAACAGAGTTGCTCGACCCTCAAACCACTAGGGTTTGACTTTGGAAGGAATGAGCCCATCTTTACACTCAATTTGCTTTCTAATTGGACTCCTCTGTAGCTGGTGCTACAGAGAGTGGGGCAGTGAAGAATTGTTTGGGCATTTGACATCTTGACAATATGGGAATTTAAACCAAATGAGGTCATCTGGACAAGTGACTATGAGCCAGGTGAAGGAGTGGCCACATGCATCCCTGTGAGGCTGAACTGCGCCATACCAGGTGAGGTAGTTAGTTTATTGTGCCAACCTGGCCGATAAACACATGGGGGATTAATTGAAGGGCAGAGAGATAAATGGTTTGGCAAGCCTCGCCTTTCTTGTCTCTCGCTCTTTGATCATCAGACCAGTGTGTGGCTGCCTTGCTTGTTCTGTGGCTCAATTGGCAAGCTACATTACCTGGGGGACACCTAACCCGTGGACTGTGTCCCTGTAATTTGAGGTTCCTTCAAAACCTGCTTCACCACACCATTGGAATTTACATCTCTTGAGCTGAGGACTGCCAGACCCTGTCATCTGTTGGTGACCTGCCTTGCTGTTTGCTGCCTGAATTGCTCTACTGAGGACTACCTGGTGGCCCTCAAGACTTGAAGGACTGCCAGTGTCTCACAACTGTCTCACGGGAGTGAGTTACACTGAGCCATTTGCACTGCTTTATAATTTAATTAACTGTTTATTTCTTATGTTACATATCTATCTATATGTACTAAATTATTAGCAATCCGGTTTTGTCTCTCTAGAGAACCCTGTCTAACACACCAGGGCACACAGATGCATCTGGTTGGGCTAACATAGCACAGATGTGCTGGAAAATGGGCCACAGCTGGGCTAGCCTAGAGCTTCCCCTCCCCCACTTAGACCAGCAATGGGAGCTGGTAGTTGCATTTTTATAAATAATTTGTTGGGGATTTGGGCCTCCCTTAACACAAGAACACTTTGTTCTGATAACTTGGCACTCTTTGATACTCACCTTCCCAGCATGATCACTGAAGACAAAATGGATGGATAAGCAAGTGTGGTGAAGAGAGCGGATGGTGCCCGCCTATAAAAAGATATACAGTGAACCCTCGCCACTTCGCGCTTCGACTTCCGCGGCTTCACTCTATCGCGGTTTTAGTGTAACAGCGCATGCTCTGTCATTACTGCCACTGATTGGCTCATACTGTACACGCTTGATGCCATAAATAATATAATAAATAATAAATGATAATTGTAACGTCCAAAATGTTTTACTGTATTTTCCCTTTTTCATTTAATAAATTGGATAATACGAGTGTAATGGTGACTAAAGGGTGTTTTTTCATGTCCTCTATGCTCTAACTACGAAAATATTTGATTTACAAATAAGGAATCCTACTTCGCAGAATTTCATTTATCACGGCAGGGTCTAGAACCGATTAACTGCGATAAATGAGGGTTCACTGTAGTGTCTTGGGTCTTAAGGGCTTGGAGTTAATAAACAAGCAGCCATCTAGCAGGGAAGCAAATAGGCCCACATGGAAGAAGCACACCAGCTTGTGTAATCATGAGGGGTCCACACGATCAGGCATCAGGTATCAAAAGATCCAAAACAGAACAACTATATCGATGCAAAAGGGGGTAAGGGGTTTGTAGTGGAGACCCAAAGCCCATCTGTAAACAACTGGATATCCCGCCTCCCTCCCCCTTCACAGAAGTAGTATAAGGAAGGGATGATTCAACCAAGGTGCATTATAGCTCCGAGGAATCACACATCATTCCTTGCTTTCCTGAATACTTCCTCTCCCCCACCCCCCAACGACCATGACCCAGTTCTACCTTACAAATCTGGCTTGACCGGAGAACACACATCGGTACAGATTAGAGCTCTCAGCACTTGGAATACGGGAAAGATAAACCCCTCAGGAACAGTAATGGGAGTAGCGATACCATGAGGGTAGGGGGATGGTCAGGGAATGGGAAGGGTGAGAAAGGGGGACCCATCACAAGATTGGATATATACCTGCCACCTTCTACCCCAAAGGGGATGAATAACAGAAATGTGGGTGAAGGGAGACAATGGACAATGTAAGATACGAAATAACAATAACCATATATAATTGATCAAGGATACATGAGGGAGGGAGGGGGAAAAAGAGGAATTTATATCAAGGGCTCAAGTAGAAAATGTTTTGGAAATGATGATGGCAACATATGTACAAATATGCTTGATATGACTGATGTTTTAAGAGCTCCCCAATAAAATGATTTTTAAAAGAAAAATTTTTAAAAAGAAGAATTTGTTGGGGTAAAAGTCAGGCCTCATAGGTAGTAAAAGCTGGAGGCCTAGGGCAGAGCAGGGCAGGGCAGGGCAGACAAGGCAGCAGATCCTGTGCGGATACATAGAACCTGCCCGAAAGCCTAACACCAAACTGGTCAGCACCGTGGACAGCACCTCAAACGATGGTGTGAGCCTACGCCTCTGTTGAGTCCTGGTAACCATTACAGATTGAACAAGGTGCTTTCTACAGCTAAGTCCACCCACGGCCTCAGAAGAGGCCTTTGAACCAGTTCATTTTGTACCCGCGCCCTGCTGAGACTTTCCATTTCTGCCTCAGGTATACTGAATCTGAATCTACCTGTTAACAAATGAGTCTCAGGTAATCCTAAGAATTACTGGAGAATGTATAGGGCTCACTTAGGCATGTCCTATTAAAACGTCAGTTCCTATTCCATTTTATCTAGAGTGGAAATGGAAATTCTCAGCAGGTAGAACCAGAACGAACTGGTTTGAAGCCCTGCCTCAGAACCCTTCCCAACCCAACACTCAAGCTATTTGCCATCTTGGGTCTATGGAATTACTGATAAGGGAAAACTAACTCTAACCCCCATGAAAGAGGGTAAAGATGGACAAGTCAGAAAAAAGGGCACATATTTTGGTTCTTGGTGGGTGAGGTAGTTAGTTTAGTGTGCCAACCTGGCCGATAAACACATGTGGGGTTAAGTGAAGGGCGGAGGGATAAATGACTCAGTGAGCCTCGTCTTTCTAGTTCTCAGGTCTCTTGCTTTCTGATGGTCGCACCAGGGTGCAGCTGCCTTAGCCAGTTCCCTGCTTTAGCTGGCAAGGCTCACTTCCTGCAAGACATCCCTGAGGAGAAGCTGCA
>NW_022105908.1:8804290-8805456 GCF_000313985.2 Echinops telfairi | reverse complement strand
AAGTGGAGAGCAAATGTTTTGAGAATGATGAGGGCAAGGAATGTACAAATGTGCTTTACACAATTGATGTATGTATGGATTGTGGTAAGAGTTGTATGCGCCCCTAATAAAATGATTTAAAAGGGGGAAAAAAAGAAGTAGGCAGGAAGAGGCCTGCAGATCTGGAGTTCCTAGCATTCTTCAGCCCTAGCAGTGACCCTACCTGCCCCAGGCCCAAGCTCAACGCTGCTGGACCCCTCCCAGGTCAGAGCTGAGCCACCATCCCAAAGGGCCCTCAGACTAAGGTACTCTGTGGGCATCTCTGGCTTGTCACGGGTCTCTAACTCCTTCCCAGGGCAGGGATTGAACTGCGCAGGGGCGTGGGGGTGTACAAGACCTACAGACTACAGTCCAAGTCCCGGGAGCCTTGGGCTGCCCTGATCCTCATGCCCATCTCATCTTTATTTTAGCACACTGAGTATTTGCTCTTTCAATTCTTCCTGGGAAGCTCTGAATGGTGTATTTGCTCAAGAGCCGAGGACAACATTCTGGTCTTAGAGAAGGAGAGTATTTAGGCAAATGCAAACATATGCTGGTTTCTTTTCTTAGTTGCATTCTTGGCAAACAAGTTATTTTGCCGAGAGAGAAAATGAGACTTTGTAATGTCCACCTCGTTGCATTCTGGCCCCAGACGTGATGGTGTTGACCATGTCCGATTTCCTGCACCCTTTCAAACAACACCGACAGGTGGCACAGAACACCCTTGTGATGGAACTGCTCTGAGTCTTGCCTGGGAGGGTGGTAATCAACACACGTGATGGAATTGCATGGAACTAAGCACACACACACACACACACACACACACACACACCCGAGTGCCTGGATTGCTGCTGGAATGTGAATAAGGCACATGGATTGTATCTCTGTCAAGTCCTGACTCCAAGACAGGCCTTTGGTTATGCAAGCTTTTACCACTGGGAAACCCAGCCAGAGGGCACACAGGATTGCTCTTTATCATTTCTCAAAAGTGCATATGAACCTCAATTATGTCAAAATAAAGTCTGGTTCAAATAAATATGACAATACGCATCTATCATGGGGAAACCATCGTATTTCGGGCCTAGAACTGGTCTCGGTTTTAAAGAGCAGCCCTCAGAAAACCTGAAGCTACATTATGATTTTTTTTT
>NW_022105908.1:8794937-8803906 GCF_000313985.2 Echinops telfairi | reverse complement strand
CATGGCCCCTGTCACCCAGCCCACCAGTGTATCACTGTCATGATCAGATGCTGTTGCTAGGCAACCTCCATGCCTATCTGCCGATCTGCTCTTGTGCCTCTTTCCCTTCCTGAAGCAGGAGGTTGGGCTGGTACCACCCTGAGGCTCACTGGTCTCAGACCACCCGGCACGCCTGCCCAGCCCCACCCACTTGGCCCCCACCAGCTGCCCCCCGCCCCACCCCCACTTACCATATTCACTGTCATAGAACATGATGAACTTCTGCCAGCGCAGCTCGGTCACCAGCTTGAGCATGACGTCATTGAGGCGGACTGGCGGCCTGGAGGCCAGCGTGTAGGCCTCGCCGTCGGGGCTGGGGTTCAAGTGGCAGGCAGTACGCGGGGAGCCCCCGGGGTTGCGCTGAACAAAAAGGTGCGGGATGTGCATGGCATCCGTGAGCGACTGCAGGGCGTTGGCGGACGCACAGCCAGTGGACGTGACCAAGGCCAAAATCCCCTGGGTCATAAGGTCACAGGCTGCAGAGAGAGAGAGGAGAGAAAGGGAAGGGTCAGCCCCAGAGTGACGACGCTGCACGGGCTTGGGCCTGCTCAGGCGAGGCCCGCTGCCCGCACACATGCTCCCTTGCAAATCGCCCTTCCAGCTGGTTGGACCCATTTGACAGAAGAGGAAACAGAGGCACACGGGGGGCCCAATCGTGCTAGAATAAGGATGATACTCCGTCCTGCCTCCCACCCAGGGCGGAGAGTCCCTGGAGAATAGATCGCTCACTTTATCAAACTGTTCAGCCCTGGTTGGCTGAATGGAACTGGATTGGGATGAATTACATATGAGAGCCAAGGAGCCACGTACCCAAGGACCCAGCTTGCCGGCAGAAAGAAAAAGACCAGACCCAAGGTTTTCTGGCCGAGTGGATGGGGTTCACATCATAAAAACCTGGGGTCAGGCTCCAGATGTCTCAGATGGTGCCAGAAGCCAGGGTTGATTCAAAAACCACTTGACAATAATAAAGGGAATTGCTCCCACTGCTGGGCAGTCACCGTGGGCACCAAGAAGGGTGCAGCAAAGGCACCAACCGCTCTTTCCAGGGCTGGCACGCTCAGAGGCTCATCTTTTGAAATCATCCAGTAGCCACCAGGCAGCCCTTTTGGGTACGCACTTGGGCCTTTGGGAGGGGGGGTGGGGGGAGATAGACTCAATTAATTGAAAGCCTTATCTCCCAACATCGTGACCCGCTGCACCAGTCCTGAAGCAAGCATTTATTAATAATGCGTGTGCGATGGCAGGAATGTAAGAAAGCAGATGCAGTTTCAAAACACAGCCTGTGAATGTCGGTGGGCCATCTGCTACTGACAGCCTACTTCTGAGAAATTTCGAGCAACCGTGGCAAACCCTTGGGCTTTTCTGTAAGGACTCCTAGGAGGCTGGGGAAGAAACCATGAAGACAAAGACCAACCCCAAGGAACAAGGTGGCAGGAATCAAAGGCGCAGGGAGAGAAGGGGTGGGGGTGGGGGGCATCTGAATTCATCAAGGCCAGCTGTTCCCATGAGAGGATGCTCCTCTCCCTGGCCCGCTGCTGAGCAACATCTGGGCAGGGAGCTCAAACACCTTTCAGCAACTTTCCCTGCAGAACCCCCTTCTCCAGACAAGCGGTGGGGGTGGGAGAGGAATAGGAAGCTGTGAAGGAAGTCCCCTTTGGGAGCTAACCCACAGCTAGAACAATGTTCTCCATGCCCATCCAAGCTGCACATTGCCCCATACACTCCTAAACGAAAGTCTGATTGCAGCACACCCTGCTGAGAGTCCTTCCTGATTCCAAAACACCTCAGGGAGAAAGTCACAGGACTTGAGTCAGTCTGGTGGGCTCCCCAAGGCCTGCCGCTCCATGCTCCTCCCCACGCTACAAGTTCACAGCTACAGGCAAGCCCTTGGGCACACGCGTTCTATTGCCTCTGGAAGGTGCGCAGAGGCGCCTGCTTCAAGACTCAGACCTGCCACGCTTCTGGGATCACCGTCTGGATCTCCAGCTAGGCTTCCAGCTCTACAGAGACAAGCACCACGAGGGCCATGCTCATCCTCTTTCCATGGCAGGGAGCAAAGCCATGTCCGGGCCCACCCCTCAGCAACTCCACGTTGCAGGGCAACCCACCACACGGGCATAGCTGGAGATCTGGAAGCACAGAGGGTCCTCAGAGATATTCTTGAAAGAGCCCCAGCCACCCGAGAGAGCGACAAGAGGGCATGACGAGCGAGTGGCTGAAAGCGTTCTCAGCCCAACAACAGTGTATGGAGCGCTCCAATAACACGGAAAGTACGCAGGCTAAAAAGTGATGGGACAATAACACAGAACTGTGTGTGGTTTATGCCTTCAATTAAATCAAAATATGCATGAAATCAAGGCTGGGAGGAAAACAGCACGATGTTAAAAGGGACCACGTTTTAATAAGTAGCAGAAATGAAGCCCGGGATTGATGGACTTATAGAGACAGCATGTGGAATAAGGGCTTCAGGGGTGGGGGGAGTGGGGGCAAGGGAGGAGGGGTAAAAGGGAGACACTGTCAATGAGTCCAGGAAGAAAAAGAATGTTTGGAAACTGATTGTGGTAACAATAATACAATACTACTTGATGTGATATTGAACTATGGAATGATATATGTATTAACTCACAAGTAATAATAACTTTTTAAAAATTTTACAACCCTCACATAAAACACACACACACACACACACACACTCACAATACGTAGCAGGAAGTGGTTTTCTGTATGAGCTTTGTTCCAAAATTTCTTATAGGGAGCATATAATCCCTTTAGGAAACGAGAAAAGAAAATCCTCCATTAATAGCTAAGTATGAAAGCGATATAGGAGGAGTAATGATTTTTTGAAATTCTTCTCTGTGCCCAGTACTGTTATTGAGTCCGTAAAACATGTTAATCCACTTTCTCCTCACATCCCTCTGAATGGATATCGCTGGTGCCGTTTCAGTCACTAGACCCGGAGGCCCTGCAGCCAGTGAGGGGCAAGTACTTCTTCCTTGAGTGCCTATACATTCCATTTCTAACTTTTTGAAGAAATCGTACAGAATACACTGCCGTGTATCACTGGGTGTACAGCTATCCTGGAACTCCTATCCTGGGCCTACAGAGGGAATGGAGTCCCAAGATCCTCAAGGGGGCGCCTTCCCTGCAGCCACAACCATCACCATGGCCCCTGTCACCCAGCCCACCAGTGTATCAGCCTCGGCTTCTCATGGAAGGCCTGTCTCCATTCGCAGAAGCAGGGCAGTGAGGTCCGGAACGGCTCTGAGCTGGGGGAGTACGTCATCCAAGAAGCCTCACCTCAGCAAGTGCTCGTGGCAGCGCATCCCTTTCTTTCAGCATGCACCCGCTGACCCCGATGCTGAGCATAGGGCCAGAACCCCAATGACCACCGGTCACTTTTTTGCGGAGATTAGAATCTGTGGAGACAGGCCCACCACTTGCTCATGCAGACCAGGGCCCATCAACAAAGGAAGTGGGCGCTCTCTGGGCCTGACCCAAAGCTGCAAAGGCAGGGAAGGATTCAGCTAGGCAGGATGGGGGAGAGCAATGTGAGCAGAGGGGCCGTGTGAACCAAGGCCGAGGGCAGACAGAAGAAACATGATGGAGGAAGAGATGACTGAGTGGTTGGGCAAGAGTTTAGGCGGTAGAGCCAACTGTGGTGGCCTCAGGTACCAGTCTGAGGGAACTGGCAGGTCGGGAGAGAGAGAGAGAGATGGACACATGGGGGTGGGGGGTGTGACAATGGATGGATGGATGGATGGATGGATGGATGGATGGATGGATGGATGGATGAATCATCATTTGCTCACCCTACCATAGCCCTGGGTCTGGGCTCATCAAGGTATAGCAGAAAGTACATTAGAACCAGGCAGAAAATACAATGGACGTGCTAGTCCGGGCTGCTCTAGTCGGGAGCTGGGTGCTATGAACATGTCTTGTTTCTGAGCCTGTGTCTCCTATTCACTGGGGGAAGGAATTTCTGCCACGGCACCAGAGCAGCGCAGGCCTGAGCAAAGGCTGTGCTATGCAAACACCAGAGTCCTGCCCTCTCCTTGGACACCCACCACCCCAGCCTCTCAATGTCTCCATCAGAGTCACACCCACTAAAACACGTGAAAAATGACAGCCCATGGTTGCCAGCAGCCCTGCCCAGCAGTGAACACGGGGCCACGATCCCCCCCCTCATGCTGCCCACCTGCAGCGCATCAAGCCCCTGGAGCTGCCCGCCTCCCAGAGCAGGAAGGGTAATTAAGGCTGGAAGCCTTTCCCAGGCACTAATGGAGAGGCCCTGTGCGAATCAATTTCCAATCCGCTATGAATGGCCTGCTAATTGGGGCACTGGTGAAATGATGGTTATTTGGAAGCTCCTAACATAAAAATAATAAGATCAAAATACATCAGATCAAAGCCAAATCAGCTATTAACTTAATCAAGGTTATGTGAGGATGATTTCTGGGATGGGACATTATACACCTCGTGGCCTGGTTATGGGGAGCAATATAAGCTACTGAACCCCAGTGTTGGGGCCCACAGCCTCAACTTGGCGCAGGCTCAGACATGAACATGCTGTGACATCTTGGGCAAGGATCTGGGCCTCTCCGGGTCCCTGTCGTCCATTAGGTCAACTAAAGACAACAATGCCCACTTCACAGCCTCTTTGGCACATTGTAAGAAAGAGCTCTGTGTATGAAGTGCCTCTAATTGCCTAGCATATAGCAGGCAGGAGTGCAGAAGTCATCTCTGTTGGTCCCTCTCCAGCTCAGGGCTCAGGGAGGTGTTGTAAATCCCCTAGGATCCCTGGTAGTGCTGTGGGTTAGGCACTGGGCTACTAGACACAAGGTGGGCAGTTCAAACCCACCAGTCACCCCACTAGAGAAAGAGAAGCTGTCTGGGCCCATAATGATTGGAAACCCTACCTGGGGTGGCTCCCCTGGGTCCGAATTGCTTCAATTGCAGTGGGTTTGGGTTTGGAAGAGAACAGCTTGTGTTTTAATTTCTTTCCTCTCTTGCATCTCTCTCTCCTGGTGATAGCAATGCACCCTTTAGGCAAAGATCTTGGAGAACGATTTATCCACAAGACTGGGAGGACATAGAGGGCATGTTTCAGGGGCAGCTTCAAGCCCCTCTTCCCAGCTCAGAAGCCAGGGGAGAAGATGGTCTCTGCGGTGTCTCTGGGACAGCCCATGGCTTTTCGGGAGTAGAAGAAAAGGTGGAGAGCCCATGGGAGGGGTCAGGGGACCCCCTCCAGCAACCCAGACACAGCCCCTCAATCACAACCCCCAACTCCTCCAACTCACAAAGAGATGCTAGCATCCTGCTGGTCCAGGCTTCTGAGGAAACAAGACGCTCTCTGGAGCTGGCTGTGCCAAACACAGTGCTGATCCCATCACAGGGCTGACATCATCACCATCACTCTCACCGCAGGGGACCTTTTTGACCCCACCACCAAGAGAGGACAGAAGCGCAGGAAGGCCTGATGGCCTGACCTAGGTCACACAGCCGGAGAAGGGAGAAAGAGTGCCCTGGCCTCAGTAGCCAGGCCTGGGAAGAGACAAGGGTGATTTGTGTCTGATTTGCTCCAGCCTTTGCCTGGTTGAAAAACTCAGGGCACCTCCCAGGTGAGCTCACACTCCTGAGAAGATGTGACTAAGCAAGATCCAGATCTTTCTGAAGAGAAGGCAAATCCTTGACTCCTCAGATGACTAGGTGCCTGCAGGTGGGCACTGGAGAGAAGAGAGGTGCCCTGTGATGTTGAGGTTCACCATGGGCACTAACACAGGTCCATGTCCACTGTCCTCCATCTTCATTACTTGCCCCAATCTTAGCTATTCTCGGGCCAATGTTGGGAATGGGAGAGCAATTCCCAAGGAGATTTGGGTAGAAGAAAGACATCATTCCTTAACGCTGATACCACCACCTGGTAATGATTCCTGGATATTTCTCGGCACAGCCTTCAAGGTGCTGAGCACAGGACACACCCACATCTGTCCCTTGGAAGGACCAGACGTGGCTCCAGATGAACAAGACCAGGAGGTCCAGCCCTGCTACTCAGGGACCATCTGCCCCTTCAATCATCAGCAGCACATATATGAAACTGCATGCTAGGTACCACCTGTCAAGGTTGCAAGCACTGTTATACCCGGGTAATGAAAGAAAGGTCCTTCAAATGGGTGGAAACAAGCAGTGGTCATCACCACCAAGAAGCTTGGACAATCCTCTGCTTGTCCCAGCAGGGAAATAGAGAGGCAGGTGCTGGGCAGAATCAGGTTCTATTCTGCCCAGAGGGAAACTTCTCTCTCTGAGAAGGACACAGGCCAACCCCAGGAACATAGGAACTCTGTCCACCCAGCAGCTGTTCCCATGAGCACAAGTCCCTGATGCCATCCCCAGGTTCCCACCACCTTGCCTCTGACACCCACACACACACACACACACACACACATCCCAGCCACCTCGGTCTCTATGCCCTTCCTTTCCTCCTTTAAGTCATCCCAGTTTTATTAAGATTTGAGTTCTAATGGATAATGCTTTAAATTAAGGTAGCATTTATAAATACTTGATAGTAAATGAATAATTGACCAAATTTAGTATTGTCATAACTCGTAGTAAATTATTGATCTATGGAGAATAAATATTTTTCATGTTTTATTAAGGCATTCCAAAGGTACACAAAACCATAAAATGGGGGAAATGAGTAGCCGGGTGGTACAAAGGCCGTGTCCAGCAAGGGAATTGAGAGAGGGCTGAGAGCCCCAGACGTGCACTCTGCCTGCCTTACACATCCCACTGAGGGGCTCCCGAAGGAGATGGTCGGTGGGCTCCTCCTCCCTGCTGAATACAAGGAAGACCCTTGACTGCCATCCTATCCTTCCACTTCTCCGACTGTTCCCCAATTTCCCCCAGACTCACCACCCTCCCCATGTATTCTCCATTCACTGACCACTTGGTTTCCCACCTTTGACAATCGCTCTATACAAACTCCTCCTTTCTCTCCTCTTCTAGAGAACAGCTTCTCAGAATCCCAACTGGGGGGCGGGGGCATTGTAGTAGTTTGATTTTCAGTCAACTTGAATTTCTGCGGATGTGAGGGGGTGGAACCCAACCTGTCAATCAGGTCACAGCCTCATGATACCTCCCTGGGATATATAGTCTTCTTATAAGGGAAAAACTGGGGTGTCTCTCTCTCTCTCTCACTCTCTCTCTCTTCCTCTCTCTCTTACCCTTTGCTTTCATCCTGGCTGGGACTCTGTCTGCTTCCAGGAGTGTCCCCAAGTGGACTGCCCAACCTTGAGAGCCGTCAGTGCCCTGCCATGTTTCCACTCACTGTGGATCCACACGCTTCTGCACCCACCAGCCGGTGAGCATCATCGGCCTGCAGCTACATGAGTCTGAAGACAGTCTCGCCTAGCACTGGACTTAAGGACCTGAGTTGGACTGAAGCACGATGTCTTCTTGATAGAAGGTTACTTCTGGATATAAGACTTCTTCCTGTACCTAGTACAGTGTCACTGGATTTGTTTTTCTAGAAAATCCAGCCTAATACAGAGGTCAGGCCATGAGAGCACACCTCTCCACTCCCTGCCACCACCACCCCACCCCACCACCCACTCTGAATACAAGTAAGCATCTGCGAGTTGTTTCAAAAGGCACACATCCAAGCCGCTGGTTGAAGACTGTAAAGCTGTGGCCACCAAAGTCAACAGGGCCCTTGTGCTGTCACTGGCATTCTCCACCGTCTCAGGTCCCCTCTCCTAAAAGCTCCCAGGCTCTCAACCCAAAAGCTAAAACCTCCAATGATTTTTCTAAAAATCATTTTATTGGGGGCTCTTACCGCTCCTCACAATCCATACCTACATCCATTGGGTCAAGCACGTTTGTACATATGTTGCCATCATCATTTACAAAACATTTTCTTTCTACTTGAGCCCTTGATATCAGCTCATTTCCCCCTCCCCCACCCTCCTTGAACCCTTGATAATTTATTTAAAATAAAAAAGTCTTCATGTCTTACACTGATTGCTGTCTCCCTTCACTCACTTTTCTGTTGGCTGTCCCCGAAGGGGTTATATGTAGATCATTGTGAGCGGTGTCCCCTTTCTACCCCCACCTTCCCCTTACCCTCCTGGTAATGCTACTCACATTACTGGTCCTGAGGGGTTTATCTGTCCTGGATCCCCTGGGTTTCCAGTTCTTATCTGAACCAGTGTAAATGCTCTGGTCTAGCCTGATTTGTAAGGTAGAATTGAAGTCATGATAGCGGGGCAGGAAGGAAGCATTAGAGAACTAGAGGAAAGTTGTATGTTTCATCAGTGCTATACTGCACCCAAACTGGCTCGCTCTTCCTTGTGTCCCTTCTGTAAGGGGATGTCCAGTTGCCTAAAGATGGCCTTTGGGTCTCTACTACGCACTCCCCCTCATTCCCGTCCATATGATTTTTTGTTCTGGGTCTTTGATGCCTGATACCTGATCCCATTGACACCTAATGATTACACAGGCTAGTGTACTTCTTCCATGTGGGCTTTGTTGCTTCTCAGCTAAATAGCCGCTTGTTTATCTTTAAGCCTTTAAGACCCCAGACCTTATATCTTTTGATAGCCGGACACCATCAGCTTTCTTCACCACATTTGCTTATCACCCATTTTGTCTTCAGTGATCATGTCAGGAAGGTGAGCATCACAGAATACCAGGTTATTAGACCAGAGTGTTCTTGCGTTGAGGGAGTATTTGAATAGAGGCCCAATGTCCATCTGCTATCTTAATACCTAACATATCAATATAAGTACATAGATATATTTCCCTATCATTATATATAAATATACTTACATATGTATATGCCTATATTTAGACCTCTATAAATGTCCTTTGCCTTCTAGTTCTTTCCTCTATTTCCTTTTACTTTCCTTTTGTCCCACTATCATGTTCAGCCTTCA
>NW_022105908.1:8783088-8794693 GCF_000313985.2 Echinops telfairi | reverse complement strand
TCCAATGATTTCACCTCATTCTTCACAGATAAAGGTCCTCTTCCCAAATAACTCATTCAATACTCCTCCCAATGAACCTTCACACCTATCTGTTGCTATGCTGCCTTCCCTCAGCCTTGACCCCAAAAGTAGAAGTGAAGCTTCCTCTTCTAAGAGCAGTCCAGGAAACCCTCCCCCTTGCACCTTCTCCAAGACTGAGAGTCATCATTTATACCTCTCTCTGCAGAATCACCATCTAAATTAACATGTGAATCAACTTTTAAAATTAAATGTCAGCCTGTTGATGGGCTGGCCATTGTTGGATTGGGCTCCTGGTCCTCAGACAATCAGCAGCTTGATTTCTCCATATGGTTATTCCATGAGCATCCTGGAACTCCCTAGAAGGGGGTCCCATGCCTCAGGTGAGGCTTTCTGTCTCAGTGAAGTGGTACTCTACCCGTTGTCCTTGACCCTTCCCTCGCCCTGACTCCATGCACTCAAACCATCAGCAAGTTCTGGAGGTCTTGAATTTAATTATTTTTCATCTGCTGCCATTACCTTAGTGCGACCTCCTTTGCTTCCCCACTGGACCCGAGCATCCAACCTTTCCACACCCAGCCATCATCCATTATGCTCCCTTTTGCCAAGTGGCCTTCAGAGATAGAAACTGACTATGCTGCATGTTTAAAACACCACGTGAGCACCCTATCATCCTTTAGGGGTTCATAAGGCCCAACATAACCTGTGCCCCTGTATCCAGTCCCTGCATGCCCAACCTCTATTCCCTAAGCTTTGCCCATTTCTGAGTCTTCTAAAGAACACTTGTCTCTACCTAAGGTGTCCCCACCCCCATCTATCTGCATATTTTAGGGGTCACCATCCCTCCTGGGAGAGAAGCCTTCCCAGCCCCCAAGCTCCCATACAGGCCTACTTCGTACAAGTACCCATCACACCGACACCATCTCCACGCCACTCATCAGCATTTGGCACCATGTCCGTATCGGTGTGGCTGTGGGGAGCTGGTCTCCCTCTCTGGAGCACAAGTCCCCAGGGAGCCAACTGTGTACACTTCCCACAGGCCACCAGGACCTAGCACAGTGCCTGGCCTATCATAGCGAAGCAGCGAGACACTAGACATGCCTAATACTCGAGGAGGGAAGTCCTCTTGCTTTCCGTTTTCCCAAAGTGAGACACCTTGTTGGCAAATTCCCCCCAGGTCCCACAGTGCTCATGGTCGCTCAAAGGTCAAGTGGCATCGCACTGTTGGGAGGAGAGGAACTTCTTAAAGCCGCTCTTCCCCTCTAACGAGGGTTCAAGGAGCCCTGGTGGTGTCGTGGGCTACACAGTGAGTGGGCTAACTACAAGGTCAGTGGTTGGGTCCCACAAGCCTCTCTGAGCGAGAAAGATGAGGCTGTCTCCTCCCATAAAGATTTCAAAGTCCCTGAAAGCCAAAGAGACAGATCTATCCTGTCCTATAGAATTGACTAGATGACAGTGATGCATTCATTAATTGGTAGAGGGATTCATTAATCCTGAGGAGCCCTGGTGGCATAGTGGGTTATGAGTTAGGTTACGAACCACAAGGTCAGCAGTTTCAAACCACCAGCTGCGCCATGGAAGGAAGATGAGGCTTTCCATCCCTGGAAAGGGTTACAGTCTTGGAAACCTACTAGGACAGTTCTACCCTATGCCTATAGGCTCACTATGAGTTGGAACTGCCTGGATGGTATTGGGGGACAGGGGGCGCAGCTGAGAGCTTAGAGGAAGCCAGGGGGACAATAGAATGGAAACGCTGCTCCAGGAGGGCCAGCCGGCGGCATCTGCCAGGCAGTCATGCCTGAGCTTCTTTCCTGGGGCTCTGTCAAGCTAGCAGGCCTGGGTCCTCTGGGCTCCCACTTCAGCCTAGGACAGGGCCCCAGTGAGAATATGGCAGAGGGCCCCAGGGGTGGTCAACTGTATCTACTGGGCCAGATGGTAGCTGGTCCGTGGAGAGGGTGTGGTACCAATGCAGGAAGGGAAGCCGGTGCTCTCTGAGGCCTAATCTCTCTACCAATTAATGAATCAAGACCGATTTCCTGCTCCGAGAGACACGGGAAACACTGGGTGGGATTGCGCTCACTTATTTATAGCTCCTCAGCTCCTCGTTAATGACTTTCACTGCTCTGCCAATGGAACGCTGCTCCCAGTCGGGATTTACACAGAAGCCGACATGGGGAAAGTTAAATCAGGGCAGCAAGGAGCCCCTGCTAACCGTGCAGCACAGCCCCTCCGAGAAACTCGGGGGAAAAAAGCACACCCAGGCTCTCCGGAAGCACCCTCAGGGCCCGAGGGCGATGGCCTCATCCCAAGGTGCAGGCAGGTCCTTCCTGGTCCAAAGCCCTTCAGCTAGGGAACTTTGGGTCCTCACATGCCCAGCCCACACCCCTTATCAGCCAGCTGGTCTCCCTGCCTCGGTGTTGTTCTTTCCCCAATCCACTCTGCAGACCAGAGTTCAGCACGAAGCCTTTCCCTAGACTGGTGGCCATGTGGTTACACACTGGGCTGCTCACGACGAGGTCAGGAGTTTGAAGCCATCCGGCGCTCCTGGGGAGAAAGGCAGGGCTTTCTACTCCTGTAAAGAGTGACCGTCTCTGCAAGTCACAGGGACTGTTGTAGCCAGCCGTACAGAGTCAGTTAGAGTCAGCTGGGTTGTATGGAGTTGGAGGATAGTGAAATGTCACCAGACTTCCCCTTCCTGTGAGTCTGGTCCGATTGTGAGACACAGACACACACACACACACACACACACACACACACACACACGCATGGTTCCGTCACATTCCCATTGTCACTGTTCACGTCACGCCGGTGCATCCCGATACTCCTCGGTAATGTTGTAGATACTGGCTTCCTTCTCCTGATACATCCTTCATCATTTTTGGCTTTCCAATTCCTACTTATCCCTCAAGACTCACCCCCAAAGCCTCTTCTTCCATGAACCTATCTTTCTTGGACTTCTTTTTGCTATGCAAAAGGAACCGATTCTTTACCTGAAGGCCCTACGGTACTTCATCGTAGCACATGCTTAGCAAGAACTGCATCATTTCATGCTTAATCGCCTAAGCAAAAGACCTCACAGTCTGAGGATGTTAGTTGCTGAACATGGAAATAGAAGCATGGGTACATTGTTCCTGTGTAACTCGTATGAAATATCAGTGCAACCAGGTAAATGAGTGGCCCAGGTGATCCCACGGCAGGAATGAGACCATGGGAAATGCTGCCTTGGCCTGGAGCGGGGACTGGCTCTGAGGTACAATGAGAAGAAATGCTTGGGCTTTGGGGGCTCTTGGATTTGTGATGGACCAGCAGGCCCATCACCTAAGTCTGACCCCAAACTACACCATGTTCCTTAAACAACATGTTTGGAATCAGTCCCTCTGCAGGGATTATGCCTGTATAGACCAAACCCCTTCCTCCCCTCTCTCTGCTGCCAGCAAGCCCTGGGAGGTCCCGCAGCCAGCTTCAAAGAGACAAGTAAAGGAAAGCTCTCCCAAACCCCCTCCCCATGCCAAGGACGACCCAGGGGATGCCAGGACCTAGTGAGGGGTGGCAGAGCCGGGAGCCTGTCCTACTCTTTAACCCCTTGTTTTAGGGTCCTTGTCCAGATAAATTAAGTCCATGCAGGCTTTGGCCCATGCTTATCAATCAAAACCCTCCTTCCAACTGACTGTCCACAGGACAGTGGGAGAGAAATATTGCTTCCACGTATCCCTGGTTTGTCCCTTACAAACGAGCCTCTGCCCATCCAGTCTGAAGGCCTCCAAGAGCAGGGCTCCCAGATCTGATGCAGGGTGGGTGGGCTCAACATCCAACCTAGGCCTGATCTGCCAAAGCCTGCGTGTGCTTTGCCCTGCCTGAGGGCATTTGCTCATCACCCGAACAGCACAGTCTGCACAAGTGCCGAGACCGCACCATTTGAAAGGATGGGCTGGAGGGAGGGGGGCCCAGGGGCTGCTCGCAGGAGCAAGGGCTTCTCACCACCAGAAAGAGCAATGGTATTGCTGCTGGTCCAGTCCACCAGGTCGGACCCACCCCTCCAGTCAGGAAGTGGAAGCAAGGGCCCCATACGGCAGACTCTGGCCACCCAGAGTGCCCTGCTGAGCCTCCACTGACCAAAGCAGGGACTCCATCCGTGCCTACCCCTGGGTGTCTGAGAGCAGACAGGGGAGGAACTCAGAGCCCCGTGCAGCCAGCAGGGGGTGATGAAGATCCTCGCCCAGGAGAATGAAAGCCCCTGCTATAGCCAATGCCTGCGGAACACTGAACACAACAACACAACTCACAATGCCAGAAAGACAGGTGTGGTCTGCTTCGGGTATCCCCCCAGCCCCTGTTCTACCTCCAGGAGACTGGGAGCCCATTGCTCCCTGCTCCACACCAATAGCCCCAGGAGGCCACCGCGTGGCTCTGGGAGGACTGTGCTCAGTGGGGCCCCTTGCTGGGAACATAGTGATGGTGCAGAGAAAGTGCAGGTGAGAGCTGAGACCGAGCCCGCAGTCAATGGAAAGGTGCCAGGCAGGAGGAAGAGGAGTCAAGAGCGTGGCCTAGGGTGGCAAGGAGCTTCAGACAGGGCAGACGAGCCGGAGGCAGGTAGAATGCTAATTTTAAAAAATAAGGGCAACGCCAAGTGGGCAGTGCAGACTAGCCAGCTGGCATGTATGAGAATGTGTGGCGAGAATTGCCAGAGTGGGTGCTCCTGTTGGAGTGAGGGGGCACACAGAGAAGGGCGACTAACTGTGGCTGTCTTAACTGCTTGGCTGAGGCTCTTTGTTGCCTTCACTTTACTACTGGGCAGCCCTAGAAAGGGTTCGCAGAGGCGAGGCCCTCTCGGAGCTGGTCGCTAGCACAATGCCCCAGTAAGAATGAGGCAAGGTGCCAAATGCTGACACTGACTCTTCCTGGTCCCTCCCCTGCCCCAGGCAGTCATGGGACAGGCATGCAAGGGCAGAATTGGCTGAGAACTAGGAACACAGATGGGGCATGTGTGGGAAGAGCTCTGAGCCCCCAGACCTGAGCCCCCAGCATCCAGGCCCTACCACAGGGCCAACAGGACTAGGGAGAGGATACTGGCATGCTGGCCACTGCTTCCTCTATGGAAGAGTACAGGGTACAAGAGGAGGCATACGTAATAGAGACTTGCCCATGAGCCCAGCTCTGGGAGAGCAGCCTAACACCGCCACCCACCCCCATCCCTGATCAGCTCACAGCACCTGTCCCTTGGCCACACCAGGGATGGCAGCCCTAGGGGGAAACCATAAAACAGCACCATCAGCGGGTAGAGACAAGCTTGCTCCAGGTATGTGTGAGTCCCCACATCCCTAGTGGCAGATTCAGGAGGGGACAAGAACTTCCATGTGGGGGTGATCCAGCTTCTGAATAGCATTGAAGGGTATCATATCAGAGCAGGGGTGTCTGAGGATGGAAGAGACCAAACCAAAAACAAAACTCACTACCGTCAAGTCGATTCTGACTGATAGTAACTCTGAAGGACAGGGTAGAACCGACCCTGTGGGTTTCTGAGACTGTAGCTCTTTACAGGAGCTGAAGATGGAAGAGAACACCCTTACACACACACACACACAATCCCCGGAAAATAAATGCAATGTGCTGCTCCTTGGGATAGGCTCTCTCTGCGAGGCACTTTTTCTGTGGGGAATAGGGTTGCATGCTGAAGGCTCAATCGAGAGGGCATGCTGGGTTGAAGAGGTGTCCATCCACCTCAAGCCACTGAGACCAACAGGGATTTTCCTGATGGGTTCAGGACACGGTAAAGGCGTTGGACTCATGGTGGGGGTACCAGAGCCAATTCCTTCTTGGCAGGAACCTCTAACCCCTAGAAGAGGAGCTCAGGTCTAGGAGAGTGCTCCTGGGGAAATCTCCATCCAGGACTGAGTCGGCTCCCTAAGATGCAGCCGAGGAAGGCAAAATAGATGACTGGGACATGCTGAAACTACAGCACTTGTGCACCTCAAAAGACTTCATCGGAAGAGTGAAAGGAGAGCCCACAGATTGGGAACAAATTTTTACCAAGGACACATCGGATAAGGGTCTAATTCCCCAAATCTATAGACCTCCGCAACAGCTCAATAAGAAAATAACAAATGGCCCAATTAAGAAGATGCACACCAGCCTGTGTGGTCCAACGACAACGATCACAAAACCCAAATATGATGACAGGAAAGGTAGCAGAGCTCAGATTGTGAACACCCGATTTGTAGAAGGCCATGGAGGACAGTGGGAACCCACAATCCATCTGCAGAGTGTCTAGCCAAACTAGCCTCTGGCAGAGCCTCTCTAACCACAGGCAAGGGAGTCGAACAGCTTCACTATCAGACAGAGAGTACTGGAAACTTGATTAGGATGGATAGAACCATGGATCAAACCGAGGATACTCTGTCAGTTAACCTCCCTCTTGACCAAACCTGAATTTGCTCTAGGCTCAAATAGTTCTTGCTTGTTCCATGACAGAAATGTTTCCTCTGGCTTTTTAATATTGTTGGTGGTCTTTTATTTCTTACTCTTTATTTTTATCTTTATATTATTATTATTATTATTGTTGTTTTCCTTTCTGTTTTGTTTTTTATTGTTTCTGTTAGGTTTCCCAGTTTACAATGCACAGAATGAGTGGATGCAGAGGCAAGAACTGATGCAGTGGTTAAGCAGGGCAGAGAGGTGGGAACGGTGAAGGGAATTGGGGAGCAAACCATGAATGTGGGAGGGAGGAGGGAGCACTGGAAGTGATAGTGATGATGTATATACAACTCTTTAAAATAGAGATTTAACTATGGAAGTGTATAATATTTAAATATTATTATCAAGAAAACTACTACTAATAAATAAAAAACTTGACTCATGGTTAACATAGTTGAAGGAGGAAGAGTTGTTGCTTAGGGGGTATTGAGTTTATGTTAATAGTGGTGGAATAATTTGGAAAAGGATATCAATAAGGGTTTCACAAGTTGAAGAATTTAATACATGGCACAAAATTATACATGTAGAAGTTGTAGAATTGGAGAACGTTTTGTTGTGTGTATTGTTGGCACAATTTTTTTAAAATACATGAATCCCAATGAGTACATGAAAGAAGAACATGTTCTAAAATGGATTGTGGCTAAAAAATAATAAAATAAAAATGGATTGTGGTAATGGATGCAAAACTCTTCTTGATATGATTGAACTATTAAATTGTAGGATATGTGGATGAAATGCCAATCAAACCATTTAATAAAAAGCTGCAGGGAGGTGACACAGGAAGGCATGGGCATGTCCATGTCCGGCTGTCTCTCAGTAAAGAGAGGCAGTAATAATATGGGTAAAACACAAAAAGAGTTGGACCAGCTTACTCACCAAACTTCCGTGACAACTTCCCTTCCATCTCAGTTGACAGTCCTCACACTTCTGAGACAGGGATTATTATCTCCTGTTTTCCAACAATGGCACGGGGCTCAGAGAGGACAAGTCATTCCCCCAAGTTCACACTGCAAGCAGGCAATAGAATCTCAGTTCAAACTCAACTAAGTCCAACTATGTAGGCCTTGCTGGTTCTACTGTGCCAGGTGAGGACCAATAGCTACCAGGTAAAGACCAGGAACCAATAGGTGAGAATCAAAAGCCAAGAGGTGAACAAGTGGGGACCAAGAACACTCAAGGCAAAAAGTAGTTGATGAGTGACAAGACGGACTAAGATTCCACGTCACAGAAAGAAGAAAACCCGCCCTGGCCCCCACCCAGATACATGTCCCCACTTACTAGCTGCTCACTCGTTTTCCTTATCTCCTCTTGAAGCCTCAAAACCCCATGCTTCTACCCCTTAGAGCATTGGTTCTCATCCTTCCTAATGCCGCGACTCTTCCATATAGTTCCTCATGTTGTGGTGACCGCCCCCCAACCATAAAATTATATTCCTTGCTACTTCATCACTGTCATTTTGCTACTGTTATGAATTGGGCAACCCCTGTGAAAGGGTCGTTCGACCCCCCAAAGGGGTCACGACCCACAGGTTGAGAACCGCTGCCTTAGAACATTCCCAACATACAGACTCACATATCCAACTTCTGGATCTACTCCAGCCATAACAGAACAGGTTGATAGTGTTCCTAGCTGGCTGAATCAGCCACAACATCTACACCTACCTGGAAAGAGCCTTGCCCAGAGAGAGGGCAGCACTCATGCCCCCTCCGCGACTCTTCCGCAGGGCTGAAGAAGACTCCCCCACACTTAATGGGAAGAGGAAAGGCGAGAGGGGTCACCAGGAGGTAGTGACTCTGGATGCTGAGGCCCACAGCCCTTCTGCCACCAGATGCCCCTGTTCCCATGGGCTCCTCACTGGAACTGGGCAGGCTGGGACAAAGGCACCACGAATAGGTACAGACACAGCCTATTCCTCCAAAGATCCTCCTTCCAAAGTTACCTACCTGCACCTGCACCTGCACCATCCCCTCAAAAGCCCTAATTGCCCCCCAGGTGGGGGACAATTCGCTGATATGCTCCATGCACTCAGGGCGAGCTTCCCTCAATATGAACACCCAGAGCACTGGTCCCCACACCAACCTTCAAGCTCCTGCTCGCGGCGCGCTGTCCATCTCTTCCTCTGCCTCCTGCAAAGCCGAGCTCAAGCAACCAGGAAGGGCTCCAGGAAGGGTCCTGGGACCTTCACATGGGTCAGCTAGCTGCTCTCCCCCACCCCCACCCCCAGCCTTGCCAGGTGCAGCATTCCCAGAACCCATCTCCCCTTGGGCACTTAGCACTCTGAACTGTCACTCTCATCTGGAGACCAGAAACCCTGGGGAGGCTACCTCAGATCCCCAAGGCACCATGCCGAGAGTCATGTATTGAATGGGTGAATGAGAGAATTGGTTTCATGTAGAAAGTATTGGCTTGCACTACAGAATTCTGGCTCAACTGTCCAGCTGAGGTCCCTGGGTTGGGGGACAGAGAGAGGGCAAGGGGAGAGCGGGGAGCGTTATGATGCAGTGCCCCCACAGATCAGGTAGAGAACTGATTGCACCTTACAGACAGGTGTCACTACGTTGCTGAATTTTCTCCAGGAAACTGAGGCACAGCGAGGCAGCTCAGAGTTTTGTCTGAAGACCCAGGTCAGTCACGGTACTGACAGCAGACTGCCTGGCCTCGACCATCGCCTTACTATCTGCACTTCACACCAGGCACGGAGCTGCCCAGACAACGCTCAATACTTTTTTGCCTTAAATGGCTGACTTCTCAAGTGGATTTTAAAAGGATATAACACCAAGAGAAGCACTACTCGAGTCTGAGAATTATGAATATTTATAGTGTTTAAGCATAACCGTATTCAGATGCAGACTAGATATTGCTCGCTGCTATTTGCACTCTCCTCAAAGCTTATTTTTCTGCGCCTGGAAGTTGGCCTGGCGACAGCAGGGTCTGGAAGACACTTGGGAGAGTCAGCAGCTTGGCCCCAGTGCTGGCCAGAGCAGGACAGACCGCACCTGCCCAGGCATCTTCCCTCGTGGAACAAGAGGACCAAGGAGCCCCGGGCTGGCAGGATCCATAAGGATGAGGGTCAGAAAGATATGCTCTGCGCTGTGAGGGACAAGGCTCTTTTTGAGCCTTCCAGAGTGGCTCTGACAGGAGTTGGGCACTGAGTCTCCATGAGTAGAACATTTGAGGTGGCATCGAGCTAACGCACCTTAGTGACTACGCACATCACGGCATCAACCATGACAGCCTTGAAACCAGGCATGTCAGGGGTGGGCTACGGTCCTCGCCTGGAGTACCCACGCTTTGTGTGCAAAGCTGGCTTTGGCCTTACACAGGCCTGTGCCCGTGCTGGTGGCTTGATGAAGGTGTGAGTCAGTGACTTGACGGGGTGCAGACGCGACAGCCGGGTGTGGAACAAGAAGAGGACGCAGACGAAGGGATGGTGAGAAGATGACTGGCAGAGCTAGAAGCCTGGGGAGAGGGGGATCTGTCTGCCCCTGGTGGATCTACTGGGACTCACCCCTGTCCATCCCCAATGGCCAAGCGAGCACACACACACACACCCTACATTCTATTCACAGCACACATACCACACGCTCATCGCACACACCCCAACCCCCACACACATAACACACCATACATACCCACACACAAAACATCAAACCCCACACATCGCACACCACATACACCTCACATACCCTCAACACACACACCACACATACCCTCCACATGCCCCATACACACACCCTCCACATTCACACACACAGACACACACACAAACACACAGAAACTTGGGCGTACATATAGGCAAAGCTACTGGAGTTGAAAGCACTTGAAATCATGGGCAAACCCACGTCATCCTCCGTACTTGCTAGTGGGATGAGGTTGCCTGCAGGACGAGGCCAGGCATGGGAGCTACCGTGGGCCAGAACTGGAGGCCCAGCCCAGCCTCCTCTCTCCCACTCCAGAAAGTTCCAGAAGCATCCCCACAGAGCAGGGACGAGGCCAGCCTTCCTGGAAGCCCACTCACCAGCCACAGCCCCTCCCAAGATGACCCAGATTGCGAGCACTAATCAGGAAACCCAGCCACCAAAGGCTCCGTGGCAACCGGCTCAGAGAGTCACCGCATGCAGCCTGGCCACAGTCTGACTCCATGCTGGGTGTCCACAGGCCTCCCGGCCTGCATCGCAGATTTCCTTGTTACCAAGCACCTCTGGGGAAAGTGCTTTCAAACTCACAGACCCACGAGGGACTGCCCAGCCGGTGAGGGCTGCTCTGAGATGTGCTGTCCCTGAGGCCCCTGGGCCTCAGTGTTGCCTCCGATTCGGGCCACAGAGAGAGGCCTGTGTGGCGGGGCTGGTGAGACTGCCCTGGGGAGAAGGTCAAGGAAAACAGGACAATGGCAACTGAAACAGCCCTCTCCAGTGGGAAGGGCCTTCCTTGGGGTGGTCCATGGACCTAAGACACGGCAGGTTGAGTGCACACTCCAGCATGAAGGGCCTCATTGCGTAGCGGACACTCGGACAATTCCCCAGAACCCCTCGTCAGTCGCCAGCACTCTGGCCTGCATGGACGAAGCCCCAACACCGAGGCAGAACGAAGAGTTCCCATCCAGAGGGGTCCAGCTCCTCTTGTCTCCCCACTGTGACAGCCCTCGTGTCCCAGCCCTCCAGTCTCTTCCCCAGACCCGCCTTCCTCCCCCCCAGCTTGCTCATGCCTGCACACGTGAACCTGTATCTGTGCTGCCCCCGCTGCCTGGGTGCTGACCAATCCATTCCCACTCGGGTCTACCAGTGAAGTCCCTGCTGGGTTCCCAAGACCAGCTCTAGTGGGATCACCTCCCCAGTCAAGTTGCCCGGACCCTGGCAGCGCCCTCTTTGCAGCATCCCAAGTGCTCGACTGTGGGAGGGAGGGAGAAGCACAGTGTCTTCCGTGTGGAGTGCGATATGACATCGCATGGGGTGTACAATAAACACTGCAGCAGGGAGGGATGGCGACAGGAGGGTGTGCGTGTGGACAGATGGGTGGAGCACAGCTGGGTGAGCGGATAGCTGGGTGAAAGGATGGAGGATGTGTGCGTGGATAAGAGAATGAGTGAACGGGTAGGCAAACGGATGGATGGATGGAT
>NW_022105908.1:8778671-8782369 GCF_000313985.2 Echinops telfairi | reverse complement strand
TAGCCCTGGCCGTCTTGGCCTCTGCCCAGGAAATCTTTCTCCTGCCACCTTCAGGCCTCACCCCTCCCCACAGACGGCCAGCCAACCCTAACCCATGACTGTTTCCCAAACCTGGCACCAGCCCACGAAAGGCCCTGCTACATCCTAGAACTCCTGTTCTCCTAGAACCCTGCCCCTATGCTGGGGGACAGAGGATAATAAAAATAACAGGTGGGGGGCTTCTACTTCTCCCTGCTTAACTTTGGTCAGGCTCATACCTACCCCATGGGAGCTTCTGTCAGAACCTCCATTTCACAGGTAAGGAAAAGAATCTATGGGATTTCTGGGCCATACCCGCTTTCTTGGGCACCAAGAACCCCACACCTCCCACAGCTACATGATACGCAATGCCAGGGTAGTGGGGAGAGCTCAGACGGCTTTTTCCGGTCAACTCTGGGCGCTCCATCATCAACACTGAGCCTAGAGCAATGGAGTACAGGTGCTCCACCGTCAACTGCCCCAGGAAGATCCCCCTGCTGTCCCCAGAGCTACCTCCTTCTGTGGTCTAAAATGGCAAGAGGGATGTCAACAGGTGGTCCATGAACAGGCATGTGAGGTGTGCACACCCTCCTCTGTGTCCTGAGTTGTGGACGATGACAGCCCCCAGTGTCCTGTGTTGGCCTGTACTGTCAGCCCAGAGACTTTCCCGACAACTAAACCTTTCAGCTGACGGCTTGCTCCAAGGACTCAAAACGCACGCCTGGCTCCCGCACATCCAGACCTTAGCCGTGATGCTGGGAATGCAGGAGACGGCACGCCTGGCTCCCGCACATCCAGACCTTAGCCGTGATGCTGGGAATGCAGGAGACGGCGCCTGCTCAGGCTGCTTTCCAGAAAGGGCCTGTGATGCACATTCTGCAAATGGCAGGAGACACACATCAGAAAATTGTCCGCAATCGGCTTCAAATTCCAAATGGAAAATGGTTGGTTTGCTGACGTTCTTGCTAATTTGCCTGGAAGGCTGAAGAGCGTGCCTCCTGGGAGGGCGGCGGAAGTGGTCCACTGCTGATTCCTGGCCTGCCAGAGGGGCATCCTTCCTCTCCCCCCAGCTCAGAATGCACAGGGGCCACAGCCTTCCTGCCTGGGAAGCAAGGACTGGTCATGTGTGCTCAGAATGCAAGCTACAGCTCTGGAAACCCTGAAACCAGGAAGCCACACATACCCCTCTTCCTGCCCTGCCACACAGTTCCCCACGCCTTAAGCCAGGAGGCACGGGGATCCTATCACTCACCTGTTCTCTCACTCGACAAATGCCCACAGAGACTGGCTCCCTGGTGGGCATTAAGCAACATCCCCTCAGAAGCTCTGGATTAGGAGCACAATTGCAGTCATGCTATCTCCCTATGCCTCAGTTTCCCCATTGACAAATGGAAGAATAACCTTGCCAACTGTCTCAGAGGGTTCGAGACCCAGGAAGGTGGCAGAGGGAAACCGTTATTAGCGCCCATGGGAATCATGAAATGGCCAGTGTCACTCAACCACTGACTATGCACATTCCCATGGTCATCTGTCAAATCCTCCCCAGGAATCCCATTCTCCAGGCTGTCTCCCTAAAAGCAGGGCCTCTCTAATGACCGCGGGGTCGCCCTGAGAAGCCCATAGAACATCCTGACAAATGTTTGCAGAGGGAGAGGGAGAACAGCGTTGACAATGGATTGCAAATCCTTCTCTGTGTCTGCATTTACTCTTCCCAGATTCACATGCTCTGTTCTCCCTCCGTTTAGGTAGAAGAGAAAAAGAGGAGAGACGTGGCCCAAGGAGGCCTCCCTCTCATCTCCCCACCCGACCAGATGCACAGTGGTATGGGCCAGGCAAAGGTCACCCCGTTCAAGGGCAGGGAAAGGTGGGCAGCTATAGAATTCTGCTCCTCCAGGAAAAAGGAGGGCCTGAGCTTTCTTCTGGGCCTGTTTGCCAAACTCTATCCTGGGGACAGAGTGGAAGAGAGGATACTTCCGCAGTCCAGCTCAGTCCAAGCAGGTGCTTGATGACCCAGGTGAGCTCTCTCCCCTGGTCTGTTGCTCACTCCCTGCAAGGACCATGGTCCCCACCTGGACAAGCCAAGCAGACTCTGCTGGAGAGCCAGGGAGAAGCGGGTGGATGGAACAGAGAGGGGAGAGGGCTTTGTAACGGGAAGGAGAGGATGCTCTGGCATAAATGCCCATTGTAAATTACTCTCAGAGAATCTGGAATGCTTAGCAGGGCTTCCTTTTCGGGGCATTAACAATTTGTATTTTTCACTATCTGTCTTCCACTCGGTCTTTTTCAGGGAGGGAAAGTCTGTAAATTTTTTTTTTGAAGGCAACGACTGAATTTTTATGAACTCCGCTAAGTGAACACTTTGCATATGAATGGGAACTGATGAGCCCAACACTTTCCCCGCAGCCAAGTGGCCTGCAACTTCAAGCTTCCCCGAGAGTTAAAAAGTTGAAGAGACCATATTTATGTGGCTCCTCTAATAAAAAAATCATGCGGCATTTATTATTAAAATGCAGCTCTGATAAATAACCTCATCGAACATGCTTCACTCACAGGAGCCCCTCGGGATCGCTCCTCGGGATAACTGGGGAGCAGTGTGGCCAGACCTCTGCAGGCCCACAGAGAGGTGGGGGTGGGGGGCCATGAGCAGCCCCCAGCCCCTGGAGAAGAAGCGTTCCCGCCCCGGATCTGGGCAGCTTCTTGAGGAAGCTGGTGCTAAGATCTGGCTGAGAGAACTGGGAGACAAGGGACTGCATTTTTTTAATATATATTTAGAGGCACCTGCTAACTGACGTCAATCCTCCCCGAAGGTGTATGCCGGCTGTCTGACGCCGTCGCTAGGGCTCCTGTACCGGTGGATGTTTCCATTCCTGGTTGCAGCTCACAGCTGCTGCCACCGTGTCCAGCTAACGGACCCTGCTATTGCCCACTGCCACCCCTCAGAGTCGTTCACGGCCAATGACTCGGGGGCAGGGTCTGGCCCCAAGGTGAGACCACTTTATGTTCCAGGGTCCCCAGGTCAGGACAAGATGGCTTCTACAGGACACCTCTGACTCTTTCTCCTCTTGTACCCCGATACCTGCCTGGCCCTGCTTTGTGGGAGCTTGGCCTGAGGCCAGTTGCCATCCTGAGCTGTTCTCCCTGAGCTCTGAAGGGCTGACCTCTGTGGATGGGTGGGCTCCCCCAGGGCTTTCCTACCCATGGCTCTCTTTGGGATTAGACCACCAGGAGGGAGACCAAGATGGGAAAGTCAGGGTGGGCGGGGAGCAAAACGGCGTTGCTTACTGCCCACCCCCTTCCTCTTTACTGCGCTGGCTGTGTCCTGGTAACAATTCTTTCCTTTTTCCCCCCTCAGGACAAGGGATGGTAGCAGGTCCCTAACTTGCTGGCCCCAAGGTGTTTCAAAGCATCTTGGACGGAACCTTAATCTTGCCCACATTTTGCCAAAGAGTCTGCTCACTGAGCCTTCCGCAGTTACCCAAAGCTTGCCCGTCTCTCCTGCCAGGCCTTGGCTGCCTCAGGAGCCAGGCTTCCACCTCCACGGCCCTCTTCAGTTAATACTCTACAGGAGCTTCAGCCTCCCCCATGATAGCATGGGGCTTCAGGAGCAATGTCAAGCAAAAAAAAAACACCCACCCCCCACTCCCAGAAGCCCAAAGCACGTGTCCAGCCGCGAGCAAATA
>NW_022105908.1:8775993-8778571 GCF_000313985.2 Echinops telfairi | reverse complement strand
CCCAGAAGCCCAAAGCACGTGTCCAGCCGCGAGCAAATATCTGCACCCCGCAGCTTGTCCGCTGCTTGGTGACTAACAACTTACAAAGATGCAGTGTGAAGCACCAGATTAAAATTTCATGCATTTGGCTTCCAAAATCTGTAAAAAGTAGGTTTCTTAGAAAGAATGTGGAGGGGGAGAAACCCCTTTCTACCAGCCACGCCCAGAGCAGGAGGTAGCCTGAGCCCTCTCCTGTTGGGCTCCCGTATAAATCTTCCATTTCATGTTCTGCCCTTGTCCTCCGACCCCAGCCACCTTCCATAAATATTGAGGCAGCAGGCACCGGTCTGGTTTTCCACTTTGGAATGCTAATGATGGGATTGGAGGGTGAGAATGGGCCAACAAGCTCTCACCCATCAGCAAAATCCGACAGGATTTCTGGAGGCCCAGGAGCTTAATGAGCCCAGATGCAGTTCACAGGAAACCTGCTCTGCACTCTTTACCTGCAGAACAGTGGGATTGGGTCCACTGGCCCAATCAAGAGCGTTGAGAACCCTGGGAGGGTGAGGAACGATGGGGAGAAGGAACAGTTCCCTTGCTGGCATGCATACAGATGGATCTTCCATCGGATCTAGAGCTGCAGAAGCCAGTCCACCCTGCCTCCCCCTACAGTCAGACCCTCACCAGCAAGCCCCTCCCACTCCTCCTGACCTGTCCATATCCTCTCCCCTACACCAGCACACATGGTGTCAGATGCCCCAATAATCCAGGGAATTTCCCTGGGTCGCCCCATCATAGATTCTGCTTCCAGCTGTGACTGGCCATGCCCTCATCGCCACATCTTCCATGGGGTGGACACCCTGCTCAATTGTTCACCGCTGAGTAATCAGGGAGCTCACCTTGCTTATTGGGGACTTGGCCCGGGGGCCCACAAAGCACAAGTATGCTCCCTGAACATCTGTGTGCTGTTCAGCTTCCCAGCACTCCCCCACCCTCACCTCCCCAGGGCAAATCATAGGAGATTCTGACCTTCCCAAGGCTCAAGGGCTTCTCCTCCTGCCCAAAACTACCCTCTATCTCTCTTCTGAGCAGCAAGGGGCCAAGACCCAGGTCTCCGGGTCAGGCTGGCTTGGGTTTGAATGATGCTTTGGCCATTTATCAGCTGTGGTCTTCAGTCAATTCTTGCTAGGGGTTGTCTTGTGGTTGCTGCTTTTCACTAGTTTTAATGCAGTGGAATCCGCACGGGAGGTGTGAAGATCTGTGGACTGTAGCAAATGTTATGTAACCACCACCAGGAAGAGGCTTTTAGAATGTTTCCATCCCCCTCAAGCGGCGGCACACCAAGCCCGGGAGCAGTCAAGACCAGCTTGCACCTCCAGGCCTGGGCAACCACTGGAAACCGCTTTCTGTCTCCAGTTTTGCCTTTCTAGAAATTTCACATAAATGGAAATTATGTAAACCCTACAAGATGTCATTCTTTGTCTTCTTTTACATAAAGGCATCTGTTTGGGGTGCCACATGGCACACGCTGCAACACGTTTCAATACTTTACTCCTCTTCAAGGCTGCCCCACATCCCATTCTACCACCCGTCTGCCAGTGTGGTGGCTTGCATGGCTGAAGCTTTGCCATCCATCGGTGTTTCAAATATCAGCAGGGTGACCCTTAAGAGTCTCGGCGGAATCCCAGGCAAACAGAGACTAGGAAGAAAAGACTGGTGATCTACTACTTCCCAAAATAGCTCATGCAAACCTGATGGATCACAAACGAGCAGTGTCCAACCCACTGCTTCGGACACAGGATCGGGTGATAGCCATCACTGCAGGAGGACGTTGTGTTTGGGGGCGTGGTGAGGAAGACTCAGTATTGGCTCAGGAGCCACAACCAAGGACTCCTGGGAGCAGCAGGGAGGATGCCTGCAAAGCAGGGGCGGGCCCAGTTGTTCCACCTCAACAGCACCTGCTGAGTTTTTTTCTCCTAGCCATCGCAGTGGGTTACAGGTAGTGCTCTATTATGGTTTTTGATTTACAGCTCCCTAATGAATAATGAGCTCTTTTCATGTGCTTATTTGTAATCTGTGTATCTCTCTCAAGTAGCTATTCACATCTTCTGCCCATTCTGTATTGGGGAGGTTATCTTTTATTAGTGAGCTGTCCCAGTTCTTTCTATATTCATACAAATCTGTTTAGCAGACAGGTGATTTGCAATATTTCTCGCAGGCTGTTTCAGCCTCTCCATTTCTTCATCTGCAACACAGAGCTCAGAGTTAGCAGAGAGCCGGGATGATGGGAATACGGCTGGCACGTGGCAGGCCTCCGATAGCCAGGGCCACCAACCACCCCTTCTCCTAACCCTGGGAATCAGGGTCTGGGTGGGTTTCCCCTTTGACTGGGGAGGTCCTGGTGCAGAGAAGGACCTGGGACAGCTGGGCCCTGGACCATCCTGACATCTCTCCACATGCGCTTTCTGGGGGCCCTCCCCCATCTCAGCTGTCCCAGCCTGGTCCTTACACAGGACACTGCAGGGGCAGAAGGGCCCCCTGTGAGAATGAGGCAGCAGTCTGATGGCGATGGGGATAGATTAATGCCAGGGGGAGAATG
>NW_022105908.1:8773081-8774120 GCF_000313985.2 Echinops telfairi | reverse complement strand
ATATCACAAAGGGGTGGTTTTTATCAGTTTAAGAGACTGGAAGCCTGACAGCAGGGTGCTCGCTCTCAGAAGAAGGCTTTCTTCCTGTCTCAGCTCACAGTTTGGGATGATGTCCCCTTTCAGCATCTATGGGCCCCAGCCTCTCTGGGAGGTGTCCCTGTGTTTAGGGACATGGGTTTAGGAGGCTGCCAGGGACAGGACCCTGGGGTCAAAGGACAAACTATGTTTTTGGATCTTCTTTCTTAGTGGTGTGTGTCCCTCAGGCCTGTACTGACTTATTTAATCCCTTTTATACGTCCAGAGAGAGTGCCTCAAAATATAACCTAATACTGCAGATGACTTCCTGCCTCATTACTATCATGGAGGTTAGGATTTACAACACATGGGATAATTGACATCAGACCACAAATATGAAGGATAACTATATAATACTAAAAATTATGGCCTGGTCAAACTTTTAGGGGGCACAATTTGATCCAAGACACAGATTATCTGACTAAGAAGATTTACAGGTAATCTCACTGACCTAATCCCAGACAGAATCTCTGTCGTTATTTCTACATTTTTTGTTCAATTAATATTGTAATAGCGAGAGATCTTTAATTCTCATCAGTGAACATTAGCAATGAGTATAAATTCCATAATACAAGGATGAGTGAGTGAGTGTGTGTGTGTGTGTGTGTGTGTGTGTGTGTGTGTAGGGAGTACTATTAGAAAATCAAAGAAATGTTTATCAAATCAAAATATCAAAGTGTGAAGCTATTGTTTCTCCACATAACCTCCACCTAGGCCGATAAGCTTCTTGAGGTGGCGTTTCCATCTCTCTACCACTTCCCCAAAGCACTTTGCACGCTTCACCATCTACCGGGTCAAAACAGCAGCTCTGGCATCCTCACGGAACTCAAAAGGGGTTCTTTTCCAGTGTTCTTTAGGGTTTGGGGGCCAATAAGAAGTGCAAAGGGCAAATACCCCAAACAAAACAATCCTATCATTGTGAATGAGGGGGAGTGTGGAGTGGAGACCCCAAAGCCCATCTGTA
>NW_022105908.1:8762942-8770587 GCF_000313985.2 Echinops telfairi | reverse complement strand
CAAATGTGCTTTACACAATTGATGTGTGTATGGATTGTGTAAGAGTTGTATGAGCCCCTAATAAAGTGATTTAAAAACTTGACCAAAAAAACCCAAACAAACAGAAAATGATATCCACTAATTGAATACCACCAATATTTTTGGGTTTCTGGCCCACGCACCTCCTGCACAGCCACCACTGTCAGGAGATGCTTGCGTGTGACTAGGGCGCTGGGTAAGTTTTGGTGGAGTTTCCCAACTTAGACAGACTAGGAAGAAAGGCAATGTAAATCATCCACTAAAGCCTTAAGCAACACAACAATCTGACCCAACCAACCATGGGAATCCCGGGGGTCAGATAAGATTCCATTCCATTATTCATGGGAAGCCCTGAGTCAGGGGTCCACTGGTCAGCAGCTAATACCAATAATATCCGTGGAGTATCTACTTAAGTAGCAAAGGCTCTGCTAGACTCCACACTCGAGTGTGACAGGTGGCAACTTCACGTGACCAAAATGCAGGTTCCTCATAGCCTGGACTGAACCCCAAAGCCTGAACAGCGCTCACCGAGGGAAGACCAGGACCAAACTATGGAGTTCAATAGCCGCGCCTGTGAAGGCTCAAGACGGGAGGATGGCGGTGCTCCTACGATTTGCTTCTGGCAGTGGGGGTGCGGGGTGTTTGGGGGGAAGGTCCCATAGGAGGTCGAAAAGGACATCAAAGAACAGGAGGCTTCCTGCCTAATCCACCCCTGGTCACTGAGAGCTCAGCCAGAGAAGGGACTACCACACTTCCATTCCCAGGAGGAGATTCAGGGAGACCCAGGTCCTGGGCAGCCTCGGGCAGGATGCCCTGTGGCAGGGCCCCCTGACAGTCGTGACCCACTTCTGCAACTGGAGGTGGGTAAGACCGATAACTCTTAAGTGTGTCAGGGCCTAACTCCAAAAGGCACACAGAGGGAAACGTGGCCACCCCGAAGGGCCTGCCCATGCCAGCCCTTGAGATGCCAGCAGTGATTGTCCCAAGATGTACTCTTGAGCGGAGCAGTTGCCTGGCCCTGCCCACCGTGGCCAATCATTCTAGCTCGCCATATGCCACATACCATGAGAAGCTTCACGCCCGGGTTAGCTGCCAGAATGGCCTCCCTTCACCAGCACACCCACCTGACCCAAATCGCAAGGCTGACCCAAATCGCACTTACCCACCCGGTACCACTGGACCCATTCCTCAGTTGAGGAGCCTGAGGCTCAGAGTGGTGACGTATCCGATCATCAGTCGTAAAATGGGTTGGCATTGGTTGGGCAGGGGCTCTGTGTTAGGCCATGGAGGAAGAGCTGCCCTTGTGCTACCTCCCAATAAGTCTCACCAACCATTATTGAGTAAGGATGAGTCCTGTGTTTCAGTTGACAGAAGGGGAAACTGAGGCTTGGAGATGAAAGCCACTTGCCAAAGGGCCAAGGTTTCTGTAATGCAGGTGGAATTCATACCATTCGTGCTCTCTGCTCCCACAGCCCACGGTGGGGCAAGGGCCATGGCAACCCTTAAACCCAAAGCCACTGCCATTGAGCCTGTTATGACTCCTCAAGGCCCTATAGGGCCGAGCAAAACTGCTCCTTAGACTTCCCAAGAGCGCAACTCTTGACAGGAGCAGACAGCCTCACACATCTCTCTCCCTCAATCCAACCCTCCCCACTGTCCTGGCACACAGGTGTGCCACCCAATGCCCAAGTGGGCAGAGTCACAGAGAGAGACAATAGTGACTGCCCAGGAGCCCCCAGCAATCACAAACAACTCAACAAACTCATTGTCATCAAGCCGATGCTGACTTACTTAATGACCCCCTGTGGGTTCCCCAGACTTTAACTGTTAACGGGAGTAGAAAGTCCAGTCTTTTGCCTGAGGAGCTTGCGGGTGGTTTCAAACTGCTGACCATGCGGATTGCAGCCCAACCCGCCTTCAGCAATAACCGGGTGTGTTAGTCTGGGTAGACTAGAGAAACAAATCCACGGACACACATATGTGTAGAAGGGAGAGGTTTATATACAAGAGCAATTGAACTTTGAGAAAATATCCCAGCCCAGTCCAGATCAAGTCCATAAGTCCAACATTAGCCCATATGTCCAACAGCAATCCATAAAATCCTCTTCAGACTAACGAAACCCATGCAGTGATGCCGAATGCAGGACGATCACAGACCAGTAGGTAGAAAGTGTTTGGATCCAGTGCCGGTGTAAGCATCTCAGTGCTGGCAGGGGTCTCTTTGTGGCTTCTCCGGCTTCAGAGGTCTGGTTAGCTGCCATGTCTCCCAGGGAGTAGCAGAGAGAGAAGTGACTTCCGCCTCCAAGGAGGAAGTCCCAGATTTCCCAGAATTCTCAGGAGAAGGCCATGCCCACACAGAAGTCTCATTGGCTATCTCCAGATTGATAGCCTAGACTCCACCCCTACACTCTTGGTCCTTAAATTGACACCAGATTGGGTGACTACCACAGACCACCCCTAGGGTATTTTTGTTTTGTTCACCTTATAGATTTGATCTGGACTGGGTTGGGATATTTTCTCAGTGTTCAATTGCTCTTGTATATAAATCTCTCTTATACACAGATGTGTGTCCATGGATTTGTTTCTCTAGTCTACCCAGACTAACACACAGGGACCCAATATTAGCCCCAGAGTAGAGAGAAGACCACGTGGGGAACAGGTGCAACTGGGCTCACAGGGCCCAGGCTGCCCTCTAGCCCCAGGTCCCCCGGAGGCCCCAGCAAACACCGGAATGACAGTTGGTGTCTGGAAAGAGACATGTGGCTTTGATATCCCAGCCCTGATCTCGCTGACTGATACAGATTAACTCAAGGATGATGTCCCCAATCCGTGTACCGGATTCAGTACAGCTTAAAACCTGCTCAGACGCCGCACCAGTATGCTAAGTAGCAAAGCTTCCAAGGGTTCACCAGTGGCCTCATTAATCACACCTGGCAGTGGCAACACACCCCCATACAGGCTCAGCTACAAACAGAGGGACGCAGGGGTCCCCATCGCCCTCTCTCAGACGGTGCACCTCAGCGAATCTCCCCTCCGTGGCCCAGAGACTTAGGGAGAGGCTGCTTCCAGACATCATTTCTAAGAGAATGAGCGGCGCTGGGGCTCGAATATCCTCGGAGATGTAAATTATGTGGGTTGAACTAATGAGCTATATATGTATCTTTCATCCCCTAATTAACTGTGGTTTAATGAATTTCTCAGCGCACTGCTGCCAGCACAGCCTTGCAGCCCAAAAGATTCTTTTCCCCTCCATTTCAGGTAAATATTTAAATGCCCCAAATTAAAGGGAGCACCAGGGCCCAAAATTGGAGCCTTGATACTCCGCAGGGTAATTAGACCCCTGTCTCATTGATTCAGTGTTTTCATTTCTCCCATTCTCCTCCCAAGTTGGTGGCAGGGGACCACGGCGTGGGAAGCCCAGCTACGGCAGGGGGCTCCTCGCAGGCTCACTGGCTGACGTCCAGCTCTAACATCTGGAAGTTTCTCTCCTGGTTCTCAGGGCTGGCTCAACCCAGGCTAGCAAGTGGAAGATGCCACCCATCTGGAAGATGCCACCCATCTGGCGATGCAGACTGGCACAGAAACCAAGCTCTCAGAACAAGGGACCGGACCAAGTGACTTCGTGTCCGATGGAAGCCAGGACAGCTCTCGTCCAGGGACCCACTCCCAGGTGGCCCTCCCCCCTGGCCAGGTGTGGGGCAGCCTCTTCTCAGAAAGTCAACATCCCCTGCCAGAGCGGCAATGGCCTACAAAGGCTTATTGCTATTATTATTCCAGCTATTATTACCGTTAGCTTGACGCTTATGATTCATAACTAATATTTATTAGATGCTTATGGCCCTCCCTCTCTCTGATGGACTATGCAAAATAGAGATGCCCCAAAAGCCAAAAGAGCCATTTGTAGGGGCACGTGTGGCCCCAGGGAGTGGCCACTGGGAGGGAGAGCGGTGAGTGGGCTCCTCGCGCTTGCCTCTCTGGCAGGCCACGGTGGCCACACACCTACCTGCTTGAGAGGCGCCTCCACCCACCCTTTCTCACCAGAGCCTGCTCACATCCCTGCCCCACAGCAGGCGGGCCTTGAGCACTCTCGCACCACAGAGCAAACATCAGGGACCGGGAGGGCTGGTGTTGGGCAGGGTAGCCCGTGCCACCAGATCGGTGTCCAGAGGAGGAGCGGTGAGCCCTCCGAGGCCCCCGTCCTAACCTCCGGATCGCAGCCTTACTGGCTTGCAAGAAGCCCTCTCCACGCAGCCAAGACCCCCTCATCACCTCAAATACAGTCAGAGAGGGGAAGACCAGACACGGACACCCACTGATAGAAGCTGCATGGGGGCTCTGTGAGCCTTCCCAGCTCTGTCCCTTCCAGGGAGCCATGTGGGGCAAAAGGACAACGCACTGGAAGCTGAGGTGACTGTAAGCTCATGTCACCAAGACCAGGCCCGGTTCTTCCCCTTCAAGGTCTTTCTAGCTTTGACGCAGGACTGGCCTGAGAGGGGAAATGCGCGGCCCTCACCCTCCTGGCACCACACTGGTCCTACCGCTTCCCTCCACCTTCTGACCAGGTGCTTGTTAGGCTTAAAGGGCCATGCAGATACAGCTGAACAGCCCTTGGCACTCATGGCCCAGCTGGGCTGCCTTGGGGGCTGGTGTGGACACCTCCCCTGCACTGTCCCACCTGGTGATGCGATGGTGGCTCTAATTCTTGAGGGGCATTCAGGTTGGGATCTGTCCATTGCCACCCAACTAGAAAGAAGCAGGAGCGTTCTGCTTTGGCTCCAGCGAGCTCCCAGCTGCCTCTGGGCCCCGGGGGTGTGAGAGTGCACTTAGGGCAGAGCAGAAGGTCTACCATCTACACAGGAACTCTCCATAGCTTTGCCACTGGCACTCTAGCTCCCTCACATCCAGCCCTGAACCTCAGGCCCTACCATCCTCCCATAAGTGCCAGGTTGGCACTTCTCAGGACCCATGCCCCATCCACAGGCACGCTGTGCAAGAGGATCCACCTGTATTCCTAATGCCCAGCATGCCAAATGGATTGCCATAACCTGAACACTTAATCTTCAAGGTCTAACATCTGGAAGTTGTTAGAGGTCTGCCTCTCTAAGGTTGTACTCCACACAAGGCTTCCCCCAACAGTCCTGGCTCTCACTTCGTCTAACCACCCCAGGGCATATCAGCTTCAGTAATGATCATTAAGATGATCCAATCCATCTCCAGCCCTTTGGGTAACTCACCAAGCAGGACAGCCTCTCTGAATCACTTAATAAACACCTCATAACACTGTCAGGTAATCATTGATAGCCTCATTTTACAGGAGACTACATGGTTCCCCTCTCCAACTGCAGAAAAGCATCGTCTATGTGTGTGGTCCAGTGTCTGGATCACTGTAAGAATCAATAAATAATTATTGCATGATGACTAGATGCAGGGATGAATGGAAGGATAGATGGCTAGATGGACAGACAGGGAGGTGGATGGATGGATGGATGGATGGATGGATCGATGGATGGATCGATGGATGGATGGGTAGGAAGTAGGTAGATGGGTGGCTAAGTGGGTGGATGGACAGATGACTGGATAGACAGACCAGTGAAGGGGTCGATGGATAAGCTCTCAAACTAATCACCCAAAAGAGACCCAACTCATCCCTTAAAACCAAAAAAACTGACTGGGTGTTGTTTCTGCAAACAAAAATCCAGGAGGAGAGGCCCTAAGGCTTACCTTTAGGGAGCCCATGACAAGTGGACTTGTCCTTTAAGAGTCTTTCCAAAATGAGGGAGACAAGAAAGGACCCCAGAGCCAGAAAATCCAAGGATGAGGAGGAGAAGCAACTGAGTAGAATCAGTCACTAATTGCCCCTAGACAGATACCAGGGCAAGACCAATGTGGACTTAGCCCAGGAAGCCCTGGAGAGCACCTAGCTCTGCAGTGGAGAGTGGGGCTGAACATGACAGTCCTGAGCGTCTGATGTCCACCAGGAGAAGTCTTCTCAGAGGGCTTGTATCATGCACAGGCCAAGGCAGAGTCTGCAAGGTCCAAATGTGACCCTAATATTTTGCCCTGTGATGACCTATCAATCACTAGTTGGCAGCTGCATCATCTGTCTCTGAGCCTTTCAAGGAGACTCAACATGTGGTTCTGTTCTGATCACAGTGACATGCACATCTGAAGAAATTAGTAATGAGTAGTCTGCCCCAGGGTCCGGGCATAGGAAGGAAGCTCAGTGGCACTGCCCAAGGTGCCAGACAAGTCAGGATTAGCCTGCCACACATCCTGGGCAAAAACACAGCTCCTTTTCTGAGCAAAATAGCAGGTCTAGAGCCTTCGAGCTGGTCTCTCATTTCTGGAGCCTGATCAATGACTCTCTAGTCCTGGGACTGCAAACAGAGGGGACTTCAGACCCCTCAAACTGCCTCCACGTGCCCTGAAACTTGCAAAATTACGACATTCCTTTCCAATCACAAGACTCAATGGCTACCACGACCAACTGTTCTGAACAGGATCCCACTAGGATGTCCTGGATAGAGTAGGAAATATGGAACAAAAATCAAATTTGTAAAAAAATTTTTAAAAAGGCTAAGACTGATCAACGAAGTTCCCAGGGAATACCAAAAATAGACTGGGGCCAAGGCATGGCACCCCATCAGACTCACCTGGAAAAGACTCCTAAAGGTCAACAAACAGACCTTAAACTATTTATAGGCCTTTCTCTTTTGTCAACAAACAGACCTTAAACTATTTATAGGCCTTTCTCTTTTTTGTCATTGGTTTTTGTCATTGTTATTGTTTTCTTTTCTATTGTTCTTTTGCTCTGTCTTGTTTTTTGTGCATATTATTATCTCTGCAGGTCTATCTAGATAAGATAGGTGGGGAAAACAATCTGAAGGAGAAAACAACTGAACTGACGATGGGGTGACATGGGAGAGGGGGAGGTGGGGGGAAAGGAAGTGGGTTTTAACAAACCCATGGGCAAGGGAACAACAAGTGATCTAAAATCGATGGCGAGGAGAGCACAGAATGGCTGGTAGGGCTTGATCAAAGGCAATGTAACTGAAAGGAATCACTGAAACACAAATGAAGGCTGAACATGATAGTGGGAAAAGAGGAAATAGAGGAAAGAACTAGTAGGCAAAGGGCATTTAGAGGTCTAAATACAGGGATGTACATATGTAAATATATTTATATATGAGGATGGTGAAATAGATCTATGTGCATATATTTATAGGTTTAGTATTAAGGTAGTAGATGCCCATTGGGTCTCTACTCAAGTACTCCCTCAAAGCAAGAACACTTTGCTCTATTAAACTGGCATTTCATTATGCCCACCTTCCCAACATGATTGCTGAAGACAAAGAGGGTGCATAAGCAAATGTGATGAAAAAAGCTGATGGTGCCCAGCTATCAAAAGATATAGAATCTGGGGTCTTACAGGCTTAAAGATAAACAGGCAGCCAGCTGGCTGAGAAGCACCAAAGTCCACATGGAAGAAGCACACCAGCCTCTGTGATCATGAGATGTCAAAGGGATCAGGGATCAGGCATCAAAGAACAAAAAATCACATTAGTATGAATAAGGGGAAGTGCAGAGTGGAGACCCAAAGCCCATCCGTAGGCAACTAGACATCCCC
>NW_022105908.1:8748848-8761742 GCF_000313985.2 Echinops telfairi | reverse complement strand
GCTCAGAATAATCTACCACCTGAGATCAAAAGGGCAGAGTTCAGCTGAGAACCAAGTTCAGAAGGATTAGGAAAGGAGGAGGAATGGCAACAGGAAAAGCAGGGGGAAGTGGGCTAAGTGGCGGTATGCTATGGGGATTGCCAGCCAGGACATGAAATAAAAGGTCTATGAACTAAAAAATGGAAAACTGATCTGCTCTGTAAACAGTCCCCTAATTCACAACAAAGGGTTTTTAAAAGAGAGAGAAAGAAAATAAACTGAGTTGGTACGGGGAGCCTACAACCATGAGGAAGGAAAGCCAGATGCAGAGCATGTCATTTGGACCCAACGCCCCTGTGCTATGACAATCACAGCCCTAGAGGGAGACTGATGACAAGGACCGGCCGCCAGAGCTGATGGGGAGAGAAAGCTTTCCCTGGAGCCGGCGACCTGAAGTGGACTTCCAGCCTCCTACACTAAGAGAAAATATATTTCTGTTCATTGGAAAAAAAAACAAGAAAGCAAGAAAACAATTTCCAGTAACCCATTAGCTGCTTCTCTACAAAGTAAGAAGGAATGATCAAAGTGGCTTTGGCAATGGCATTGCCTAATAAGGGTCCTCTCCCAGTGATGAGTCATTCACCTACCCCAGGATGCCAGAAAACCTGAGACCTCCTTTGAGGTCACCCACACTGAAGTAACAAAAATAGCAATCGCATTATTATTGTAAATCAACAAAAGATAAGCTTAAACTTCCGAATGGTCAGGCTTAGGAGAAATCTCTCCTTCCAGGGCTGGTTGAAAACCCAATCAAAATCTCCGCAGCCTTGTTTCCCGACTGTAAAATGGGCATCACAGTCCCTACCTCCCCACTGGGGTCAGAACTGAAGGAGCAAGAATGAGCCAGCAGGTCCTTGGACGCCAGCACAGGGAGGACACAGAGAATGTGAGCAGGGGGAGCCTCAGCAGGGCAGAAGGTGACGATTTCCCAGACACCGGGTGGCTCTGTGCAGGAGGAGCTGAGACCAGAGGGTGTGGGGTCCTGCACACAGGAAAGTTCTCCTGTCCCCTCCTCTACGAACAGCCAGCCTTCCTGAACAACCACCTTCTGACCAGGCCTCCCTCTAGGGGCAGGTCCCAGACAAAGATTGTCTTCGTGTCCTAGGGCTACCTTAACAAAGGCCCACAAGCGAGGTACCTTATAAGAGCAGATGTGTTGTGTCTCCTGGTTCTAAGGTCGAGAATCTGAAATAAGGGCATCTGCTTCGGAGGCTTTGAGGAAGAATCCTTTCCATGCCTCCCCCATACTTTCTGGTAACCTGAGGAGACTCTATGTTAACTGATAACATCTTCAAAGAAATTATTCTCAATCGAGATCATGTTCAGAGATACTTCAACATGCCTTTTTAGGAGGACACAATTCAATCCATAACTCAGGCCTCCCTTATTTCTTAGGAGGTGGTGGGAGTGGCCGGGGGAGGGGGAGGGTGTGCCAAGGGCATCAACTCTAAATAGCAGGTCCTGTGCACTCAGGTTGGAGCTGGGTGGCCAAGCAGGACGCAGAATTTGACCACGCACATGCCACTGAGACCCCAGGGTCACCATCAAGCCACCCCCAAAGGTCCATCTATAGGGCCCTTCAAAAGTTGAATCAGAGCTTCCCCAGACCCATGAAGGGCCTCGTAGTCCCACCTCCTGCCCTTGATATCAGACACACCTACTAGCTGTACCCCATCCTGCCCTGAGAGCAGCACAGCCTATATCCTGGATTATTGCTGCTTCTATTGTCCCTTTATGGTACTCCATGGCCAAGGACAGGCACCTGGAACAGAGAGATACACCTCTGCACAGGATACTTGCACACGAGGTCAGCTCAGGACTGCGTACTTCCAGAGGCTACGCTAGGTCCAGCTGGTCCAAGGCTGTTGGGTAAACTATGTGAGCATCCACCTTCCTGGGGAACCGTCTGACTGGTGCTTCCTTTGCCTCCACAACGTGCCTTAAGCAACGTCCACATCTTGGTGGTAATGAACTTGCTCCAAAAGGACACTGCTCGGGTTGCTGAGGAGATGCGCTACTGCTTGCTCAGCCCCACAACGGATATACCAAACGTGCAACTCTTGTTCTTGGGACCTGTCAGAGCACCATGGCGATACAGCACCTTCTAAGAGACAGCAGAAGCGATGACCAAGGTAATCCATCATGAGCTCTCACTGTCAGAACCATACATTAGCTCCTTGCTCATCTCAGCACTCTACCTGGGCTCGTCCACGTCATCCTCACCACAGCTCTGCAGAGTAGAGGCTGCTATTCACATCCCTGCTTTACCGAAGAAGAAACCAAGGTGTAGAGGAGTTAGGTGACATGCCCAAGTCCCGCAGATGTTAAGAGGCGGCACCACATGCACACCACATGCTCCACGGGCCCAAACCACAGCCTGTCCAGATTAGGGCAGAGGATAGGCCAGGGGTGGAACTGGTTGGGAGGGGCAGGTAGTTACGACAGACTAAGGGACCACGCAACCCTCAGTAGGTTCCCCGCAACCTAGGAAAGGGGGCAGGCTCTACTCATGGACCAAAAGCAGTCATCACCCCTAGGATGTGGCTGCGGAGTAACCTTCCCCGGGCAGCCCTCTCTGGCATCCTGTACCCCAGTCTGTTCTCTTGCACCACTGATAAATGCCTGTCCATTGGCGCACTTCTGATCAGTCCCACTCCTGCTCAAATGCTTTCAAGGAATGGGTTGCTGGGCATGGGTGCCAGGACTGTGGCCACTCGCAGGGGAAGCCAACGTCAAATGACTTAACACGGTCCACAAAGACAATGTTAAACATCCCACGTTGGTGAGTGGTGACTGGGGTCATGAAAGTTCATCAAGTCAGTTACGGTGTAGGCACTGGTCTTGCCCTGTCCAGAGGAAAGAAGAGTAAGGAAAATTGAAAACACATGGGAATAATTAGTCTAATGGACTAATGGAGCACACAAAAGCAGTCTGCACAATGTTGCGAGCAGAAAAATGAGACTGCACCCAGTTACTACTACCAACTTACCTAAAAGGAATCACATTAGCAGGTCCTGGATAGAGTAGGGAAAAAAAAGAAAAAAAAAACCATGTACAGTAAGAGTAAAAATTAAAGGAAAATGTCAGGCTTCCTGGTCAAATAGAGACTAATGAATCCCCAAGAACTAAAGCCCTTGCTCACCCTTGAGATCTGGAAATGAACTCACCCCCATCGGTCAATTTTCGGTCCAACAATAGACAGATCTATAAGGAGGACAATAACAGTGATAAAGTGCACACACCTTAGACTAATGAACCCATTGAGATCAAGACGGCAGCATTCACACACAGAGAAAATTCCATTAGGAAAGGAGGAGTAATGGAAACAGAAAATGCAAGGAGGAAACAGGATAAGAGAAGTCACATTGCGGGGGCTGCAGTCAATGAGATGAAACAAAATGTGTACGAATTGTTTCCTGGAAAATTGATCAGCTCAGTAACCTGCAACAACTTCACAATAAGACATTCTTTTTACAGCACCGTCAAGAGCTCCACATTGCCCATTGAACAAAGTCCAAACTCGAAAGTGTAGTATTCAAATTGAACCCCTGAAGACCTTCAACTTCTCTCCCACCACTTGCTGAGCTCATTTCCCATCTCTGTCTCCCAGCATCCCACGGCTTATCTGCCACTGCTTGCTATTATTGATCCTGGACAGGGAGGCCCCGGTTTTCCTCCCTATCCACCTTAGCCCTCCCTATCCTGAAAGGGCTACTTCAAAGGGCTCTCCTCATTCATAAGTTTTGCATCCTGCTCCAACCCACAGGACTCCTGCAGCCTATAACCTCTGATCTTGTCAAGAGCCACCCTGCCTTGTTTACTTCACCATTTGCATATGGCTCTGATGTGACTCCCCTTTGATACTACAGGCTTGCTGACCACAGGTCCAGGTCCAGTGCTAAGGGGCTGCCTAGTCTTCGAAGGTGGTACATACAGGGTAAGCCAAAAAGTAACCCACTAGGGTTCTAGTTCATACCATGCATATGTTAATTTTGTTTGTTTTTTTAAGTTGAACCATGTCTCTATGGTGAATGGATGACTGCAGACAAGTTGTCTCAGCAATCCACTTGTCTCCGTCTCATTGGGGTAGCTCTTTTTAAAAAGGAAACTTTGTGCCAGGAGCAAAAAAAAAAAAAAAAGATTTTGAGGTCAGGGCAAAGGTCAAAATTTTAACAAAACTCAAAACTCAAGTAGACATTTCCCCAAATCATTGAAGCTTTGCAACAAGTTTATGGGAATGCTTACCCACATAAAGCAGCAGCTTTTAGATGAGTCAAGCATTTTAAGAAAGGTCTTGAAGACTTCAGAGGTGAGCCAAGTAAAGAAGTTCAACCCAACAACTGAATAAACTGCAGCTGAATTCCAGAAATAGACTAACGGAGGCCTTAGAATTACCACTGCTGCGATGACTGGAGTTGGGTCTTACATGGTTAGGCAATTTCACCTTCAAGGGTACATCTTGACATCAGCATGCTTTCAGTCCAACAGGTGCCAAAAGTGTTTCCCAAAGATCAGTACACACAAAGAGCCGATCTTTCCTTCAGTCTTTGAAAACATCATAGACTACCAAAAGAACCCCAAAAATCTCTGGAAGACTACAGACAGAAGGCTCCTTAGTGGCGAGGATGGCAAGACTTTGTTTCATGTATTTTGGACATGTTGTCAGGAAAGACCAGCCCATGGAGAAGCACATTATCTTAGTAAAGCAAAATAGGAGACCTTGGACAAGATGGACTGACACCACGGCTGCACCGATGGGCTCAAACATAAGAACAATTCTGAGGATGGTGCAGGACCAGGCGGTTTTTCTTTCTGTTTTACACAGGATCACTGTAAGCCGGAACTCAAGGGCACCTAACAACAACAAAGGTAATGGAGATGATTTTATGGAACAAATCCTAATCAGGGATGAATCTTGGATTTACTAATATCCAGAGAGTAAGGCCCAACCAAAACAACGGCTTCTGCAGAGATTGCTGGGCCGGTTAAATTCAAGGAAGAAGGGTCAGATGGCACGGTGACTGTTCTGAGGGGATCCCACAGGGGTAATCTAGAGAGCTTTTCTCAAAGAAAGCAGGTTATTGTGAAGAAATTCTGAATAAATACACACGCACGCAATGGTACCCAAAAAAACCCACCTGGAATTAAGTTGGGTGGAGCAAAGCTTTCATAGTACCCATTTTTCCCACTAGGCAAGCATCCAGCAATTCACTTTGAGTTAGTGCACCCACCAGTGGTGTCGCCTGGGAAGGTTCTCGCTGGTCACAGTGAATATTTTCATAAAAGCAGTTTCACTCGAACCTCGTTTTTTGTGATGGCCAATTTAAGAGAATAGTGTGCGCCTGTGAACTTTTGTTTCCTGCTCAGGAAAAATGCCACAGAAACTGTTGTGATGCTGAACACAGCTTACAAGGACAGCACTATGAGAAAAACTCAAATGTAAGAGTGGGTTTCTTGTTTCAAAAAGATGAAATGTCTATTGATGACAGACCTCGTTGTGGACATCCATCAACTTCTTGAACGGACAAACATGTCAATTTGTAGTGCATTTGGAGTTTGTTCCACCAGGTTAGACTGTTAATCAAGCTTTCTATTTAGAGGTTCTGAAAAGATTGTGTTAACAGTTGGTGACCCAAAAAAGGTCTGATTTATAGCAGATGGGCAACTGGTTTCACCACCACGACAATGCACTACTCACACAGCCATCTCAGTGTACCAGTTTTTGGCAAAGAAACAGCATGCCTCTCTTGTCCCTTGCACCTTGCTCACATGACCTCGTTCCATGCAACTTCTTTTTGTTTCCACGTATGCAGAGGGACATGAAAGGACAGCAATTTGACGACATAGAAAAGGTGAAGGGAAAAACAAGGGAGGTACTGTCAGCCATCCAAACAGATGAGTTTGAAAAATGTTTCCAAGAATGCAATAGCAGATTTGACAAATGTAGTAAGTGTAATGGAGAGTACTTTTGAAGGTGATATGATTGTTTTTTAAAAAATAATTTAAGTACATAGCTTTGAAAATAAAATTCAGGGTTTTGGGGGGTACCCCCTCGTAGGTATATGTGAAAACTGCAGAAATGAGAGAAGACCCAAGATACTGCACCCAGGATTTTTTTCCCCTCATGACAATGCTCATTCATTGGGGTTAAGAAAGGTTGTCTTATAGCAATTTCATTGGGAAAACTCACCCCATCCACCCTACAACACTGATCTTGCTCCTTCAGACTCAAAAACTCAAAGAACATTTAAAAGGACACGCGATACCTTTGGTAGAGTCCTGGCAAGGCGGTGGACTAGGCAGACAGGTTACCCAAGCCCTACACAAAAGACACAAGAGACCCAAGGAGACACATAAGGATAATAATCCTGGAACCCTGAATTTCCAAGGAAAGGTCAGAAGTAGATCGAAAAACAATCAGAAGAAGCTGAACAAAAGCAGACAGAACAGATGGATCATCAGTTGGCCTGAAACAGCTCAGCCTTTTTGAATGTTTGAAAGGAGCACTCCATCAAGAAAATAACCTACTCACCCAGGACTACACAGGTGCTCACACGAGTGGCTGGTCAACTTAAAGGTGCGTTTGTTCCTCACACACCACCCCTGTGACCAGAAGTGTGGCCAGCCCACACCCTTATCCTTCTAGCAGCTAATAGCCGTCACACACACACACACACACACCGCCCCAGCTTCACCTGATTGGATGAAAAATCCCGCACCTCCTCAGTTCAGAAGAATGCGCAGTGTCAGAGAGGCATGGTGCCCACAGCCACCCTCTTGGTGGGCAGGAACTCCTTCAGGAATGAGATCATTTGCCCCGATGAGCCATCTGAGTACATAGGAACTCTTCCTGAACTCGGAGCTTGCACTCACGCCACCCCCCGAGCCAGCAGGAACACTGCCGGGGTGCCCTGCTGCCACCCAGTTTTCTCCTTCCCTTTCCTCACTTTTCATTTCCTTCCCTTTCTTTGTATCACATTTTCTTTTACTGATTTCCTCCTTTCCTTATATTTTTCTATTCCTCACTTTTTCCCCCATTGCTTTTGCTTTACTTTTTTTTTTTTATTCTACAATTTTCTTCTGTTTTTCTCTTTTGGCACCCCCTCTAGTTTGTTTAGAGGTATTTTGTTTGTTGGCTTGTTTGTTACTTTATTCTTTTGTCTTCCTTTGAACCATCACTTGTGTTTCATAGTTTCTTTTACTCTATTTTCATTTTTTTCTTGCAGTTTGATTGGTTTTCCGGTCTTATTTTTGGTTGTTGTTGTTTTGTAGTTTGTTTTTATTCTTTACCACATGACTATTGCTCTTTGATTTGTTTTGTTTTTTCTATTGTTATTTTTCTTTGCCCACCCAGCAAGCTCTAGCACCCGTGCTCACATTGCCCAGCCACATCTGCACCCCCTGCAGTCCTATCCACTGAGCTAAAGCCCTACTGCGCCCCTGCAACAGCTAATCAACAGTCGATGAGCGCCAACACCAGCCCACTGGACGCTCCACGATTCTACACAAACACAGCAGAGAACGGGACACACACACTCCCCGCCTCTATCACAACCCCCAGGAAACAGGTGGTAAGTGCCTAAAAATACACCAACATACAATCGCCAAATAACTACAAATACAACAACAAAATATCGCCGAGACGACAGACAACCTCATATCACTCAAAGAAACATGCTGGAGTGACATAAACAAGTGACCAAAATGCAGAGGAGCAAACCATCCGAAGAAACAAACGGCACTGGAACAACCTGATAAAAAATTCAAGAGGATGATATTTCGGTGCCTTCAATGGATTGAGAGCAAGACTGAGAAAACGGCAGACAATATGAAGGAAAACACAGGAGGAAAAATTCTAGACAATTCAGGAGATTGTTACAAGAATAAACTGATGAGATAAACAAAAAAAAATTGTAAGCCATACCAAAAGTCAAAACCAAACACCTCATTATCATCGAGTTGAATCCAACTCATTTTGACCCTATATTGGATTTCTGGGGCTGTAGATCTTTAAAGAAGCAGACAGACACACCTATTCTCATGTACAGGCTGGTGGGTTTGAACTACTAAAGAAAAACAGCAAATAAAAATCCAGAAGAATAATACTAAAATTTCAGAAGTAGATAAGATATGAAAGGGACCAAAGAATATCGTTTAATTAATGCAAGACAGAATTCATGATATTGAAAGCAAATCTCTCAATATGGACCTGTTGGAAGAACAAGCAGATAAAAGAACAAGAAAAAGAAGGAGAAGGTCTAAAAATTATATGGGACATTATGAAGAGGAATGACTTACATACACACAGAATTCTAGAATAGGGAAAGGTAAAAATAAACACAGAGATCATTTTCCTAGATTTGGTAAAGTTCCTAATATCATGAAATATGACATGATATGCAATCAAGAAGCTCAAAGAACACCAAACTAAATAGACGCCAAAAGAAAATCAACAAAGACACATTACAACCAAGATTTCTGAAGCTCAATACAAGGAAATATCCTAAAAGAAGCTGGAAGAAAAGAGAAAGGTACCTACAGTGGATAATCAGCATGACTAAACTTTGATTTCTCAGCAAAAACCATGTAGGCAAGAAGGTAATGGGATGACATATCTCAAACTGTGAAAGAGGGGGGGAAAAATGCAACCAAAAATTAGATTCCCAGGAAAGCTTCCCCTCAAATACGATGACAAAATAAGAGCCTTTCTAGATAAATCAAAGTTAAGATCATTTATGAAAACCAACCCAACCTTACAAAGAGTACTAAAGGGAGTTCTTGGGACAGAAAACCAAAACACCTGACAAGTAATGTAAAATCATACAGATGTGGTAAATAACACTGAAGCAAGTGATAAGAAAACGCACACACAAAATGAACACAACCTGAGGAATGACGTGGAGCAAGGAAACCGGCCGCTTCACGTAAAAGTGCACAACAAGATGACAGCAATGAATTCCTATTAATCAATGCTCACACGGACTGAAAATTGATTAGTGTTCCAAAGGAGGGACAGAGAGTAGGAGAATGGATAAGAAAACAGCACCGGTCGATATACTATCTATCGGAGGCATATTTTAGACACAAAGAAAAAAAAAGACTAAACACAAAGGGATAAAAATATATGGATCAAGCTAATGGAAATCAAAAATGACCAGGAGGGACAGTATTAATTTCTGATAAACTAGACTTTCAGGCAAAATCCAGGATGACAAACATGGAAGAACATTACATAATGCTTACTGGGTCAACTGAACCAAAGGACATAACCATACTAATTATCTATGCACCTAACGAAAGCACCTGAAGATACATAAAGCCATCACTAACAGAAATAGGCAACGCTACAATAATTCTAAGAGACATTATTAGACTGCTTTCAATGAAAGACAGAATAACTAGAAAGAAACTCAACAAAGGCTCAGATGAACTAAACACAATTAACCAACTTGGCCTAATAGGCTTACACGGAACACTCCACCCCAACAGCACAACATTCATTCTTTCATAGCACACATGGAATGTTCTCCAGAACGGACCAGATGTTAGGCCACAAAGCAAGCCTCAATACAATTTAAAACATCTTCATACTACAAAGCATCTTCCCAGATCACAACGCTGTAAAATTTTCCATCAACATAGAAATAACAAGGGAAATGAACAGAAACTGAGTAACAGTCAGCTTAAAAACGACTAGGTAACAAAAGAAGTGAAAATGTAAAATTCCTTAGGTCAAATGAGAATGAAAACACAGCATAGCAGAATCTTTGGAATGCAGCAAAAGCAATTTTGAAAGGGAAACTTATAGCAATAAATGCACTCATCAAAAAGAGGGGGAGAACCCAAGTCAATACCTTAACTAAACATCTCCACTGCTGTAAAAACTGCGCAGCAAAATAAGCCTAGAGTCACAAAAAGAAATGAAATAATAACAATTAGAGCAGAAAGAAATGAAACAGAAAAGTAATAGAATCAACAAGGCTAGCAGTGCGCTGTTTTGTTGTTGTTGTTTGGGTTGGTTTTTTTGTTTGTTTTTTGAAGGAATTAATAAAATACACAAAGCCCACATGGAAGAAGCACACCAGCCTGTGTGCCCACAAGGTGTCAAAGGTATCAGGTATCAGGCATCAAAGAACAAGAAATCATATCATTGTGAATGAGGGGAAGTGCAGAGTGGAGACCCAAGCCCATCTGAAGGTAAGGGGGCACCCCCTTACAGAAGAGTCGTGGGGAGGAGATGAGCCAATCAGCATGCACTGTGTAGCAACAATGAAACATACAACTTTCTTCTACTTCTTAAATGCTTTCTCCCCCCCTCCCCCCCCCAAACCCCCACTATCATGATCCCAATTCTACCTTACAAATCCAGCTAGACCAGAGGATGTACACTGGTACAGATAGGAACTGGAAACACAGGGAATCCAGAGTGGATGATCCCTTCAGGACCAGTGGTGAGAGTGGTGATACCGGGAGTGTGGAGGGAAGGTGGAGTAGAGAGGGGGAACTGATTATAAAGATCTACATATGTCCTCCTCCCTGGGGAGATGGACAACAGAAAAGTGGGTGAAGGGAGACGTCAAATAGTGTAAGACATGACAAAATAATAATAATTTATAAATTATCAAAGGTTCATGAGGGAGGAGGGAGAAGGGAGGGAGAGGAAAAATGAGAAGCTAATACCAAGGGTTTAAGTGGAGAGCAAATATTTTGAGAATGATGAAGGCAACAAGTGTACAAGTGTGCTTGACACAATGTATGTATGTATGTATGGACTGTGATAAGAGTTGTATGAGCCTCCAATAAAATGATTTTTAAAAAATACACAAAGCACTAGCAAATCTAAGAAAACGAAGGTGTAAAATGAAATGAGCAACATTGTAACAGGACTAATTGGAATGAAAAAGATAATAACAGAGTATTGTGAAGAACTGTACTCACATTTAAAAATCTAAGAAATAGACAAATTCCCAGAAAACACAATCTACCTAAACTAACACAATTTAAGTTAAAAATAAATAGATTTTAACAAAGTGTTAGCAAGAGAAGAAATTGATTGATTTAAAAATTCCCAACAACATAAAAACCTAGCCCAGACAACCTCAACGGCAAACACTACCAAACATCCAAAAGAGCTGACAACAATGCTACTCGAACTATCCCATAATATTTTTTAAATGGAATTACTCCCATATTAATTTTATGACATGAGTATAACATTGAGACCCAAAGAAAAGACGTCACAGAAAAAGAAAATGATAGATCAAAATTCCTCCCTAACACAAAAGTACTCAACGTAAAAATTATCAACAGACCCTAGCCAATCAAATCCTACATTAAAAAAAAATGACCAGTGGGTTTCATACGAGATATGCAAAGATGGTTCAGTATTAGAAATACAATCAAAGTAACTTGCCACATAAATAAAACATAGGAAAGGAATCACGCAATAATTCAATCAATGAAGAAAATGCACTTCACCAAATTCAGCAATAAACCTTAATAGAAATACTTATGAAATAGCAATGGAAGGACAATCCCTCAACACAATTAAGAGCACATCTGTAAAATCAAGGGCCATCGCTGGTCTCAAGAGAGAATGATAGCATTTCCCTTGCACACAGGGTCCAGACCATTCCTACTCAACAGTATTCATACAATCTTAGCCAGAGCTGTAAGGTAAAAGTCAAAATAAAAGGGATCCAAATTGGAAAAGAATAAGCAAAACGATTTCCAAATGATATGATCCTATACATAGAAAACCCCAAAGACTCAGCCAGAAAGTGACTGCAACTAATTGAAAAGTTCAAAAAAAGTGGCAGAATACCAGATCAACATAAAAAATCAATTGGATTCTTTTACACCAAAAAAGAGAACTTGGAAAAGAAAATCAGAAAAGCAATAACCACAGAAAATATTAAATACATAGGAATAGATTTAATCAGAGGAACAAACAACCAATACAAATAAACTACAAACACTACGAGATATCTACAAAGATGTTCGTAGACAAAGACTTATTGTTGAGAAAATATCAACATAATAAAACTGATCTACAGATATAATGAATCCTGACCTAGTTTATGCCGTCAGTCTATAAAAAGATGGAAAACTTAATTACCAACTTTATATGGAAAGGAAAGAGACCCTGGATAAGCAAAACTCTACTTCTCACTTCCATATCTCAAAACATAATACACAGTCATTGTAGTTAAATAACCTGGTATTGGTACAATGATAAGCTCGATAGACCAATGGAAGAGAATTGAGAACCCGCATGTAAACCTAGTCACCAAATAGACAGTTGATCTTTGACAGAGAGACAAAACCCATTAGACAGAAGAGTGTCTCCCTAACTAACGATGCCGACAAAACTGGATATCCATTTGCAGAAAAATAAACAGAACCCGACAAAACTGGATATCCATTTGCAGAAAAATAAACAGAACTCACACCATATACAAAAATAAACTCAATATGGATCAAAGATCAAAATGTAAAATCTAAAACTATAAAGATCATCAAAGTAAAAAAATAGGAATAAACGAAAGTAGTCTAATACATGGTATAAATAAACTATCAAACATATTGAAAACCTACAAACAGCATGAAACAAATGAGATGACTGGACTCTCCTAAAATTTAGACATTTATGTAGATTAAAATCTTGCACCAGAAGAATTAAAAAAAAAAAGGATACACAGACTAGTGAAAATAATTGGGAATCACATATTAAACAGGGACTTACCCCTAAAATTTATGGAAATCTTTAACAGCTCAACAACAAAAATACAAATAATCGAATTAAAATTAGTCTGAGGCTTCATGTTTCCTTAGCTTTTTGAGCTATATCTTAGT
>NW_022105908.1:8744631-8748509 GCF_000313985.2 Echinops telfairi | reverse complement strand
GGCTGATACTATCCTGCTCAATATTTCCCTTTATGATGGTGAGATCACTGAAGATATAGATTATAGCAAAGTGTGGTAAAGAAATCAGATGGTGCCCAGCTACTAAAAAGAATAGTTTCTGTTACCTAGTTTTTGCACTTATTAATGTATCTGCATGTCTATCTAGATAAGACAGGCAAGATAAACAATTTGGAGATAAAAAGAACAGGACCAATGGTTCTAGGGGGATACAGGAGAAGGGGAGGTGGGAGGAAAGTGGGGGGCGGGAAATGAACCCAGGGACAAGGGAACCACAAGTAAACTAAAATCAATGGAAGGAAGGTTGTAGGATGCCTAGCAGGGCTCAATCAAGGGCAATGTTACAGCAAGGAATTACTAAACCCAAATGAAGGCCAAACATGATGGTGGGACAAGATGGAAATAAAAGGGAAATAGAGGAAACAACCAGGAGGCAAAGGACATTTATAGAGGTCTAAATACAGACATGTACATATGTAACTGTACATATATAATGAGAGGGGAACAGAACTATGTATTCATATCTCTATGTTATGAATTAAGGCTGCAGATGGACATTGGGGCTCAACTTAAGTACTCCCTTAACACAAGAATACTTTGTTCTAATAATCTGGCATTCTGTGATGCTCACCTTCCTGACACGATCACTGAAGACAAAATGGGGGCATAAGCAAATATGGTGAAGAAAGCTGATGGTGCCTGGCTATCAAAAGATATAGCAATCTGAGGTCTTAACGGCTTGAAGATAAACAAGTGGCTATCTAGCTGAGAAGCAAAAAAAGCCCACATGGAGGAAGCACATCCAGCCTGTGTGATCACAAGGTGTCAATGGGATCAGGTATCAGGCACCTAAGACCCAGAATAAAACCATACCCAAGATGAAGGGGGGGGGCATGGAGTGGAGACCCAATCCCCATCTGTAGACAATTGGACATCCCTCACAGAGGGGTCATAGGGAAGAGATGAGCCAGTCAGGGTGCAGTATAGCACCGATGAAACACACAACTTTCTCCTAGTTCTTTGGTGCTTCCTCTCCCCCCCAGCCCCTACTATCGTGACCTCAATTCTACCTTACAAATTTTTATAACTTCTGCATTTTTTATGAAGCCAGCTTTCTTTAGAATGGGTACAAATATGGATCTCTTGTGCCAGGTAGTCTGATGGCCAGGTAGCTGACTTCCAAATTTCTTGGAATAGACAACTGATTGTTTCAAGTGCTTCATCAGCTTGTTAAAGCAGTTCAGTTGGTGGTCTGCCAGTCCCTGGTGCCTTGATTTGCACTAATGTCTTCAGTGAAACTTGGATTACTTCCTTTAGTACCATTAGTTCTCTCCCTGCCCCCCCTTTTTAAAAAAGTGATTTTATTGGTAGCTCTTACAGATATCTGAACATTCCAAAGTTCAATCACATCAAGCAGTGTTGTACAATTGCTACCACAGTCAGTTTCAAAACATTGTCTTTTTTCTTGAACTCCCTGATATCAGCTCCCCTTTGCCCCCTCCCCCCCCCCCCCCAGGAACCCTTATTCTTTTCTTTTTTTCTATAACAGCTCATCAGGTCTTCTGCCATGCGTGTTCAATATGTCAAATCTGTTACTAAGATGTTCTCTACATTCAGGTAGGGTATATCAGAGCTTTATTTTAGCTCCTATAAACTTGTTTTAATTTCTTCAACATCAACTGTAGCCATTAGGTAGATTTAAATCCAAGCAACAACAAAACATCGTACCATCTCACCCCAGCATCATGGAAAAATTAAATTTAAAAAAAAACAGCAAATACTGGAGAGGGTATGGCTAGACTGGAACCCTTCTACACTTTTGGTGAGAACACTCATACACTTTTGTGGAAAATGGTATGCTTCCTTTAAAAGTCAGAAATAAAAATACCCTGTGGTCCAGGAATCCCACTTCTAGGGATTCATTATCATTTAATTCCATTTTATGTGAACTTTCTGAAGCCTCTTCGAATACCCACAGAAATGAGAGCCCTGACACAAATAGACAATCGCACTCTCATGTCCATCCTAGCACGCTTCACAAAGCAACAAGGGAGAAACACCCTGTGTGCCCTCAGTGGGTGAATGGATAAACACACTGTGAGGCACACACACAGCGGACTTTATCCCACGTTCAACAACAATGCTGAATCTATGAGATGACTACATGGATGGCCCCAGAAAACATCATACTGAATGAAATAAGTCACTAACAATAGGATAAACACTTTATGAGCCCACTTTTTTATCTTTATTTTTCCATTTTATTGAGGGCTCTTACAATGCGTATTACAATCCATACATCAGTTGTATCAGGCATATCTGTACATACGTTGCCATCATTCTTTTCCAGACAGCTACTTTCTATTGAGCCCTTGGTATCAGCTATTTTTTTTAAGTTAAGAAAAGAAACATTCTTGATGGTTACTAACAGGAGGGTAGACACGTTAACCTAGATGAGGGGGAAGATAATATACAATAAGAGAAAAGTAAGCAAATAAACAAAAATAATGAAGACAAAGAAAGACATTGGTAGGAGTTCAAGATTTAAAGGCAACAGGATTACGTATATAACCCTGCAACAACAATAATCTATGAGTGAATGCATAGAGAGACATGAAGCTGAGCAGGTGTGCAAAGGATAACGGAACTATATTCATGAATACATACAGCTTGACAGAGAATATTTCTAAATATAGATTTACCTATGCTATGAAGAGAACCATAAATATAGTAGCGCACACAAGAAACAAAAGTATGAAAATTTCCTAGCCATAACAAAACCATTGAGGGAGGGAGTCTCTGGGCCTATGCTAAGGATCATAATCTTAGGAGACAAGGAGGTTAACAGGGTGGAGGGATGGAACATCAAAGTCAACTGGCATAACCATTGACTAGTTACTGGAGTCTTAAAAGCTTGTGAGCCACCATCTGAGGGAAAACCATTGGTCTCTCCCCATCTGGAGCAAGGAAGGGTAATAAAGATTTAAGAGGCGTGGAAATAATAGATCCAAAGGACTATAGAACCACGTGAATCTCATCCCAGAAAAACTAGATGGTGCCTGGCTACCATTACCAATGGCTCAGAAAGGGAACGCAGGTCTTAGATAGAGTGGGAGGGAAATGTGGAACAAATCTCAAAGTCATTTAAAAAACAAACAAACAGGTTCATTGATCAGAGGGAGACTGGAACCTCCAAGACAAGGTCTGGCCCTTCGTCACCCTTCAAGTCTAGAAATGAACTCACCCCATGACTCAATCTTCAGCCAACTAACAGGTCAGCAAGTGCGGCAGTAACACTAGGGAGGGGCAGATTACTTAGAATAACCAACAATTTGATATCAAAATGGCAGTTAGCAAAGAACAAATTTGAGAAAGGTTAGGCAAGAAGGAGGCAAGGAGATGGGAAACCAGGAGGAAGTGAGTTAAGTGATGGTACACAGTGGGGGTTACAGTCAATGAGATGAAACAAAATGAACTATTGACTGAAAACCAGATAGGCTCTGTAAAACTTTATTCAATTCACAATTAAAAAAATTTAACAAGTAAATAAAGATTACACTACGTAAAAACTTTGGCGGAAATTTCCATGATCTTGTAACAATGCTATTTGATTCACCCTCATACATAAGCAATGAAGGGGAAAGGCCTGCCACATTCTAAGCCAAAACTTATTTGGCCTACCACACCTTTTTCAGAGGGAAAAAAATATTACTCAGCACCTCCCTGGAACTTACAAACTTTTGTAAAATAGATCATAGTCCAGGATAAGCTGCAGGTATACAAGGGGGTACCTCCAAAAAAACCAGAATTGCGCTTGGCAGAGCAGAGCCTGAGTAGTACGTATTTTTCCCACTAGGCAA
>NW_022105908.1:8742569-8743719 GCF_000313985.2 Echinops telfairi | reverse complement strand
TGTTTTATTTTGTTTTGGTGGGGGTACCCTCTCATATGCTTTTGTAGCACCAACACCCTCACCTAGGGGGTGGAATCACCCACTTTGGGAAACACTGTTCTAGACTTGGCCAAGATTCTCACATAAGGAGTTCTTCGCATCAGCCTCGTCACCACTCCAGGAGGTGGGCAGGTTGTTGTTGTTGTCATTTACCATAGTCAGCTTCAACTCATGGCAACTTAATGTGCAGTAGAATGAAATATTGCCTGGCCCTGTGCCATCATCACAATCATTTGTATGCTTGAGTGAGTCTACTGTGAATATTGTGTCAACCTATGTCATGGAGAGTTTTTGTGACCCTCTATTTTATTGAACAAGACACCTTTTCTGAAAATTGGTCTTTCCCAATGATATGCTGGAAGTGAAAAAGCCCCCAGTTATCACAGCGGACCCCACTAAAGAAATCACAATAGAGGGTCTTGGATGGAGTGAGAGAATAACAGCAAATATAGAACAACAGTCAAAAGCATCAAAGGGATTAGGCTGATGGAAACTGGTACAGCCCCCAAGAATATGGCCCCTGGTCACTCTTCAGGCTTGAAACTGAATTCATCTTTATGGCTCAACTTCAAGCAATTTGACAGATAGGCCTTTAAAGTAAACCTTAAGCCAGGGAGGGGCGCCCTCCTTAGAACAAGTAATCATTCAAAATCAAAAGAACAGTGTTTGCTCACAGATAAATCCCAGTAATGAAGCCCCGGTGGCACTGTCAGGTAAGTGTTGGACTTCTAACCAAAGGTCCGCAGGTCAAACCCACCAGGTGCTCCCCCCTCTGGGGAGCAGGGAGGCCATCACTTACCATAAAGGTTGACATCTTCAGAACCTCTATAGAAGGTCGCTATGAATCATAAGAATGAGATGGCAGTGGGTTTGGTCTTGGTTTGGAAAACTCAAATGGCAGGAAGGGGTAGGAGAGAAGAGTAAATAGAAATGGTAAGTATGGGAAAGCCTTGGGAAGGGGTCTGCTACACTATGGGGACTGTGATCAAGTCATGGATCAAAATGTGTAGGGACTGTTGAATGGGAAACCAATTTGCTCTGCAAATCTTCACTCAAATCTCAATAAAGTGTGTGTGTGTGTGTGTGTGTGTGTGTGTGTGTGTGTGTGTGT
>NW_022105908.1:8739651-8741847 GCF_000313985.2 Echinops telfairi | reverse complement strand
GTGCCCTTCCTGCATCTCTGCTTCCCTCAACTACAGCCTGCCTGGCCCATCCCTCATTAGAACGCCCACTGCTCCACCCATAATGATTATTTATGGATCCACGTGAACTGCTCCGAAAGACAAATGAATACATGGGTGAGTAAATGAGCACGCTGTCGGACTTCGATTCGACTTTGGTGTGCAAACGTTGTACGTCTTCAGGAGCCACGAGGAAATGCTATTTCCCCCTAACAAGCTGCAGTCAGTGACTTCCGTTTCTCTAGAAGGAAGACACACTTCACCTGTCACCTACGTGGGTGGCCACATGGCACTGTCTGCCACCCACCGTGGCTGGGCCGTGAGGGATGGATGTGCAAAGCTTGCGCTCCCTGAGATAACATTACTGTCCCCGGGGTGGGGGGCCTCCAGCCGGTGTGCATGATCGAAATTACCTCCACGGTGATTTCATGCTGCATCTGTGGGCCTCCACCGCATCTTGCCTCCAGAAAATAAGTGGTGATAATATTTGTAATCTGTTTACCGACAGAAGCAGGGGTTCCGTGCAGATAACTCTTTTATGCCACAAAGTACTTAGCTAAGATGGAAAATGGCATTACTCATGTTAAATTCAAAATGAGCTTTTGGTCCCAAATTGCTGGAAACCCAGTAAATGTCATTAGCTATCTGAGGTTACAATGAAATCAGCAAAGGGTTACTCTCTGGTAATGACATTGACTGTAGCTATAGAAACAGGGGACAGCAGACCCAGTCAGGTGACAGTTCTGTCAAGAACAGTGCATCTGTAGTTGTTCTCACCAAAGACCAATTCCAAATCCCTGCATGCCAGTTGCCTGATATTCTGAGAACTGTTTTCTCCACAGGCACCAGGATCAGACCCGAGGACACAGCCCTCCATGAGTCTTAGTTGGAAAGTGATGATAAAACGCAGCCAAGAGGACACATTTCCTGTGGCCTCTGCATTGAAGTGTGCCTCCTGAGGCACTGAAGACACGGCCTACCGGGGTCAGTCATTGATCTATGGTGGATGCATGCCTGATGGCCAGGGAGCTCCTGTGCAGAGCATCCACCCCCACCTGCCACCCCCCATGGAGCCCACACTACCACCTCCTGGCTCCACTTCAATGCTCCTCCTTCCCAGGCAGAGATGCGGGCCCACCCCTATGAGCCAAGGAGTAGCGGTGTCCTCGGGGACCTATCTTATGAGCTGCGGGTCAGCACCAGCAAGTCAGCTGCAGTGGGCATGGGCAGGCCACGGAACCTGAGAACCACAGCAGCTTCTGTGGACAATGGACCTGACAGCCCCATTAGCCACCTCGTAAAAACAGCACTTCCTTCTATAATGCTCAGCATCCTCCCTCACACCCACGTCAACATAGCATGTGCTCTCACCACCTGCGTGTGGCTGCCAACAGCCTTCCTCACCCCCATGGAGCCACCAACACCTTTCTTTGCCACTTGTGCCAGCCAGTACTTTTCTTTGCCACCTATACATCCAGCCAACAGCTTTCCTCCTTGATACCACCAACCCCATCCTTGACTACATGTGCCAGCCAACCCCTTCCCAGCGCACTAGGAATGCACCAGAAAATACCTCTCCTCGCCACTAGGGAGCAAGCAACATCTTCCCTCTCCATTCATGATAGCCAACCTCTACCCTCACCATCTCCCACAAACACCTGTCACAACCATGTGTGACAGCCGACAAGCTTGCCTCATGATCAAGGAACACCAACCCCTTCCCTCTCCACCGGGCAGTGGCTTCACCTCCTCTAGCAATAAACCAGAGTCACAGCCTTTCCTTGCCACCTGGACAACACACCTTCCCTCAAAACGGAGGACGCGGTCACCTCGCTAGTCACCTGGTAGGACTGCAATTCTCCCCATCCTCCTCCTCTAGGGCCGTGATTCTCGAGTATGGACCTTGCACCAATGCTTTTGCATCACCTGGGAACTTGCTAGAAATGCTAATCCTCAGATCCCTCCCCAATGAATCAAAAGCTTCTGAGATGGGGCTCTGCAGTTGGTTTGTGTTTTTCAACAAGACTTTCAGGGGACTCAAGTCCCCCCCAAGAGTGGAGAATCAATAAGGCTGCTCTTTCAATACTCAAGAGTTTTCAACACCCTGATACTCAGGTTCCCGGCCCAGAGGCAGGCCACAAGTTACCAGATAGCTCTAAGGTGCAGCTGAGTATGGGC
>NW_022105908.1:8731400-8738144 GCF_000313985.2 Echinops telfairi | reverse complement strand
GTTGCTACCCTGCACCCTGACTGGCTCATCTCCTCCCCATGACCCTTCTGTAAGGGGATGTCCAGTTGCCTACAGATGGGCTTTGGGTCTCCACTATGCACTCCCCCTCATTCACAATGATATGATTTTCTGTTCTTTGATGCCTGATACCAGATCCCATCGACACCTCATGATCACACAGGCTGGTGTGTTTCTTCCATGTGGGCTTTGTTACTTCTGAGCTAGATGGCCACTTGTTTATCTTCAAGTCTTTAAAACCCCAGATGCTGTATCTTTTGATAGCCAGGCACCATCAGTTTTCTTCATCACATTTGCTTATGCACCCACTTTGTCTTCAGCGATCGTGTTAGGAAGGTGGGCATCATGGAATGACAGTTTAATAGAACAGAGTGTTCTTGCATTGAGGGAGTACTTGAGTGGAGACCCAATGGAATGACTGGTTTCTTATCAAGCATTGGTTAATTCACCTAGAAAGCCAGCCTCTTTTGTCTCACTCTGTTTCTACACATATTCCACAGCTACCCTGAAACCCTAAAATCAAACTCACCATTACTGAGTAGATTTTGACTGATAAAAGCCCTGTAAGACAGAGTAGAACTGCCCATGGGCTTTCCAAGATGTTAACATTTACAGAAGCAGGCGGCCACATCTTTGTCCCACAGAAGAGGTGGTAGGTTCAAGCTGCCAGTCTTTTGGTTAGTATTCAAATGCTTTCATTGGCCCACCAAGGATTTGACTCCACCTGCTCTGCACCTGCTCTGTGCCTTGTAATTACTCTGCATCTGCAATGCAGAAATGCACTCCGTGCCCGCTCTACCTGTTCGATTGCTGCTGGACACTTGCTCCATGCCCACTCTACAGCCTCACCACCCCAGCCTACACCCACTGGACATCTACTCTGCACCTTCCCTGTGCCTCCTCTATGACTACAGTACATCTACTTTAATGTAGTCCTGGAGCTCAGCTGAGTGCTCCCATCACAGGTGGAGTCAGCATTCTCGCACTCTGTTGGCTTCAGAACAGTTAGCTAAACCCAAAGGAGGATGGTCCATAGCAATCTGCGAAGAGTCTATAGTGAGGTACCTGGGAGCTCTGTCCTCAGACCCTGCCTTCAGTACTTTTAGTAGCGAACTGGCAGGGAACATGGATCGCTCCTGGTCCCACTCCATGGACAGTTCATACATTGAATGATAACAGGGAGCCAAAAACATCCCAGCTCTCAGAATAATAAGTTATAGTCAGCAAAATATAGCCCAGTAGAGACAGATATCAAGTCCCAGGCATGTGGGTTTCAAAGATCAAAGACATAAGGACAGGTAGAAAAGGTACAATGTGAGAGGCACGCTTGGATTCAGCCACCTCTAAGCTTAGCATGAGCGAACAGACGGATGGGCTCCATTAGCAGTATGGCACCCAGGGCAAGGAGTGGAGAGATGCCTCTTCAGATGGCAGCTGAAAGTTGTTTCATTCTTAGCTCCACATTCAGTAGGGGCATTGTTACCATGGGAAGGTGGAAGGGAAAAGCCAGGCTGGCTATGTAAATCACAGAAACCCATCACAAGGAGTGGGTGGGTGGGGACATGGGGGAGCAATTGCCTGATGGGAAAAGCAGGTCAAGTGTGAAAATGTCATAAAAGCCAGTTCTAGCCGTCTAACAGGATTATCTCCTGGGAGATAAAGAACAGGAAGAAATGCCAAGGACTTTCTCCCTCCCATCCAATTGAAGCATCTCTGCATGCAATTCACTGAAACAAAAGGCATCTTTAGAAGAAAGAACAGAAATGAGCAAAATACATGCCCTATCTGTGACCACATGCTTCTGACCATCACCTGAGACCTGGGAGAGAGGGTCCTCGTCTAGCTTCATGACTTAGCTTTCCGCTTCAACTCAGCGACTGAATTCCTCCGGAAAATTAGGAACAACAAGAGCACACTCAACGAGCAGTAAAGAAATGGTGTGGGATCAATTTTTTAAACCCGATAGCCCAATTTTTAAAAGAAAGTAAGAAGGGAGAGAAGAAGGAGGGGAGGGGGAACAGAATGAAGGCAGCGGTCAGCAAACAAGCAGTACAAGATGTACAGACAATCGGCCCGACGGTGGACTGACACAGGGAGCACAGGATTTTCAAAAACGTCTCCCTGCTCTTTTCACAGAGGGACAAGATTACATGGAGTAAATAATTAGGTTCACCACGAAACTTCAAATCTCTATAGTTCGAACAAAGCTACTGCTGGAAGCAGTGAAAACCATAAGTGGGGCCACCAAGAGACTAATAGGCTTAAAATCTTCTCATGTCAATTTTTGTCATAGCCGGCACACCCCAAATCTCAGTGGCTTCCATTAACAAGAGGTCATTTTCCCCTCATGATGTGTTTTTCGCAATCTGAATGTTACCTTGCACCAGACGCTGTCTCTCACAGCAGATGAGAAAAAATCTGGCAGAAGCATGTAAGGGCCCTTAACTTCTGCATAAAAGGTCTAGGTCAGTTTCATCTCTATTTCCTTGGCCCAAGAAAGTCTTGTGACCTAGGCCAACGCCATCACAGCAGGTCTCTCATAGAAATGTTGGATATTTTTCATCCAAAAATTGACTACACACATCCAGAATACAGAACAAGCAAGGAAAGGCTTTTTTAGGGAAAACACTAAAAAAATATATGAGGAAATGCAAGAAGAACCCACTAATACCTTCAGAGGTTTAAAAAAAAAATCTAACAGATTTATAACAAAAGAAGAAAATTAGCAAGTCATAATAAGACTCAAAAGAACAATAGCTACAACAACCAGAAACTTAACAGAAAAGCCTGGACAATTTTAGTGCCAAACACTATCAAATCAGAGAAAAGCTGACACCAATTCTATTCGAACTATTCCATGACATAGAAAAAGATGAATTATTCCCCCATTCATTTTACGGAGTGAGCATAAACCTGGTATCAAAAGCAGGAAAAGACATCGCTAAAAAATTAAAGACTAATATCCTTCATGAACATAAACATTCTCAACACAACAAGCCAACTGAAATGAAAAGGGTAAAAACAGGTCACTATGAAGAACGATACTCCAATATTGAAAAACCGGACAAAATCTTCAAATTTCTAAAAACACCTACCCAAACTAACACATTTTGAAGTAAAAAACCTGAACAGATCTATCCTACCCTCCCACCCCCAACCAAAAAAATAATTAAGAGGTCATAAAACAACTCCCAACTAAAATCCCGAATTCTACCATTCACAGAAGAGCTGACACCGGTTCTAATCAAAGTATCAAAGTATTACAAAAGAGAAAGAGATTAAATACTCCCAGATTCATTCAAGGGAGCAAATATAACCCTAGTAACAAAGCCAGGCAAAACCATCACTAGAAAAGAAAATTATAAGTCAATCTCCCTCATGGGCACAGATGTAAAACTTCTCAGCAAAATCCTGAATGAATCTAGCATCATATGAAATGAAAAAACAAAACATTATCACGAAGGGGGATTCATACCAGGTAGGCAAAGATGGGTCAACATTAGAAAAACAATCTATAGTTACCACATAATAAAAAGAATCACAGGACCGCTTCCATCAATGAAGAAAATTCGTTTGACATAATCCAATACCCGTTGCTGATATATATTCCACAAATAGGAATAGAAGGGAAATTTCTCTGCATAATTCAGGTATAGATATTTAAAGCAACATTTGTCTCAGTGGTGAGAAAGCAAAGCGTTCCTTTAATGAAGGAGAATGCGACCACGCTGCCTTTATCATCACTCCTAGTCAGTAAGGCACTGGACAGCCTAGCGAGAGCAATAAGGCAAGAAAGGGAACTAAAAGTCATCCAAATTGACAAAAAAGAAATAAAACTAGCTCTAGTTGCAGATATGGTCTACACAAATCCCAGCAACTTAACAAGAAAACTACTGGAATTCATAGATGGATGCAGCAAACTGAAAGAATACAAACTCAACATTAAAAAATCCATCAAGCTATGGGTGCTATAGCAAAGTGCTGTGAAGAAACTAGATGGTGCCTGGCTCTCAGAAAGAATGGTGTCTGGGGTATTAAAGGACTAAGTCATCCAGTGAGGCACTAAATAAGTCCACATGGAAGAGGGACACCAGCCTGTGTGGTTCAAGCGTAGTAGATAACGTTATCCAAATCTAAAGGCGAGAAGGACATCAGAACTTAAATTGTGGACACCAACTTTGCAGAATGCTATGGATGACAGTGAAAGCCCCAAATCCATGTTCAGGGTCTACACACGGACTGATCCTCCAGTGAATCCCCTCCGATCATAGTTGAAGGATATGAATAGCCTTGTCATCAGACAGAGAGTACTGTAGATCGATTATACCCGATGAAGTTAGGTCAAAATAATATCTTATTATCTTATCTCCCTTTAGGCCCATTTTAAATCTGTGTCACTTTTTAAAAAAAAGTGAAGGGGAAATACACCTGGATTAAGCCCCAGATGAATCCCCTCTGACCATGGACCAGGGATGTGAATCACCTTGCTAACATGCAGAAGGCAGTGGAAAGTGGATTGTTGCAGATGCAGTGAGGTTAAAATTTAGCACCCTGTCATTTGATCTTCTTTATGATCCATTTAAATTAGTTCTGCATTGATTGTGATAAGAGTTGTATGAGCCCCTAATAAAATGATTTTAAAAGAAAGAATGACAGCCTGAGAAACCCCACACAGGGTCACCATGAGTCCGAATTGCCTCGGCGGCAGCTGGTGAATGTTTGCAATATATGTAACACTTGCGTGTCCACCAGACGTGAACAATAGTGATCACCAGAAAACAGGCTTCTGTGTGTTTATGGGGTTTTCTTTGAATCTGTATTTGTGCATTTTCTAAATAGCACTCATTATTTTTAAACCTCAAGAGTAACTTTTAAAAATGCTATGTATACGGGATATCCTCTGAATAACAATGAAAATAAATCTGTATAATGAAAAATAAATAAATTAGTTCTGGATTTATATATGTTCTGTTTTCCTTTAAATTGAAGTGTTCGTGTGTTTTATTTTGTTATTCCTTGTTGTTATTGCTTCTTTTGTTTTGTTTTTTAATGTTTTTCTGTACATGATATCCAGGATAGCTGAATCTCTGCAGTTTAAAAAAAAAAATCAGTCAGTCCTTGGAGAGTTGAACCCTTCACCCCTCTCTGGCCAGTCCAGGAAGGAACAGTCTCTCTCAGGGACTTGCCTACATGTGTCTTCAATGGAGGTCACTGTACTGGGGACGGTACAGGGGATCACATAGTTGTGAGTCATGCCCTGTCATTTCCCCATGACCGCCCAGGTCAGAAGGCCCTGGGCCCATCCTGTAAGCCCTTCTATCTACCGATGTACATGTCCCAATCATGGTCCAGTCCCTGTTTCTGCCGTCTCACCTGTAATTGTGATGTACTGATTACCACCAATCATCCATCTGTGACAGTTTCCTTTGCCCACCCTTTTTAAAGTTTGCTATCTCACCAAACCCGTGGATATTATTTCAACCTCGTGTTGGTGGCCTCCCTCATCTGGATGAAGTGTCTGGGTCTTTGTGTTGTCTTTGTCTCTTTTAAGACTTAATATTTTCTTTAAAATAAAATTTTAAAAATCAGTTCATTTCTTTCACACTGACAAAGAGCAATCTGCAAAGGAAAACAGCATCATTTACAAGAACCGCCCAAAAGATGAAATAATTAGCAATAAATCTAATGAAAAAGACAAAAGACCTATACAAGGGAAACTACACAGCACTACTATAAGAAACCAAAGGAGATCAACACAAATGGGAAACGACAGTGTAGTACGCTCATAGATAAGAAGACTTAGCATTGTGAAAATAACAATACTATCCAAAGTGATCTAAAAAAATAATACAATCCCTATCCAGATTCTGTGATCATTCCATCCATAGATGAAAAGGGCAAAGTTCAGAAGGGTTAGGAAAGAAGGAGGTATGGAAACAGGAAACACAGGAAGGAAGTGGAATAAGGGAAGTTTCAATGTGGGGATTGCAATCAACAGCGCAGAACAAAATGCAAATGAATTGTTGAATGGAAAAATTATTTACTGTGTAAATCTCCCCTCAGTCCATAATTTAAAAAAAATTTTACACAAGATGAAAAACAAATAGCGATCTTTATATGGGATAAAAACAGGTCTCAAGTAAACAAAACACTATTAAAACAGAAGAACAAAATAAGAGTCCTCACAATTCCCAATCTCAAAATCTCCTATACAACCACAGCAGTCAAAACAGCCAAGTACTGGTACAACAACAGTACATACACCAATGATACAGAACTGAGGGTCCACAAGGAAACCCATCCATCTATAAACTGTTTGCTTTTACTAAAGGCCAAACTTAATTAATGGCGAAAAGACAGTCTCGTTAATAAATGGTCTAGGCAAACTGAATATTGATTACTGAATAATGAAATAGGAGCCCTATCTCACACCATATAGTAAAAGAAACTCAATATGGTAAAGAAGAGGAAGAGGAATAACAATGTAAAACCTAAAACTATAAAGATAATAAAGTAGGGACAAACTCAAGATCCCTACTAAATATGGGATAAATACACTATCAAATATAGTGACAACACACAAACAGCAAAGACAAACTAGATTACTGGAACACCCTAAAAATTAGACCTTTACGCACATCAAAATATTTCACCCAAACTTTAACATCTCAACAACGAAAAATGCAAATAACCCAGTTGAAAACTGGGGGAAGAAAATAAGCGACA
>NW_022105908.1:8729314-8730148 GCF_000313985.2 Echinops telfairi | reverse complement strand
CCCATGTAAAAATGGGCAGAAGACATGAACAGACCAAAGCCCACCACAGAAGACATTTAGAAGAAGAAATAAGTACTCCGATCACTAGTCATCAAGAGCTGCCAATGAAAACAACCATGAGATAGCACCTCACACCAGGGTTGATGACAAAGTGCAAAAAAAGGAAGAAAAAAGGCCAGAAACGAACACTTTCTGGAGAAGGTTGAAAGTGACTGGAATCCAGCTCCATTGCTAATGAGACTGTGAAACAGTCCAGCCATTGAAGAAAGTGGTTTGCCGCTTCCTCAATCAATTAGGAACAGAAACGCCATGTGATCCAGCCATCTCTCTATGTGGTATCTACCCTAAAGAAATCAGAGCCAACGCAGAAACAGATACAGGCACATGCATATCCATCGCAGCACTATTCACAACAGCAAGAAGACGGAGACAACCAAAGTGTCCATTGGTGGGAGAATGGATAGAGAAACTTTGGTACACACATACAATGGAATATGGCATGTTGCCAGAGAATAACAAACCTGTGAGACACCTCCTGATGTAGATGGATTTGGAAGACATTATGCTGACAGAAGTTAGTCTATCACAAAAGAATAAATATGTATGAGACCATTGTTGTAAAAGAAAAAAAAAATCAAGATATTTTTTTTCATACCAAAAGAAACAGACTGTGATGGTTACCAGGGGTGGCAGGGGAAGAATGGGCTGCAAGATAGTCCAATGCCAGGGTGCCAGGGAAAATAATACTCTAAAAGAGGGCAAGGGTTCATGGCCCTGCGGGGGACAACACCAGGAACACAGTGTGGGAATTGCGCCTGATCTGACCCCGCCATG
>NW_022105908.1:8708174-8727438 GCF_000313985.2 Echinops telfairi | reverse complement strand
AGGGTTAAAGGTCGGGGTGAGGGACAGGACAAGCTAGTGTCTTGTTTCAAATGTTGGCAAATTGTCTACCATGTTGACTGGAAATGGATTACTCACTCCTCCATTCACCTGGCAAGTATGAGGCCCACCGTCCTCGTGGCTGAGCAGTGAATTTGCTGCCCCAGGATCGTTTGGGGTGGGTTTTCCAGCAGTGCTTGGCTCACTAGTCTTTCTTTGGCAGACTCGGAGATCCACGTTCTTTGGCTGTGTCTACTTTCTTCGGGTCTCTGTTAAAGAGGGTTGCTGCGGCACATCTATCTTGATTGTCATCTTCACTGGAAGCCCCCACAAAGTTGTGAATGCCTGGTTTTCTTAGAAGGAGACTGCCAGGCCATCTATTGGGACACATCTCTGGGGACAGGAGCCTCCAACGTTGGGGTTAGCTGCTGAGAGCACTAACCGTGTGTAACCCCCAAACCAGAAGGTCCACCCACAAGTCCTTCCTTGTTAGAATCTGTGTCCTACCCTCTGGCCTGCACCAGCTCCGGGGTCTTTGGGAGCCCAGGGTCTCAGCGGGGATACAAGACAGACATAGTGCAGTGACGAGACACCAACATCAGGTGGCATGAACAGAGGGTGCCAAGCAGAACTAGGCAAGTCTGTGTAAAAGCTGGGCCAAAGAAACAGTGGTAAGGGTGTGGGGGTGCAGAGGAGTCCTGCAGGCAGCTCCACACCTCCCCAGCGTCTGGTTGTGAATGTGATGCCAATGATAACAGACTTCGACAGTGATGGAAAGCGTGCCTCCCCAGGAGGCCCCCACAGCCAGACTCCACAATTATTGGCAGCCAAGTACTCGCAGAGCCCCTCTGGAGCTGACAAGACAGACAGTCCTTCACTGGGCACACTCATGGTGGAAGAAATGTTTTGTGTTTTCTGCTTTGGCTTTAATTTGGAGCTAAACAAAGACACGGCGGGTGGGAGATACGAGTACTGCCTGGGGAGCCAGCTTCCTGCTCCAACCTCGTTTCAAGAGCAGGAGAAATGCCAGCCGCATGGGCAGGGGCTGTGGAGAATGTTCAGTGACACCTGCACACAAGCAGGGACTAGGGCCTCTCAGTAGACCTTAGAGCCCATTCCAGAGGGAGCAAGATGGCCAACCACAATGGTGAGTCTTAGCCTTCCAAGTGCTGGGCTTGGGAGCGTCTTCCTCATAAACTGGGGAGGTGGGATGATGAGAGCACCATAGAACTTCCTTGCAAGACGTTGAACTACCTTGCAAGACGTTGAGCCACATCAAAGAAACAAGCACAAGAAACTCCACTTTAGAGAAGAAATAAAGTGTGACATCGGGGCCCAAATCAACAGCTGCTCCAAGGAGCCACCACAAAAATGTGGGACCCCTGATAAGACTGGGCTGAGACCTGACCGATGCCCAAAACCAGCCAAGTCACCTACAGCGTGGAGAAACCCGCTAAGACTGGACTGGGACAGTGAAGACGTCAAAGAGCCAGCCACGCTGTCCATTTAAACCCGGGTAGAGACACTGACTTTTTGGAGAGCTAGGAACCAAGGAGACATCAACGCCTGCTCTCTCCAACTCTACCGGGGTGAGTCCACCGATGAGGCAACGCTGATTGGGACGATGGTGCCAGTATGAAATGCGTGAAGAGTGCTGTTATTGTGCCCTTATGCTCACAGTTGTTTGCCCTTAGTAGTTTGAGTGATATTTTAGATTGTTGGATGTGTGTTCGCAGTGAATACACCGAGCATTCGAAAATGTCTAAGAGCGTAAAGTAATTATTGATCGCGGCGCTCGTGACACGGGATGACTGTTATCCTAATTTGATAGATTAAGAAAGGCTTTGTTAGACAGGGCAAGGCTCAAAGTTGGCCACTAACTGTCCACTGTATGGTGTGATATGAAGAACACTGAGTCTGGGCTCCAGGGGACCCTGCTACCACCTTTGTACGCCTACACCCAGGAGCACAAACTTTCCTGTCCAACTTCTGAGAACGGTCAGTGAGAAAACTCTGGGGAAGCCCAGTGAGAAGGAGGGGGGAGCAGGCCTAGAGGAGGAGGACAAAGGCAGCACAAGCCAGGAAGCCCACGTCCCCCAAGCCCAAGTCCTGCCAGACGCAACAGAACCCCAGCCAGCCAGCCTTAAGGGCCTGAGTGTTGACATATAAGCTGGCTCCCAAGGGTGAATATGCTCCCAGTGCAACTCCCAAAAGCCTCAGCCTCACTGCCTGGCTCATCACTGACTCCCCGGGGCTAGCCCAGGGCCTGATACACAGTGAGTGGCTGTAAGCATCTGTCCCAGAACTACTCCACTTCTGAATCATGGCCGGGGAGCCCACTGTGTGCTGTGGGGCCAAATCACGGCCCCCTCCCACCCCCCGCAGCTTCTGTCTTTGTAGACAGCCATGCAGTGGGCTGGGGACCTGTATTCCCATATTTGCAGGCAGGGAATCTGAGAGTCAGAGAAGGCAGGAAATTTGTTCAGGAGGCTGTCACACTGGGAGCAGACGGTGGCTCAACACTCAGGGCTGTCTGAACCCTTTGCACCAGCTCACAGGGCCACGAGAAGAAACAAGGAGAAGGGGGCAGGGGGAGGGGGGCGTTTGGGAACAGCAAGCTATCAGCCCAACTCCCAGCAGCCTCTCTAAGCCTTGCTCCTACTGAGCTGGGGCACCCAGGGCGGCAGAGCAAGCACAATGACTCAGAGGGGGGCAAGCCCTGGCTCCAGGATTTAAATTTAGCCCAGGACAAAGCTAGTTCTCTCTGTCAGACTCTGGCCCCGCCCAGCCCGGGGCCTGCCAGGCACTTAGCAGATGGGGGGAGTCTGAAAGGGACCTGCTTCCTCAGGCACCCTGAGGAGCTGGGGTCCTTCGGTTCAGATCGCGCTGATCCATGCCACCACTGGGTCAAGGCCACCCTCCTCCAAGCAATTCTTCCATTGAGAGAAGGCAGGGGCTTGGCCTGCAGTGCCCAGGGCTCTGCTTCCCGAAGTTGGCTGAGACCAGCAAAGCCTGAGGTCCTTCGCCTGCCTTACTGGGGGGCATATCAGCCTCATTTCACCAAAAAGACCCTGAACTCGAAAGTAAACAAACAAATGAGTGAATAAGCCAACAAACAAATTGATGCCGACTCGCAACAACCCGATAGGGCAGGCTTGACCTGCCCTGTGAAGTTTCCGAGAATGTAACTCTTTATAGGAATAGAAAGCCCATCTTTCGCCCAAGGTAGTTTCGAACTGCAGACCTTGCCGTTAGCAGCCCAATGTTCAGAGCCCAGTTCAGAGAAGTTAAAGCGCTTGCCTTAACCACAGAGCTGGTCAGAGAGGATGCATGAGTCCCAACCACAAGGTGACACGGCCTCCCATCGGTCCCAACCCACTCCTCCTGGACATCACTGACTGTACGGGGTGTGTGTGTGGAGGGGGGCGGGGGTGGTAGTGTCTGCCAAAGCCGCTGTGGCCTGGCTGCAGAGCCCCCCTTGGGGGCGCGGCTCTGACTCTCTGACTCAGATGACTGCAGGAAACCCTGGTGGCCCAGCCTGACACCCGCTCGTTCCCAGGCCCTCCCAGCCCTCCCCCTCACCAAGCTCCAAGCAGAGGCTGCGTTTGTGAGGAGCACTGAGAGGGAGGGAGTCAATTTATTCTGGAGAAAACATCTTTGTTCTGCGAGTGAAGGGGAGCCCGTTCCAACAATTTAATGCTCTGTTCACGGGCCCGGGGGCTGGGGGGCGGGCAGCACGAAGCTTGTTCTTCGAGGCAGCGCGGCACATAATGAGGCTTCTCACGGCCGTTCCCCGCCGTCGTGCCAAAAACCAGAATGGTTATTTATCCATTAATCTGACATTACACCCCCTGCATTTTATCTGCTTAAAGAAATTTGGTGGTTAGAGTGTGTGCCTGGCGGAGAAACACCCGCCCTGGGCTGCACACCAGTGATTGCAGCATCACAGTATAACCCCAGCTTGGACACCCACAGGGGACTCAGGGGTCCCAGCGGTGAAGTGTGGGGGGCAGCAGCCAGCTCCAGCCTCTCCAGGCTCCTTCAAAATCCAGGACCAACCTGCAGAACATTCCCCAGGGCCTGCCTAGGGCCCCAGCATGCAGTAATGGCAGGTGACAAACCCAAGTCACCTGCCTGGGGGCCTGTCTCCCAGCACAAGCTCCAGGCAGACAAGAACAATGGGGAAGCCACGCTGCCTAGGTGACTGTGGTGACTGTGAGATGTCCCTCCACCTCTCCTGCCGGTTTCCCCCACCACCACCCCTACCGCTGAAGTGAATTCGCTGAGTTCCTATGTGTAAAGTGCTTGAACACATCCCAAGTGCTCAGTCAAGTGGGTTAGAGAACATGGAATGGGAACAATTGAAGACACGTGTGTCTGTCAGGCAGCGCTGCCAAGGGGCCTGGGAAGTGGGGGGGACCACGGGTCGCGACATGGGTCCTTCCAGAGGGAATAAGTGGGTGGGAGACTAACCTAACCCCCACCCACCCTTGTGCCCACCCACATGCCTCGGCTAAAGCCAGGAGGATGCCATGGAGTTTTTCATTAGAAGGAAGGATCCCTCAAAGACAGAAACGGAGAGCCGGGCAGAGGAAAGGGGCCCAGCGAGTTCACAGTAATATGAGAGCAGAAGCCACACATCTGGTCCCCCAGCCAGGGTATTTGCAGCAAGAAGTGCTGGCCGGCCCACTTACCTCTTTTCAGTCAAGTGCTTAGCAGCGTCGCTACCTACTGCCAGGCTAGGGCTGAGCCACGGCATAAAACTCGCCGGGCACCCCGGCCCATCCCAGCAGCTGCAGCCCACCCCACCCTGAAACCACACTATTGAAAGCCTAGCCCCACAACAGGTGAAAACCCTGAGCCTTGGAGTTTGGGCCAGGACTTTGCCAACCCCTTCCTCACCTGTCCCTTGTTAATCACTGATCCCCTGCAGCACTGCCTTGCCCTGGAAATCTGCAGAACTCTCCTTTTTGATCTTGCCTGGCCCTTGACACTCTCGACTCCCACCCTCAGAGCTGGCATATGCCTTGCCCCCCAATCAGGAGACTGGCCCAGAGGAGGGAGACACTTGGATCTGTCGCCCCCACTACCCCCAGCAGTATCCAGTGTGACCCCAACTGACACCCTCGAGCATGCAGCCAGGCTCGGCTCAGACCCAGCCTAAGTTCCCAGAGCCCCCAGGAGCTGACCCCACCTGGGCTATCCCATAGCACTTCCCCCAAGGCTGGTGGTTCCTCCTGGGAAAGGGCGTCCACAGTCTTCTCTGGCTGAGGAGCTCCAGGCCAGCCATCGCAGTGTGGAGCAGAGCTGCGTTCCGCAGGAGCCGCTCTGCCCAGGCAGCTGCAGCCCGGCCCCTGCCTCCTTCAGATGACAGAGAGGCAGGCAGGTGGGCAGACAGGCGCCCAACACAGAGACCTCCCCCACGCTCAGCAGTCCCACTGCCCCTTCCTCCGTGGCCTGTAGGCAAGAAGACCCCTCCAGCCTGCAAACAAATGTACCCCATAGTGATAGAGGCTCCCAGGGAAGGGAGGCTGGCCCCTGGGCCCCAGGAAGTCCCTTGAATGGTGCCGTCTGCAATCAAGGTCCCGCACTAGCTCAACAGGACCTGCATCTGCCAGCCCTTCCCTCCTTAGCAGCAGTTAAACAAGCAAAAGTATGAATAGGGGACAAGCCAAGGCTGCTTGGCCCGCCTGAGCAGCCAGCCTGGTTCACACCTTCAGGCCAAATGGTCCACTCTGCCCAGCCTATTAGGACTGGGCACCTGCCTCCTTGCCTGGGCACAGGCTCATCTTAAAGAATGTCCCTGGCTGGTGTCCCACTCCATTTCTTGGGTTACTCCCTCTCCTTGGACTCGGATCCTGTCCAATCTCCTGCTCGTGCCCGATGGATGCTGCTCCCAGGAAAGGGACGTAAGCTCTCAGACCACAGCAGCTTCTGTCCACTTCAGCTGGACCTAGCCCAGCCACTGATAACTTGTGCCAGCCACTGAGCTATGCACCTAACAATTCTGAGATTGAGATAGGTAAAGCCCTCCCATTTTACAGGTGAGAACCGGGAGGTTTGCCGAGGTGCCTCTTTCTAAGTGGCCTAAACCCAGCACCTCCGAGTCTCACAGCCAGCCTGGTCAGCTGCCTGACACAACTACAGAACTCTCAATGCCCTAGCCACCAGATGAGACACTGAATCTGCTTCTGAAACCACCAAGGGTGAGGAGGACAATGGGCCCAGGAGGCCATGTTCTTGGTGGGTTTGGATCAGGGTCTGTCTTTCTTCAGTGCCACCAAAACGCACCTGGTGGTGGCAGGGAGAAGAAATCCACATTGGACAGCAATGGAAATGAATCAATCTTCTCCGACAGTTCATTTTCATTTCGCAACTTCCCCCCAAGACAACGGCAAGTAATGACCCTGAGGATCTACAAAGTCACGGGTCAGCAGCCCAGCTGAGCCCTGGCCTTCCCTGCCGGTCTCAAGACTCCTCTAGGCCCAGAGATCCTCCCCCCTCCACGGAGGCTTCAGCAACACTGCTTGACCCCAAAGTGCCTCCCCGCCAGAGCCCAAAGACAAGAAACAGACATCTCGTGACACTGAATTGCAGCTGTAGGGACCATTGAATTGGTGTATGTCTTGCCAACAGACATAGTCTTGCGAACAACAGTTAATTAAAGAAAGACAGACACCCAGGACTCAAACTCTAAGCCATCAAATGGCCACCAGGGCCCTTGTGGCCAGCAGCACCCACCTGTCCTTGCTTGCCTATCCCATCACGCTGATCCCAAACACCCAGGACCCCAGGCCTGCCCCTACCTCCAAATGTACAGCACGAGTCACCCTAACAGCAGTGCTTGTCCCCCATGACACAAGATAGCTTCTCTACTCAACTGTCTATCATCAAGCCATTCCAACTCCTAGACACCCTCTAGGACACCGTGTAACTGACCCAGAGGGTTTCAAGGCTCTAAAACTTCACAAAAACACACTGTTCTACCTTTCTCCCATGGAGGAGCTGGGGAGTTTGAACTTCCAAGCTTTAGGTTAGCCGCTTTAATCACTATATCACTAAGGTAAGGTGACCAGACGTCCCACTTTTGGCGAGACAGTCCCGATTTGGGGCATTTTTTAAAAGTCCTAATTTTTGGAAAGAATGCACAACAAGCTAGGGAACAGTCTATTTGGTCCATATAGACCAAATTTTATCAAGATTGCCCCCCTACCTCCACTCCCCCCCACTCTCAGTCAATGGTGTGCTGCTTAAAATCTGGTCACCTTCACTAGGGCTCCAAAAACTCCCTTAAACCCCCCCCAAACACCTTCATGGGGTAGTCACACTTTGGAACTCCCAAATGCAAATCCCTCAAACCACCCTGTCAGACCTCATGCCCTCTAGGAGGTCACACTGAGCGCTCAGACTCTGAGCCCGCCTACAGTCACCACTTCCCCTTCTCCAAGTCTAACCTAAAGCCTCCCCTCCATCGAGGTGAAAGAGGTAGTAGGGCCGAAGACCAGGGCCAGATAGACTCGATCCTTTCCCAGGAGGGGACCCCTGCCCCACTTCCAACAGACCAACCCTGGGTCTCTCAAGGGTTTAGCCCTGACTCTGGGACCTGCCAAGCAAGGTCCTTCCGAAAACGAAACCAAAGTCAATTCCAACTACTAGCAGTTCAAAACCACAAGCAGCTCCGCTGGAGAAAGACTGGGCTTTCTACTCCGGGAAAGTTACAGTCTCAGAAGCCCAAAGGGGGTCATTATGAGTCAGCACTGACTTGATGGCACTGAGTGAGTGAGTGACCCTATGACCCTATACCACAGTGGTTCTCAACCTGTGGGTCGTGACCCCTTTGGGGGTCGAATGACCCTTTCACATGGATCGCCTGAGACCATCGGAAAACACATACAGTATTTCGGATGGTCTCAGGAACCGAGGCACCACTTCTCTATCCATCTCCAGGCGGGTCTGCCCACATGCAGACACGCCCACATAAGAGTACCAGGTGTGAAGACTGTTACCCATGCTACACCATGCTTCCACACAAAATGTCATTAATTTGTCATTAGAAAGCAATATTTCACAATACATAACTACATATTGTTTTGGGGATTCATCACTATGCTTTCATGATGTTCAATTTGTAACAATGAAAATACACCCTGCCTATCAGATATTTACATGACGATTCATAACAGCAGCAAAATTACAGTGATGAAGTAGCAACGAAAATAATGTTATGGTTGGGGGTCACCACCACATGAGGAACTGTCTGAAAGGTCACGGCATCGGGAGGGTTGAGAACCACGGCTCTAGCAGAACCGTTCTGTGGCCTTTTGAATCTGTAAATCTTTAGGGAGCAGAAAGCCTCATCTTCTCACCCGGAGGCTGCAGTGACCAGCCCAATGGATGAGACACTGAGCCACCAGGTCTCTTTCCAAGCTCCAAGCTCACTGCCGTTCGGCGATTCCCACTCGGAGTGGCCCTGTAGGACAGAGTGGAACCTCCCTGTGGGTTTCCAAGACAATCACTGTTTACAGGTCTAGAAAGCCTCATCTTTCTCCCAAGGAGCAGCTGATGGATTTGAACTGCTGACTTTGTCATTAGCTGCCTAACACGTCACCCACTACACCAGTGGGGACCCCGAGTGGAACAGAAATCCGTGGACAACAGTTTTCACTGGGTCAGGGAACTCTCTCAGCACCACTACCACCCTTCTTCACCGCCTGTTCATCCCCAGCTGCTTCTGGAAGGTCCTGGGGTACCTATTAAGAGATAAGCGAGCCAGAACAGGAGCTTAGATCCACAGGGCTCCCTCTCCCCAGGAACTCGACCTCTTTCCAAGGAAGACTCTGGGATTGGCGAGTAGAGCTTGACCCTCAAAAAGGATAAAGAAGACCTCTCCCTCCCTGACCAATGTGCTTCCCGCGTAGACATCGCCCATCTGTGGGCGGGGGGCTGACACATTGCGATGATGCTAAGCAGGTTTTGGTGAAACTTGCATTGTAAGACAGACTCGGACAAAAGGCCTGGCAATCTACTTCGGAATATCAGCCGGTGAAAGCTCCGTGGATCACACCGGCACAGACCACAACCGATCTAAAAATGGCAGTGGCCCCGGCAGGTTGTCATTCACTGAAACGTGAGATGACCCTGCTCCAGCAACCACTACTGCTCCACGTGTTGGAAATGCTTGAGGTCCCAGCCTCCTTGTAACCACAATAGTAATCGCCCTTGCTTTCTGGTGCCTTGGCTGGGCTAGCAGAGCCCAGGAATGATATCATCCCATGTCACTGTGTGCCTGCCCGTCCCGGTGCGGCGCATGCACACAGCACCCATCAATAGGATTTATGAATCAATGAATGAGCTCAGGTAGTACCTTACCATGAACATCTCCCCACGCTGCCAGCCTCTTACTACCCCAAGTTCAGCAGAGGAAGCACAGGCTCTGAGAGAGGACACATCAAGGCCTGAAGTCCCACAGCCAGATCCGGGAGCTCAACAGCCTACAGCCTAAGGTATCCCTGAATCACACAATGCCCCATTAACAAGTCTTTGGAAATGACCAGTATTCACTGACCCTGGCCACATCCCGGAGGACAGAGGCTCAGGCTGCCTGCTGAGTGCCTGTCCTTTCCTGACACCACCCAGGGAGGAAGTGCAGGCAGCAGCCCCTGCATCTCCCTGGCAACCCAGGAGCTTTTGTTCCTGAAGAATGGAGCTGATTCATGCCTGGGGTGAGCAGCAGGGGTGCAGGCAATGGAGTAGGGTCTAGACTGTGCCGGCAGCTCTGTCCCCTGGGGAGGGAGCACCCCAGGCTGGACCGGTGAGCAGAGTCCTGCAGGGGCTATTAGGCAGGCAATACCTAAAGCTGTGATCCCTCTCCCTGGCCCACCAGATGCACTGGCCAGGGCAATGGAAGTCTCACTCCAGCCTCCTCTCTTCCCCACAGCACTCTGTAGCCCACTGGGTGCCAGACACACATCACCAGGGCACCATACTGTCTCCCAATCGCCAGGCACCATCTGCCTCTGACCAGAGGCTTATCTAAGGTATGGTAGGAATTGCCAATGTTGGGCACTACTTAAAGGGGGTGCCACTGAGCAGTTTCTGTTAACCACAGCCTTGTCCATTACTGGCTGTGAGAGACCATTTAACAAATTAAAACTAATAACACGCGGATTTAAGAGCCTGCAAGACTCAGATAGGAGCCCTAGTGGTATAGTGGATTATGAGTTGGGCTGCTAACTGCAAGCAGTTTGAAAACACCACCTGGAATCTGCTCCCTTGAAGGTTTACAGCCTTAGAAACTCAAAGGGGCAGTTCTATCTGCCCTATAGGATTGCTGTCAGAATTGACACACTGGATTGCAGTGACGTTGTTTTTTGTATGTGTCGAGGCAGGAGCCCCTTGATGGCACTTCGGGTAAGTGTCGGACTGCTAACCTCAAGGTTGGGCGTGCAAACCCACCAGCCGCTCTGCGGGAGAAAGGTGAGGCTGTTGGCTCGGTAGATAGCCCTCTGCCTCTGACTGCGGTGCCCTGCTTCCCACTCCCACCCCACCCACCCCACCCACACACACCAGGAACTTCTAATATTTACATCTGGGGTTCAAGTATTGGCCCCCTTCCTCCCTCCAGTGCACCCCACAGCCCCTTGGCTCACTCACTAGTATCCCACACAGCTCCTCTCACCCTTGTTGTTGCTAGGTGCTGCGGAGCCCCCTCTGACCCATAGCAACCCTATGCACAACAGAATGAAACCTGCCTGGCTCTGCCCATGCCCCCAATCACTATGTCTGACCCCATCGTAGGCATCCCTTGCTTGTTGTTGTGGCTGCTCCACCAGAGGGTAAGCTCCGGACCGTCAAGATCCATGCCTTTCTCCACGTGGGTTTCTGAACATCCTCCCTGATGGGACGGAGTCCAATGTCTACCAAAGACCTTGGTAACATTACCAGGACCCAGGGCATCCTCCCACCCTGTGCAGAATCTGTGCAGCGGGACAGGGACGGCGTGGTGTGTGCTCATGCCAGGCCACCGCACTGCCCTCCACTGCAGGGTCACCAGCAAACTCCTGCTAGTGGCTGTTTGTTATCCCGGTTTCTGGAGTAGGGAAGGTAGAGCTGGGTGCAGAGGCCCCAGACCAACCCAGGATGGACCCAGCCACACTGAGATTGAGAGTGTGTGTTTGGTACTGTAGTGCAAACCAATCCAAGGGCTTCAAGGGGAGAGAGAACAAAGGCTTTGGATGCCTTTTCCAGACCCGCACAATGTCAGAGATTCTGTGGGCATGCACCCAACACCTACCTGGCTGATTTTCTAAGTGGAAATGCTGCCAAGTATGCTTCAGAAGCCCATGAAGACCAGATGGCCAAATTCAAAAATGGGGAAAACCACATGAGGGCATGTTAGAAATAATGGGGTTAGAGGGCAGTCAGATTTGGGTTCAAATCCAAGTGAAGACATCCATGGCCCTGCCCCCGGGGTCCCTCTGGCTCTCAGCTTCCCTCCTGTAACAGAAAACAGTGTCTCCTCTTAGGATGCTCCCCAGAGAGCAGCAGCACAGGCGCAGTGGGAGAGCGCCCAGGCCGCTGTGTGTCTTCCATCCCTGATGGGTGCCAGGATCTGCAGGAGACTTGAGGGGTGGGGACAGGAGCCAGGCTGAGCCTTGGGTATGGACAGGCTTAAACACCATGCAGCTAACTCAGGCAAGATTGTATCTGAGATGATCCCACCCCTCCCCTACACGGAACCTGAGATCCTGGTATGCTGGGCTCAGGGAGATCAACAAGTCAGTGCTTCAAATCATGAGAGAGAGAGAGAGAGAGAGAGAGAGAGAGACCATGTTTGGCTCTTAAGGGGCACCTGAGCTCTGGCCTACACTGCCCCCACGTTCGCCAGTCATTCTTGCCCTCATCCTTATGCTTCTCGAAATCCTCAGCCCCTCCTCTTTCCCCCTGCCACGCTGATCCTTCCTAGAGGCCCATCTACGGCTGCTTCCTGTGCGCTTTTATCTCAAGCTCAAATTAGAACGGACCTTTGAGGCAGATTGGCAACAACTTCTTATAGGGAAAGACATATATTGGTTGCTTTTTGATGTTCCTCTAAGAAGTCTTCAGACTTGTCTGATTAATTAAGGGGCAGCTCGGGAGGAGCCAATGAGAGATCAGTGCAGGCCAGGGGTCCGGTGCTCGGTAAGGGCCCAGAGCAGTTGTCTCTCAGAGTCCATCCTGGACAGAGTAGAACTGCCCCCTGCATGGTTCCCAGCAAAAAGCCACATCTTTTCCCCTCAGAGCAAGTGGTGGGTTTGAACCGCTGACTTTTTGCTTAGTGCCCCAGTGTATAACACACTACTCCACCAAGACTTCTACCAGTAATCTGAAGCGGTTTATAAACCAAAGTCTTCACTGCTCCTGTCTGGGAAGGTTCTGGCTCTGACAAGGCTGGAAAGTTGGAACTCATAAGTCAGTGTGCATCAGAGCATGTCACTGGGCAAAGACGCAAACTAAGGCCCCAGTCTGCACAAAGACCCAGTAACTGTATTTGCTGACCACTCCGAGGGGTCAGGTGCCCTGCTGGATACTTTGCAGGTGTCGTCACCGAAATGCTGCTCGATGCCGACCACTGTCGATTGATCACACCTGAAGGGGAGAAGCTGAGGAGCGTGAACTTGGATCTTTTGATCCCAGATCTCAAGCCCCTTCCTACAAACCCCTCACAAGATTAACTATCCTCTTCCCTTACTGGCTCCTGGGCCTTCCTGGAAGCACAGTCCTAGTTGCATACACTGAAAATTAGTTAAATGAATCAATTCTTCGGTGAAAATTATTTCAATGAGTCAACTTCTCCATTGAAAATTATTTCAATGAATCAAACTCTTCAGAGTTTGAAAACATGAAACAGCTGCTTTTTCTCCGCAGCTGTCTCTCCTGATTGGAACTGTAAGCAGCTCCCCCTACGTTGTAAATCGTGGACACCTTGAGGTCTCCGGAGAAGCCAGGAAGTGTTCCCTTGAATACTCACTGGCAGAACTATTCCTTGGTCGCCAGAGAATAAGAGAATAAATGGTCCCTACCCAACTGTTTCTTCTATCCCTCACATCTTCAGTCCTTTAGTCCCTCCATCATTAAAAGAGCGTGGTTACCAATATTAAAAATAATAATCAGCTGAAAGGCAATAATAATGATAATCGAGACTTCCACTTCTGACCAAGATGGAGAGAAACCTGATTTATCCTTCTGCTTTAAATAACCAATCAAAGCACAAAAGAGATAAAACAACCGTGTCCACACAACCAGGCATACGAAAATGAAGACAGAAAAAATAATAATAATATAAAAATTGTTTTGAAAAAGAAAATGAAGACAGGAATCCGGCAAACAAAGGTGAGAACTATGGTTGTCTCTTTTCTGTCTTAAAAGAATTTCCAAAGCAACACAGAGAGGGAGGATGATGGGGGGGGGGCCCCCAAAGATCTCCTGAGTTGAGGGTTTGAAGCTGAGAATTCACTGAGTCTAGCGTGGTCAGAGTTCGCAGACAGAGTAGAAGAAAGCAGAGAGATCTCCGGAGAGGAAGCTGGTGATTGTTCAGAAGGTCTCCCTCAAGCATCCAGCTGAGTGTAAGAAAACTAGCCAAGGTGAGGTAAATAACCATCCAAAATGAAGTAAGGGACTAGTACCTGGTGTGCCCCAAATACCGTGCCCATTTCCAGACAGACTGCAAGGCTCATGGTTCACACAACATTGGCTAGAATACTCACCAGGGTCTGACTCAGTACTAGCAGTTCTGGTGCCGACTAACACATCTTAAGAACAAAACTCAAAAGGACCCAGCTGTTTCCACCTAAGTTACCTGCATCCCAGGGGGAAGAAAAAAAAGCTTCAGGATATTTCTAGAAATACAAAACGATCTGTCACAATATTTTGAATCTAACAACAACAAAAATCACCAAGTCCATGGAGAAATAAGAAAATGCTGCCCTTATGAAGGGTAAAAATAAATCAATCAAAACTGAACCAAGTAAAGGCATAAGAGTTTGGACTTTCAAGCCTGTGGTATAAATTGTTTTTACAGATCTAGCAATTTGTGCCTAAGTGGTTTCCAGCAAAACTCCGAAAGATTTTTTTTTTTAATAAATTGAAACAGAACTGATACAGATACTGGAATTAAAGGTGAGAATATTAAAACAGTTATTATAACTACATACTATATGTCCAAAAGTTAAATGTGGGCATAGAAGATATTAAAAGCAAGGCCCAAATCAAACTTCTAGAGCTGAAAACCATGTACAATGAAATTAAACTGAATTGCATGAATGACAGATTAAATATGATAGGCAGAGGGGAGCAAACTTCATGATATATGAAACTATCCAAATTAAACATAGACAATAAAAAATCAAAGAAAAGAGCACGGGGGAGTTGGGGAACCACCTCACGAACCCCAATAACCTAGGTAAGTGACGTCACAAAGAGAATAGAAGGGAAAATATTTGAAGAAATAATGGGCGGAATTTTTCCAAATTTGATTTTCAAAAACTATAATCCCACAAATCCAGATCTAAGAAGTTCAACAATCCCCAAGCATGAAGAATAGAGAAGAGGAGGAGAAGGTAGAGGAGATGGCGGGGATGAGGAGGAGGAGGGGGGAGGAAGAGGAGGAGGATAAAGAGAAAACTACCCCCTGGTACGTCATAATCAAGATCCTCAAAAACAAGGGGTACAGTGGTGGGGGGGGTGGAGTAAAAGGGAGACAATGTCAAGGAGTCCATGTAGAAAAAGATTGTTTGGAAACTGATTGTGGTAGCACTTGTACAATTCTAGTACACGTGATTGAACTATGGGATGATATGACATATGTCTTAAATCCCAATTAAGAATTTTTTTTTAAAGTAAGGAGAAAATCTTAAAAGCTGCCAGAGAAACGAAGTCTGTATGTAGTTCAGAGGAGCAAGGATGACAGCAACGCAGAAGAGAGCAGCATGGAGCAGCACCGCGGTGTGAAAGGACAACACTGACAATGTCGTCGTGGTAAACAGATCGTTCAAAAGCAAAGGTTTAATTATGCTTTCCAGAGATAAAGAAGCTGACATCACTCAGAACAAGCACCCCTTCAGTAAGAGAAAAGTTAAAGGAAGTCCTGCAGGCATAAGGAAAATGATACCAAATAGGTAAGGAAATACATAGGCTTGTTATTATTATTATTAAATTAGATTTTAAATATTACTGCTTATTCAAAAACAATGCAGTGTGGGGTTTATAACATACGGAAAGATGAAATGTATAACAATAATGGCATAAAGATGGAAAGGAGAGAAATGGAAGCATATTATTATAAGGTTTTTATATTACATAGGAAACAGAATAATATCACTTGAAGTTAATTGTGACAAGTAAAAGCAACCATTAAAATAGCCAATAAACCAACAGAGGAAATAAAATGGAAGCATAAAAATTTATTAAATTAATCCAAATGGCAATAGCAAGATTGATTTAACCCCAATCATATCAACAATCACGTTAAACATAAATTGCCTACATAACCCAAATAAAATAAACAAAGTATTAGACTCTAGTAAAAACAAAGACCCAACTATATCCACCTTCAAGAAAGACAATTTAAATATAATTACACAAATTTGTTAAGAGTTTAAAACCAAAAAAAATGTTTCGCATTGACACTTACCAAAAGAGCACTGGAATGGTTACAATAATATCAAAGTAAATGTCAAAGTAAAAACTACTGGAGATAAAGAATGGGTCAATACATCAAGATAACATAGCAATCCTAAACCTGAAACAACAATTTCAAAATACATACAATAAACACTAATAGAACTACAGGAAGACTCAAAAATACACAAGTATAACCCAAGACTGAAAATCCTTCTCTGAACACTTTTATAATAAATAAGCAAAAAGTAAGTAAAGGTATAGGAGGGTGAGTCAAAAAGTATTGCTACTGCAGTTCTAGTTCATATGTGCATGGGTTTATTTCCAAGTAAAATTAGTTTAAGCATGTCTCTACAATCAGTGGATGGCTACAGACAGGTTATTTTACTACTATACTTGTCCGAATCTCTGTAGAGCGCTGTCCAAAAAAAAAAAGTCCAATCAAAACAGTGGCTTCAAATGAGATCTGCTGGGCCAGTTAAATTCAAGATAGCGAGGCCAGCGTTGAAGGTGATGGCAACTGTTTGGGGAAGATTCCAACAAATAATCTTGATAGAGTCTACATGGACCCAACACAGTCATGGAGACTTTAAGCTTCTTTAAAATTTTTAAGACAACTGAAAATTGCATGGGTGAGAAAAAGGCCAAGAAGTTGCGATGAGAATTTTGTTGTTGTTGTTGTTGTTGTTGTTTACATAGTATAAATAAAAGAGTGCCAAATTCTTCCAATCTATATACTGCCTTCAGAATGTGTAGACTTAGATGGGAGGCTATATTGAGAAACAATAGCTTCAGATTTTGATGTTTTTGTTAATAAAGTTTTCCTAGGACTTCATAGTAATACTTTTAGGCATACGCTCGTGTAAAATTTGAAAAGTACTATCAACGAACTAAATTGGCACTTATAGAAAATCCCATATCACAGAATACACATCCTTTTCATGTGCACATGGAACACTTGCCAAAACAGGCCACATTCTGAATCATAAACAAGTTCAGTGAGTACAAGGATTCAAGTCCATGTGGATTATGTTACATGATCACAATAGAATGAACACTAAATTAATAACCAAGGATCTCTGAAAATTCTCAAGTATTCGGAAACTAATTAACAGTTTTAATGCACTCCTAAACCAAAGAAAAAATCTCAACAGTAATTATAAAGTATTCTGAGCTGAATAAAAATGAAAACACAAACAAATATTTGTAGGGAGTAGTTAAAGAAGTACTTAGGGGAGACCACTTAGCAGTGCTTAGATAACAAAATCAGAAAGGTCTCAAGTCGATAACCTAAGTATCTTTTGTTAAAAACGTTTTTGAAAAGAAGAGAAGATTAAGCCTGAAGAAAATGGAAAAGAGTAAATACCAGAGGAAAACTCAACAAAATAGAAAACAGAAGAGCAATAGAGAACATCAATTAATTCAAACACTTCTTGAGGGAGGGAGGGTGGGAGGGCAGGGAAGGGGAAAAATTGAGGAGCTGATACCAAGGGCTCAAGCAGAAAGAAAATGTTTTGAAAATGATGATGGCAGCAAATGCACAAATGTACTTGACAAATGGATGGATGGATGTATTATGAAAAGAGCTATATAAGCCCCCAATAAAATAATTTTTTTGAAGAAAGAAAAATTTAAAAAGAATAATGAGCTAAAAACTTAATCTTAAAACTGACTTATGAATAAGCAGATAGCCACAGTAATCAGAATTTAAAAGATAATAAAAAAACTTTCATCAACAGAAATAAAAAATGACTCTACTACATATCCTTCAGCTATTAAAAGAAATAAGTGAATATTATGAAAACATGTCAGTAAATTCAGCAACAGATGAAGTGAACCAATTATTTGAAAAACACAAACTATCACAACTCACTCTAGAAAAAATAAATAATCTGAACAGCCTTAATATCTATTAAAGAAATATAGTTTGTATTAAAAACCTTCCAATACCAGACCTAGATAGATTTCCTGGTGAATTGTATCAAGCAATTAATGACAAAACTATACCAACTCCACATAAACGCTTCCAGAAAATTGTAAAAGAGTGAAGTGTCACAAGTCATTCCATAAAGCGAAAATTACTTTGCTTCCAAACTCGATGGCATTATATATAATAAGTAAATAAACTATAGGCCACAATCTCTCAAAAATATGGAAGCAAATTTTACCAAATCAAATTCATCAGCACATAAAAAGGATGAAATACCATGACTAAATGGGTGCCATAGATTAAATTTTGTCTCCTCTTCCCTCAAATGTGAACTGAAATCCTACCTGTGATTCCTGCGGATGGAATCCTGATTATAAATAGAGTTTTCTTTGTTATGTTAATGAGGCCATACAAATGTGGGTGTGTTCTAAACTTGGTCACTTCTGAATTATAAAAAGAACAGGTTACACACATAGCCACACTAGAAATGGATGGAATACAGCCATTATCGAACAATGGTAGAGCCAAGTGATGCCACAAGCCCAGAAACTCCATGCATTTCCAGCTGAAATAAGGAGTCCCAAGTGGAGTGGGGGTGGGGGTGGGGGCTGTAGGTAGTGGAGATGTGCTGGACTGCCAATTGTAAGGTCAGCAGTTCTAAACAACCAACTGCTCCATGGGACGAAAGATGAAGATTTCTACTCCTGTAAAGATTTACAGTCTGGGAAACCCACAGGGGCAGTTCTACTCTGTCCTGTAGGGTTGCTTGTTATGAGTCAGAATTGACTTAATCACAGTTAGTTTGGCTTGGAAGTTGAAATAGACCAAGAAAGACCTGCTCCCTAGAGCTATGCCTTGAATTTAGATTTCTAGCCTCCTGAATCATGAGAAAATACATTCGTTTCTGTCAGCCACTTACTTTTGGTATTTCTGTTATAGCAACACCAGTAAACTGAGTGCAATTAAATCTCAGGTTTCTTTAACATTTGAAAATCAACTAATCTAATTCATTATATTCCCAAAATGTTCAAAAGAAAAACAGATGGTGGTCATCTCCATCGACATAGAAACCCAACATGCATTTTGATAAAAGCTGCCGACACACTAAGAAAGAGGGTGACTTCTTCACTTGATAAGAACACCACTGTACCTACATAACAGATACCATCACACTTACAGGGGAAAGCCTGAATGTTTCTCCCTACGATTACAAAAAGGGGCTGTTCTCTCACCAGTTTTATTTAACGTTTGACTGGGAGTTCTAGACCTTACAATACTGCCAGAAAAATGCCGTGCAAGATAACTACATTGAAAACAGGTAAAACTGTGTTCACAAATGACTTTATTATCTACATAGACCATCTGATGAAACCAACAAAAAAGGCTAAGAAAACGAATAAGTAATCATTAGTAATATTTCTGGGTTCAAGGTTAAAACACACACACACACATAATTGAGGAAGAATCCTTGGGTGGCATAGTTAGACCCTTGATGCCTAGCCAATAGGTTGAAAGTTTGAACATACCCAGAGTCACCTTGCCTGCTACTCTGCTTCTGAAAGGCCATGGTCTCGGCAATGCTATGTAGCAGTTCTACTCTGGACGCATGGGACCAACATGAGTCAGAACTGACCCGATGGAAACTAACAGAAACATTCTAAGAATAAGCAATCACAATTA